>NW_027554429.1:0-343720 GCF_053574225.1 Canis aureus
CGGTGCATGGAGCCTGCTTCTCCCTAGTGTCTCTGCCTCTCTCACTCTCTCTGTGACTATCATAAAAAAAAGAATCGAATTGAATCGAGTTGAAAAAAATCATAAAGAATCAAATCGAAAAGAATCGAATTCCATGTAACGAAAAGATTCGAATTGAAAAGATTCGAATCGAAACAAAAGAATCGAATCGAATCGACATGAATCAAAAAGAATCGAATCAAACGAATCGAAAAGAAACAAATCAAGTAGAATCTAAAAGAATCGAATCAAATCAAATCGAAAAAATTCGAATAGAATTGAATCGAAAAGAATCAAAACGAATCGAACCGAAGAGAATCGATTCGAATCAAAATAAAAAGTATCGTATCAAATCGAATCGAAAAGAATCATATCAAATAGAATCGAAAGAATGGAATCAAATCTAAAACAATCGAATCGAATCGAAAAGAATCGGATTGAATGGAATCGAATCGAAAAGAATACAATAGAATAGAATCGAAAGAAATCGAATAGAATCAAATCAAATCAAAAAGAATCGAATTGAATTGATCCTAACCAAAATAAGCGAAATGAATCGACTCGAACCGAAAAAAATCAAATCGAAAAGAATCTAATCTCAACGAAAATCATCGAAATGAATAGAATCGAATTGAATCAAATCGAAAAGAATCGAATGGAATCCAATCGAAAAGAATCAAATTGATTCGAATCGAAACAAATTGAATCCAATCGAAAAGAATCTAATTGAATCGAATCGAAAAGAATCGAATTCAATCAAAACGAATCGATTCCAATGGAATAGAAAAGAATAGAATCGAATCGAAAAGAATCAAATCGAATCGAAAAGAATTGAATCGAATCGAAAAGAAACGAATCGAACCGAATCAAAAAGAAAACAATCGAATCGAATCAAATACAAAAGAATCGCTTTGAATAGCATAGAATTGAAAAGAATCGAATCAATCGAATCGAAAAGAATCGAATCAAAAAAAGTCGAATCGAAACGAAAACAATCGAATCGAATCTAAAAGAATCGTATTGAATTGCATCGAGTCGAAAAGACTCGAATCAAAGACTCGAATCGAATTGAATCAAATCGAAAAGAATCTAATAGAAACCACTCGAACAGAATCAAATCGAAATGATTCAAAATGAATCGAATAGAATAGAATCGAAAAAAATCGAAACGAATCGAAACGAATCGAAACGAATTGAATCGAAGAGAATCGATTAGAATCGAAATGAAAAGAATCGTATTGAATCGAATCGAAAAGAATCAAATCAAATCGAATCGAAAGAATTGAACAAATCGAAAAGAATCCAATCGAATCGAAAAGAATCGAACTGAATGGAATCAAATCGAAAAGAATCGAATTGAATCGAAAAGAATCGAAATGAAACAAATCAGATCAAATGGAAAAGCATCAAATCGAATTGAAAAGAATTGAATCGAATCGAAAATACTCGAATCGAATTAAAAATATCAAATCGAATCGAATCGAAAAGAATCGAATTGAAAAGACTCGAAGTGAAACGAATCGATTTGAAACGAAAAGAATCGAATCGAATCGAATCGAATTGAAAGAATCGAATTGAATAGAAAAAAATCGAATAGAAAATAATCGAACCGAAAAGAAAAGAATCAAATTGAATCAGTCGATTAAATTCTAGTCGAATCGAATCAAAAAGAATGAAATCCAGTCGAATCGAATCGAAAAGAATCGAATCGAATAGAATAGAATCGAATTGTATCTAATCAAAAAGAATCGAATCGTATCGACTCGAATTGAAAAGAATCCAATTGCATCATCGAATGGAAACTAATCGAATTGAATAGAATCGAAAAGAATCGAATCGAATCAAATCGAAAACAATCAAATTGAATTGATCGACAAGAATCGAATTGAATCAAATCGAATCGAAATGAAAAGAATCGAATCGATTCAAATAGAAAAGAATCGAATCGAAAAGAATCAAATCGACACGAAAAGAATCGAATCGAATCAAAAAGTATCGAATTGATTCGAAAACATTCGAATCGAAAAGAATCGAATTGAAATGAATCCGATCGAAATGAAAAGAATCTACTCGATTCGAATCCAAAAGAATCGAATCCAAAAGAATCGAATCGAATCCAAAAGAAGCGAATTGAATTGAATCAAAATAAATGAATTGAATTGAATCAAAAAGGAACTAATCGAATCAAATCGAAAAAAATCGAATAGAATCAAATCGAATCAAAAAGAATCGAATAGATTCGAATAAAAAAGAATCGAATTGAGGGATCCCTGGGTGGCGCAGCGGTGTAGCGCCTGCCTTTGGCCCAGGGCGCGATCCTGGAGACCCGGGATCGAATCCCACATCGGGCTCCCGGTGCATGGAGCCTGCTTCTCCCTCTGCCAGTGTCTCTGCCTCTCTCACTCTCTCTGTGACTATCATAAAAAAAAGAATCGAATTGAATCGAGTTGAAAAAAATCATAAAGAATCAAATCGAAAAGAATCGAATTCCATGTAACGAAAAGATTCGAATTGAAAAGATTCGAATCGAAACAAAAGAATCGAATCGAATCGACATGAATCAAAAAGAATCGAATCAAAACGAATCGAAAAGAAACAAATCAAGTAGAATCTAAAAGAATCGAATCAAATCAAATCGAAAAAATTCGAATAGAATTGAATCGAAAAGAATCAAAACGAATCGAACCGAAGAGAATCGATTCGAATCAAAATAAAAAGTATCGTATCAAATCGAATCGAAAAGAATCATATCAAATAGAATCGAAAGAATGGAATCAAATCTAAAACAATCGAATCGAATCGAAAAGAATCGGATTGAATGGAATCGAATCGAAAAGAATACAATAGAATAGAATCGAAAGAAATCGAATAGAATCAAATCAAATCAAAAAGAATCGAATTGAATTGATCCTAACCAAAATAAGCGAAATGAATCGACTCGAACCGAAAAAAATCAAATCGAAAAGAATCTAATCTCAACGAAAATCATCGAAATGAATAGAATCGAATTGAATCAAATCGAAAAGAATCGAATGGAATCCAATCGAAAAGAATCAAATTGATTCGAATCGAAACAAATTGAATCCAATCGAAAAGAATCTAATTGAATCGAATCGAAAAGAATCGAATTCAATCAAAACGAATCGATTCCAATGGAATAGAAAAGAATAGAATCGAATCGAAAAGAATCAAATCGAATCGAAAAGAATTGAATCGAATCGAAAAGAAACGAATCGAACCGAATCAAAAAGAAAACAATCGAATCGAATCAAATACAAAAGAATCGCTTTGAATAGCATAGAATTGAAAAGAATCGAATCAATCGAATCGAAAAGAATCGAATCAAAAAAAGTCGAATCGAAACGAAAACAATCGAATCGAATCTAAAAGAATCGTATTGAATTGCATCGAGTCGAAAAGACTCGAATCAAAGACTCGAATCGAATTGAATCAAATCGAAAAGAATCTAATAGAAACCACTCGAACAGAATCAAATCGAAATGATTCAAAATGAATCGAATAGAATAGAATCGAAAAAAATCGAAACGAATCGAAACGAATCGAAACGAATTGAATCGAAGAGAATCGATTAGAATCGAAATGAAAAGAATCGTATTGAATCGAATCGAAAAGAATCAAATCAAATCGAATCGAAAGAATTGAACAAATCGAAAAGAATCCAATCGAATCGAAAAGAATCGAACTGAATGGAATCAAATCGAAAAGAATCGAATTGAATCGAAAAGAATCGAAATGAAACAAATCAGATCAAATGGAAAAGCATCAAATCGAATTGAAAAGAATTGAATCGAATCGAAAATACTCGAATCGAATTAAAAATATCAAATCGAATCGAATCGAAAAGAATCGAATTGAAAAGACTCGAAGTGAAACGAATCGATTTGAAACGAAAAGAATCGAATCGAATCGAATCGAATTGAAAGAATCGAATTGAATAGAAAAAAATCGAATAGAAAATAATCGAACCGAAAAGAAAAGAATCAAATTGAATCAGTCGATTAAATTCTAGTCGAATCGAATCAAAAAGAATGAAATCCAGTCGAATCGAATCGAAAAGAATCGAATCGAATAGAATAGAATCGAATTGTATCTAATCAAAAAGAATCGAATCGTATCGACTCGAATTGAAAAGAATCCAATTGCATCATCGAATGGAAACTAATCGAATTGAATAGAATCGAAAAGAATCGAATCGAATCAAATCGAAAACAATCAAATTGAATTGATCGACAAGAATCGAATTGAATCAAATCGAATCGAAATGAAAAGAATCGAATCGATTCAAATAGAAAAGAATCGAATCGAAAAGAATCAAATCGACACGAAAAGAATCGAATCGAATCAAAAAGTATCGAATTGATTCGAAAACATTCGAATCGAAAAGAATCGAATTGAAATGAATCCGATCGAAATGAAAAGAATCTACTCGATTCGAATCCAAAAGAATCGAATCCAAAAGAATCGAATCGAATCCAAAAGAAGCGAATTGAATTGAATCAAAATAAATGAATTGAATTGAATCAAAAAGGAACTAATCGAATCAAATCGAAAAAAATCGAATAGAATCAAATCGAATCAAAAAGAATCGAATAGATTCGAATAAAAAAGAATCGAATTGAGGGATCCCTGGGTGGCGCAGCGGTGTAGCGCCTGCCTTTGGCCCAGGGCGCGATCCTGGAGACCCGGGATCGAATCCCACATCGGGCTCCCGGTGCATGGAGCCTGCTTCTCCCTCTGCCAGTGTCTCTGCCTCTCTCACTCTCTCTGTGACTATCATAAAAAAAAGAATCGAATTGAATCGAGTTGAAAAAAATCATAAAGAATCAAATCGAAAAGAATCGAATTCCATGTAACGAAAAGATTCGAATTGAAAAGATTCGAATCGAAACAAAAGAATCGAATCGAATCGACATGAATCAAAAAGAATCGAATCAAAACGAATCGAAAAGAAACAAATCAAGTAGAATCTAAAAGAATCGAATCAAATCAAATCGAAAAAATTCGAATAGAATTGAATCGAAAAGAATCAAAACGAATCGAACCGAAGAGAATCGATTCGAATCAAAATAAAAAGTATCGTATCAAATCGAATCGAAAAGAATCATATCAAATAGAATCGAAAGAATGGAATCAAATCTAAAACAATCGAATCGAATCGAAAAGAATCGGATTGAATGGAATCGAATCGAAAAGAATACAATAGAATAGAATCGAAAGAAATCGAATAGAATCAAATCAAATCAAAAAGAATCGAATTGAATTGATCCTAACCAAAATAAGCGAAATGAATCGACTCGAACCGAAAAAAATCAAATCGAAAAGAATCTAATCTCAACGAAAATCATCGAAATGAATAGAATCGAATTGAATCAAATCGAAAAGAATCGAATGGAATCCAATCGAAAAGAATCAAATTGATTCGAATCGAAACAAATTGAATCCAATCGAAAAGAATCTAATTGAATCGAATCGAAAAGAATCGAATTCAATCAAAACGAATCGATTCCAATGGAATAGAAAAGAATAGAATCGAATCGAAAAGAATCAAATCGAATCGAAAAGAATTGAATCGAATCGAAAAGAAACGAATCGAACCGAATCAAAAAGAAAACAATCGAATCGAATCAAATACAAAAGAATCGCTTTGAATAGCATAGAATTGAAAAGAATCGAATCAATCGAATCGAAAAGAATCGAATCAAAAAAAGTCGAATCGAAACGAAAACAATCGAATCGAATCTAAATGAATCGTATTGAATTGCATCGAGCCGAAAAGACTCGAATCAAAAAGACTCGAATCGAATTGAATCAAATCGAAAAGAATCTAATAGAAACCACTCGAACAGAATCAAATCGAAATGATTCAAAATGAATCAAATAGAATAGAATCGAAAAAATTCGAATAGAATCGAAACGAATCGAAACGAATTGAATCGAAGAGAATCGATTAGAATCGAAATGAAAAGAATCGTATTGAATCGAATCGAAAAGAATCAAATCAAATCGAATCGAAAGAATTGAACAAATCGAAAAGAATCCAATCGAATCGAAAAGAATCGAACTGAATGGAATCAAATCGAAAAGAATCGAATTGAATCGAAAAGAATCGAAATGAAACAAATCAGATCAAATGGAAAAGCATCAAATCGAATTGAAAAGAATTGAATCGAATCGAAAAGACTCGAATCGAATTAACAATATCAAATCGAATCGAATTGCAAAGATTCGAATTGAAAAGACTCGAATTGAAACGAATCGATTTGAAACGAAAAGAATCGAATCGAATCGAATCGAATTGAAAGAATCGAATTGAATAGAAAAAAATCGAATAGAAAAGCATCGAACCGCAAAGAAAAGAATCAAATTGAATCAGTCGATTAAATTCTAGTCGAATCGAATCAAAAAGAATGAAATCGAGTCGAATCGAATCGAAAAGAATCGAATCGAATCGAAAAGAATCGAATTGTATCTAATCAAAAAGAATCGAATCGTATCGACTCGAATCGAAAAGAATCCAATTGCATCATCGAATGGAAACTAATCGAATTGAATAGAATCGAATCGAATCAAATCGAAAACAATCAAATTGAATTGATCGACAAGAATCGAATTGAATCAAATCGAATCGAAATGAAAAGAATCGAATCGATTCAAATAGAAAAGAATCGAATCGAAAAGAATCAAATCGACACGAAAAGAATCGAATCGAATCAAAAAGTATCGAATTGATTCGAAAACATTCGAATCGAAAAGAATCGAATTGAAATGAATCCGATCGAAATGAAAAGAATCTACTCGATTCGAATCCAAAAGAATCGAATCCAAAAGAATCGAATCGAATCCAAAAGAAGCGAATTGAATTGAATCAAAATAAATGAATTGAATTGAATCAAAAAGGAACTAATCGAATCAAATCGAAAAAAATCGAATAGAATCAAATCGAATCAAAAAGAATCGAATAGATTCGAATAAAAAAGAATCGAATTGAGGGATCCCTGGGTGGCGCAGCGGTGTAGCGCCTGCCTTTGGCCCAGGGCGCGATCCTGGAGACCCGGGATCGAATCCCACATCGGGCTCCCGGTGCATGGAGCCTGCTTCTCCCTCTGCCAGTGTCTCTGCCTCTCTCACTCTCTCTGTGACTATCATAAAAAAAAGAATCGAATTGAATCGAGTTGAAAAAAATCATAAAGAATCAAATCGAAAAGAATCGAATTCCATGTAACGAAAAGATTCGAATTGAAAAGATTCGAATCGAAACAAAAGAATCGAATCGAATCGACATGAATCAAAAAGAATCGAATCAAAACGAATCGAAAAGAAACAAATCAAGTAGAATCTAAAAGAATCGAATCAAATCAAATCGAAAAAATTCGAATAGAATTGAATCGAAAAGAATCAAAACGAATCGAACCGAAGAGAATCGATTCGAATCAAAATAAAAAGTATCGTATCAAATCGAATCGAAAAGAATCATATCAAATAGAATCGAAAGAATGGAATCAAATCTAAAACAATCGAATCGAATCGAAAAGAATCGGATTGAATGGAATCGAATCGAAAAGAATACAATAGAATAGAATCGAAAGAAATCGAATAGAATCAAATCAAATCAAAAAGAATCGAATTGAATTGATCCTAACCAAAATAAGCGAAATGAATCGACTCGAACCGAAAAAAATCAAATCGAAAAGAATCTAATCTCAACGAAAATCATCGAAATGAATAGAATCGAATTGAATCAAATCGAAAAGAATCGAATGGAATCCAATCGAAAAGAATCAAATTGATTCGAATCGAAACAAATTGAATCCAATCGAAAAGAATCTAATTGAATCGAATCGAAAAGAATCGAATTCAATCAAAACGAATCGATTCCAATGGAATAGAAAAGAATAGAATCGAATCGAAAAGAATCAAATCGAATCGAAAAGAATTGAATCGAATCGAAAAGAAACGAATCGAACCGAATCAAAAAGAAAACAATCGAATCGAATCAAATACAAAAGAATCGCTTTGAATAGCATAGAATTGAAAAGAATCGAATCAATCGAATCGAAAAGAATCGAATCAAAAAAAGTCGAATCGAAACGAAAACAATCGAATCGAATCTAAAAGAATCGTATTGAATTGCATCGAGTCGAAAAGACTCGAATCAAAGACTCGAATCGAATTGAATCAAATCGAAAAGAATCTAATAGAAACCACTCGAACAGAATCAAATCGAAATGATTCAAAATGAATCGAATAGAATAGAATCGAAAAAAATCGAAACGAATCGAAACGAATCGAAACGAATTGAATCGAAGAGAATCGATTAGAATCGAAATGAAAAGAATCGTATTGAATCGAATCGAAAAGAATCAAATCAAATCGAATCGAAAGAATTGAACAAATCGAAAAGAATCCAATCGAATCGAAAAGAATCGAACTGAATGGAATCAAATCGAAAAGAATCGAATTGAATCGAAAAGAATCGAAATGAAACAAATCAGATCAAATGGAAAAGCATCAAATCGAATTGAAAAGAATTGAATCGAATCGAAAATACTCGAATCGAATTAAAAATATCAAATCGAATCGAATCGAAAAGAATCGAATTGAAAAGACTCGAAGTGAAACGAATCGATTTGAAACGAAAAGAATCGAATCGAATCGAATCGAATTGAAAGAATCGAATTGAATAGAAAAAAATCGAATAGAAAATAATCGAACCGAAAAGAAAAGAATCAAATTGAATCAGTCGATTAAATTCTAGTCGAATCGAATCAAAAAGAATGAAATCCAGTCGAATCGAATCGAAAAGAATCGAATCGAATAGAATAGAATCGAATTGTATCTAATCAAAAAGAATCGAATCGTATCGACTCGAATTGAAAAGAATCCAATTGCATCATCGAATGGAAACTAATCGAATTGAATAGAATCGAAAAGAATCGAATCGAATCAAATCGAAAACAATCAAATTGAATTGATCGACAAGAATCGAATTGAATCAAATCGAATCGAAATGAAAAGAATCGAATCGATTCAAATAGAAAATAATCGAATCGAAAAGAATCAAATCGACACGAAAAGAATCGAATCGAATCAAAAAGTATCGAATTGATTCGAAAACATTCGAATCGAAAAGAATCGAATTGAAATGAATCCGATCGAAATGAAAAGAATCTACTCGATTCGAATCCAAAAGAATCGAATCCAAAAGAATCGAATCGAATCCAAAAGAAGCGAATTGAATTGAATCAAAATAAATGAATTGAATTGAATCAAAAAGGAACTAATCGAATCAAATCGAAAAAACTCGAATAGAATCAAATCGAATCAAAAAGAATCGAATAGATTCGAATAAAAAAGAATCGAATTGAGGGATCCCTGGGTGGCGCAGCGGTGTAGCGCCTGCCTTTGGCCCAGGGCGCGATCCTGGAGACCCGGGATCGAATCCCACATCGGGCTCCCGGTGCATGGAGCCTGCTTCTCCCTCTGCCAGTGTCTCTGCCTCTCTCACTCTCTCTGTGACTATCATAAAAAAAAGAATCGAATTGAATCGAGTTGAAAAAAATCATAAAGAATCAAATCGAAAAGAATCGAATTCCATGTAACGAAAAGATTCGAATTGAAAAGATTCGAATCGAAACAAAAGAATCGAATCGAATCGACATGAATCAAAAAGAATCGAATCAAAACGAATCGAAAAGAAACAAATCAAGTAGAATCTAAAAGAATCGAATCAAATCAAATCGAAAAAATTCGAATAGAATTGAATCGAAAAGAATCAAAACGAATCGAACCGAAGAGAATCGATTCGAATCAAAATAAAAAGTATCGTATCAAATCGAATCGAAAAGAATCATATCAAATAGAATCGAAAGAATGGAATCAAATCTAAAACAATCGAATCGAATCGAAAAGAATCGGATTGAATGGAATCGAATCGAAAAGAATACAATAGAATAGAATCGAAAGAAATCGAATAGAATCAAATCAAATCAAAAAGAATCGAATTGAATTGATCCTAACCAAAATAAGCGAAATGAATCGACTCGAACCGAAAAAAATCAAATCGAAAAGAATCTAATCTCAACGAAAATCATCGAAATGAATAGAATCGAATTGAATCAAATCGAAAAGAATCGAATGGAATCCAATCGAAAAGAATCAAATTGATTCGAATCGAAACAAATTGAATCCAATCGAAAAGAATCTAATTGAATCGAATCGAAAAGAATCGAATTCAATCAAAACGAATCGATTCCAATGGAATAGAAAAGAATAGAATCGAATCGAAAAGAATCAAATCGAATCGAAAAGAATTGAATCGAATCGAAAAGAAACGAATCGAACCGAATCAAAAAGAAAACAATCGAATCGAATCAAATACAAAAGAATCGCTTTGAATAGCATAGAATTGAAAAGAATCGAATCAATCGAATCGAAAAGAATCGAATCAAAAAAAGTCGAATCGAAACGAAAACAATCGAATCGAATCTAAAAGAATCGTATTGAATTGCATCGAGTCGAAAAGACTCGAATCAAAGACTCGAATCGAATTGAATCAAATCGAAAAGAATCTAATAGAAACCACTCGAACAGAATCAAATCGAAATGATTCAAAATGAATCGAATAGAATAGAATCGAAAAAAATCGAAACGAATCGAAACGAATCGAAACGAATTGAATCGAAGAGAATCGATTAGAATCGAAATGAAAAGAATCGTATTGAATCGAATCGAAAAGAATCAAATCAAATCGAATCGAAAGAATTGAACAAATCGAAAAGAATCCAATCGAATCGAAAAGAATCGAACTGAATGGAATCAAATCGAAAAGAATCGAATTGAATCGAAAAGAATCGAAATGAAACAAATCAGATCAAATGGAAAAGCATCAAATCGAATTGAAAAGAATTGAATCGAATCGAAAATACTCGAATCGAATTAAAAATATCAAATCGAATCGAATCGAAAAGAATCGAATTGAAAAGACTCGAAGTGAAACGAATCGATTTGAAACGAAAAGAATCGAATCGAATCGAATCGAATTGAAAGAATCGAATTGAATAGAAAAAAATCGAATAGAAAATAATCGAACCGAAAAGAAAAGAATCAAATTGAATCAGTCGATTAAATTCTAGTCGAATCGAATCAAAAAGAATGAAATCCAGTCGAATCGAATCGAAAAGAATCGAATCGAATAGAATAGAATCGAATTGTATCTAATCAAAAAGAATCGAATCGTATCGACTCGAATTGAAAAGAATCCAATTGCATCATCGAATGGAAACTAATCGAATTGAATAGAATCGAAAAGAATCGAATCGAATCAAATCGAAAACAATCAAATTGAATTGATCGACAAGAATCGAATTGAATCAAATCGAATCGAAATGAAAAGAATCGAATCGATTCAAATAGAAAAGAATCGAATCGAAAAGAATCAAATCGACACGAAAAGAATCGAATCGAATCAAAAAGTATCGAATTGATTCGAAAACATTCGAATCGAAAAGAATCGAATTGAAATGAATCCGATCGAAATGAAAAGAATCTACTCGATTCGAATCCAAAAGAATCGAATCCAAAAGAATCGAATCGAATCCAAAAGAAGCGAATTGAATTGAATCAAAATAAATGAATTGAATTGAATCAAAAAGGAACTAATCGAATCAAATCGAAAAAACTCGAATAGAATCAAATCGAATCAAAAAGAATCGAATAGATTCGAATAAAAAAGAATCGAATTGAGGGATCCCTGGGTGGCGCAGCGGTGTAGCGCCTGCCTTTGGCCCAGGGCGCGATCCTGGAGACCCGGGATCGAATCCCACATCGGGCTCCCGGTGCATGGAGCCTGCTTCTCCCTCTGCCAGTGTCTCTGCCTCTCTCACTCTCTCTGTGACTATCATAAAAAAAAGAATCGAATTGAATCGAGTTGAAAAAAATCATAAAGAATCAAATCGAAAAGAATCGAATTCCATGTAACGAAAAGATTCGAATTGAAAAGATTCGAATCGAAACAAAAGAATCGAATCGAATCGACATGAATCAAAAAGAATCGAATCAAAACGAATCGAAAAGAAACAAATCAAGTAGAATCTAAAAGAATCGAATCAAATCAAATCGAAAAAATTCGAATAGAATTGAATCGAAAAGAATCAAAACGAATCGAACCGAAGAGAATCGATTCGAATCAAAATAAAAAGTATCGTATCAAATCGAATCGAAAAGAATCATATCAAATAGAATCGAAAGAATGGAATCAAATCTAAAACAATCGAATCGAATCGAAAAGAATCGGATTGAATGGAATCGAATCGAAAAGAATACAATAGAATAGAATCGAAAGAAATCGAATAGAATCAAATCAAATCAAAAAGAATCGAATTGAATTGATCCTAACCAAAATAAGCGAAATGAATCGACTCGAACCGAAAAAAATCAAATCGAAAAGAATCTAATCTCAACGAAAATCATCGAAATGAATAGAATCGAATTGAATCAAATCGAAAAGAATCGAATGGAATCCAATCGAAAAGAATCAAATTGATTCGAATCGAAACAAATTGAATCCAATCGAAAAGAATCTAATTGAATCGAATCGAAAAGAATCGAATTCAATCAAAACGAATCGATTCCAATGGAATAGAAAAGAATAGAATCGAATCGAAAAGAATCAAATCGAATCGAAAAGAATTGAATCGAATCGAAAAGAAACGAATCGAACCGAATCAAAAAGAAAACAATCGAATCGAATCAAATACAAAAGAATCGCTTTGAATAGCATAGAATTGAAAAGAATCGAATCAATCGAATCGAAAAGAATCGAATCAAAAAAAGTCGAATCGAAACGAAAACAATCGAATCGAATCTAAAAGAATCGTATTGAATTGCATCGAGTCGAAAAGACTCGAATCAAAGACTCGAATCGAATTGAATCAAATCGAAAAGAATCTAATAGAAACCACTCGAACAGAATCAAATCGAAATGATTCAAAATGAATCGAATAGAATAGAATCGAAAAAAATCGAAACGAATCGAAACGAATCGAAACGAATTGAATCGAAGAGAATCGATTAGAATCGAAATGAAAAGAATCGTATTGAATCGAATCGAAAAGAATCAAATCAAATCGAATCGAAAGAATTGAACAAATCGAAAAGAATCCAATCGAATCGAAAAGAATCGAACTGAATGGAATCAAATCGAAAAGAATCGAATTGAATCGAAAAGAATCGAAATGAAACAAATCAGATCAAATGGAAAAGCATCAAATCGAATTGAAAAGAATTGAATCGAATCGAAAATACTCGAATCGAATTAAAAATATCAAATCGAATCGAATCGAAAAGAATCGAATTGAAAAGACTCGAAGTGAAACGAATCGATTTGAAACGAAAAGAATCGAATCGAATCGAATCGAATTGAAAGAATCGAATTGAATAGAAAAAAATCGAATAGAAAATAATCGAACCGAAAAGAAAAGAATCAAATTGAATCAGTCGATTAAATTCTAGTCGAATCGAATCAAAAAGAATGAAATCCAGTCGAATCGAATCGAAAAGAATCGAATCGAATAGAATAGAATCGAATTGTATCTAATCAAAAAGAATCGAATCGTATCGACTCGAATTGAAAAGAATCCAATTGCATCATCGAATGGAAACTAATCGAATTGAATAGAATCGAAAAGAATCGAATCGAATCAAATCGAAAACAATCAAATTGAATTGATCGACAAGAATCGAATTGAATCAAATCGAATCGAAATGAAAAGAATCGAATCGATTCAAATAGAAAAGAATCGAATCGAAAAGAATCAAATCGACACGAAAAGAATCGAATCGAATCAAAAAGTATCGAATTGATTCGAAAACATTCGAATCGAAAAGAATCGAATTGAAATGAATCCGATCGAAATGAAAAGAATCTACTCGATTCGAATCCAAAAGAATCGAATCCAAAAGAATCGAATCGAATCCAAAAGAAGCGAATTGAATTGAATCAAAATAAATGAATTGAATTGAATCAAAAAGGAACTAATCGAATCAAATCGAAAAAAATCGAATAGAATCAAATCGAATCAAAAAGAATCGAATAGATTCGAATAAAAAAGAATCGAATTGAGGGATCCCTGGGTGGCGCAGCGGTGTAGCGCCTGCCTTTGGCCCAGGGCGCGATCCTGGAGACCCGGGATCGAATCCCACATCGGGCTCCCGGTGCATGGAGCCTGCTTCTCCCTCTGCCAGTGTCTCTGCCTCTCTCACTCTCTCTGTGACTATCATAAAAAAAAGAATCGAATTGAATCGAGTTGAAAAAAATCATAAAGAATCAAATCGAAAAGAATCGAATTCCATGTAACGAAAAGATTCGAATTGAAAAGATTCGAATCGAAACAAAAGAATCGAATCGAATCGACATGAATCAAAAAGAATCGAATCAAAACGAATCGAAAAGAAACAAATCAAGTAGAATCTAAAAGAATCGAATCAAATCAAATCGAAAAAATTCGAATAGAATTGAATCGAAAAGAATCAAAACGAATCGAACCGAAGAGAATCGATTCGAATCAAAATAAAAAGTATCGTATCAAATCGAATCGAAAAGAATCATATCAAATAGAATCGAAAGAATGGAATCAAATCTAAAACAATCGAATCGAATCGAAAAGAATCGGATTGAATGGAATCGAATCGAAAAGAATACAATAGAATAGAATCGAAAGAAATCGAATAGAATCAAATCAAATCAAAAAGAATCGAATTGAATTGATCCTAACCAAAATAAGCGAAATGAATCGACTCGAACCGAAAAAAATCAAATCGAAAAGAATCTAATCTCAACGAAAATAATCGAAATGAATAGAATCGAATTGAATCAAATCGAAAAGAATCGAATGGAATCCAATCGAAAAGAATCAAATTGATTCGAATCGAAACAAATTGAATCCAATCGAAAAGAATCTAATTGAATCGAATCGAAAAGAATCGAATTCAATCAAAACGAATCGATTCCAATGGAATAGAAAAGAATAGAATCGAATCGAAAAGAATCAAATCGAATCGAAAAGAATTGAATCGAATCGAAAAGAAACGAATCGAACCGAATCAAAAAGAAAACAATCGAATCGAATCAAATACAAAAGAATCGCTTTGAATAGCATAGAATTGAAAAGAATCGAATCAATCGAATCGAAAAGAATCGAATCAAAAAAAGTCGAATCGAAACGAAAACAATCGAATCGAATCTAAATGAATCGTATTGAATTGCATCGAGCCGAAAAGACTCGAATCAAAAAGACTCGAATCGAATTGAATCAAATCGAAAAGAATCTAATAGAAACCACTCGAACAGAATCAAATCGAAATGATTCAAAATGAATCAAATAGAATAGAATCGAAAAAATTCGAATAGAATCGAAACGAATCGAAACGAATTGAATCGAAGAGAATCGATTAGAATCGAAATGAAAAGAATCGTATTGAATCGAATCGAAAAGAATCAAATCAAATCGAATCGAAAGAATTGAACAAATCGAAAAGAATCCAATCGAATCGAAAAGAATCGAACTGAATGGAATCAAATCGAAAAGAATCGAATTGAATCGAAAAGAATCGAAATGAAACAAATCAGATCAAATGGAAAAGCATCAAATCGAATTGAAAAGAATTGAATCGAATCGAAAAGACTCGAATCGAATTAACAATATCAAATCGAATCGAATTGCAAAGATTCGAATTGAAAAGACTCGAATTGAAACGAATCGATTTGAAACGAAAAGAATCGAATCGAATCGAATCGAATTGAAAGAATCGAATTGAATAGAAAAAAATCGAATAGAAAAGCATCGAACCGCAAAGAAAAGAATCAAATTGAATCAGTCGATTAAATTCTAGTCGAATCGAATCAAAAAGAATGAAATCGAGTCGAATCGAATCGAAAAGAATCGAATCGAATCGAAAAGAATCGAATTGTATCTAATCAAAAAGAATCGAATCGTATCGACTCGAATCGAAAAGAATCCAATTGCATCATCGAATGGAAACTAATCGAATTGAATAGAATCGAATCGAATCAAATCGAAAACAATCAAATTGAATTGATCGACAAGAATCGAATTGAATCAAATCGAATCGAAATGAAAAGAATCGAATCGATTCAAATAGAAAAGAATCGAATCGAAAAGAATCAAATCGACACGAAAAGAATCGAATCGAATCAAAAAGTATCGAATTGATTCGAAAACATTCGAATCGAAAAGAATCGAATTGAAATGAATCCGATCGAAATGAAAAGAATCTACTCGATTCGAATCCAAAAGAATCGAATCCAAAAGAATCGAATCGAATCCAAAAGAAGCGAATTGAATTGAATCAAAATAAATGAATTGAATTGAATCAAAAAGGAACTAATCGAATCAAATCGAAAAAAATCGAATAGAATCAAATCGAATCAAAAAGAATCGAATAGATTCGAATAAAAAAGAATCGAATTGAGGGATCCCTGGGTGGCGCAGCGGTGTAGCGCCTGCCTTTGGCCCAGGGCGCGATCCTGGAGACCCGGGATCGAATCCCACATCGGGCTCCCGGTGCATGGAGCCTGCTTCTCCCTCTGCCAGTGTCTCTGCCTCTCTCACTCTCTCTGTGACTATCATAAAAAAAAGAATCGAATTGAATCGAGTTGAAAAAAATCATAAAGAATCAAATCGAAAAGAATCGAATTCCATGTAACGAAAAGATTCGAATTGAAAAGATTCGAATCGAAACAAAAGAATCGAATCGAATCGACATGAATCAAAAAGAATCGAATCAAAACGAATCGAAAAGAAACAAATCAAGTAGAATCTAAAAGAATCGAATCAAATCAAATCGAAAAAATTCGAATAGAATTGAATCGAAAAGAATCAAAACGAATCGAACCGAAGAGAATCGATTCGAATCAAAATAAAAAGTATCGTATCAAATCGAATCGAAAAGAATCATATCAAATAGAATCGAAAGAATGGAATCAAATCTAAAACAATCGAATCGAATCGAAAAGAATCGGATTGAATGGAATCGAATCGAAAAGAATACAATAGAATAGAATCGAAAGAAATCGAATAGAATCAAATCAAATCAAAAAGAATCGAATTGAATTGATCCTAACCAAAATAAGCGAAATGAATCGACTCGAACCGAAAAAAATCAAATCGAAAAGAATCTAATCTCAACGAAAATCATCGAAATGAATAGAATCGAATTGAATCAAATCGAAAAGAATCGAATGGAATCCAATCGAAAAGAATCAAATTGATTCGAATCGAAACAAATTGAATCCAATCGAAAAGAATCTAATTGAATCGAATCGAAAAGAATCGAATTCAATCAAAACGAATCGATTCCAATGGAATAGAAAAGAATAGAATCGAATCGAAAAGAATCAAATCGAATCGAAAAGAATTGAATCGAATCGAAAAGAAACGAATCGAACCGAATCAAAAAGAAAACAATCGAATCGAATCAAATACAAAAGAATCGCTTTGAATAGCATAGAATTGAAAAGAATCGAATCAATCGAATCGAAAAGAATCGAATCAAAAAAAGTCGAATCGAAACGAAAACAATCGAATCGAATCTAAAAGAATCGTATTGAATTGCATCGAGTCGAAAAGACTCGAATCAAAGACTCGAATCGAATTGAATCAAATCGAAAAGAATCTAATAGAAACCACTCGAACAGAATCAAATCGAAATGATTCAAAATGAATCGAATAGAATAGAATCGAAAAAAATCGAAACGAATCGAAACGAATCGAAACGAATTGAATCGAAGAGAATCGATTAGAATCGAAATGAAAAGAATCGTATTGAATCGAATCGAAAAGAATCAAATCAAATCGAATCGAAAGAATTGAACAAATCGAAAAGAATCCAATCGAATCGAAAAGAATCGAACTGAATGGAATCAAATCGAAAAGAATCGAATTGAATCGAAAAGAATCGAAATGAAACAAATCAGATCAAATGGAAAAGCATCAAATCGAATTGAAAAGAATTGAATCGAATCGAAAATACTCGAATCGAATTAAAAATATCAAATCGAATCGAATCGAAAAGAATCGAATTGAAAAGACTCGAAGTGAAACGAATCGATTTGAAACGAAAAGAATCGAATCGAATCGAATCGAATTGAAAGAATCGAATTGAATAGAAAAAAATCGAATAGAAAATAATCGAACCGAAAAGAAAAGAATCAAATTGAATCAGTCGATTAAATTCTAGTCGAATCGAATCAAAAAGAATGAAATCCAGTCGAATCGAATCGAAAAGAATCGAATCGAATAGAATAGAATCGAATTGTATCTAATCAAAAAGAATCGAATCGTATCGACTCGAATTGAAAAGAATCCAATTGCATCATCGAATGGAAACTAATCGAATTGAATAGAATCGAAAAGAATCGAATCGAATCAAATCGAAAACAATCAAATTGAATTGATCGACAAGAATCGAATTGAATCAAATCGAATCGAAATGAAAAGAATCGAATCGATTCAAATAG
This sequence comes from Canis aureus, assembly GCF_053574225.1. Taxonomy (NCBI): domain Eukaryota; kingdom Metazoa; phylum Chordata; class Mammalia; order Carnivora; family Canidae; genus Canis; species Canis aureus. Next base: position 18,575 of record NW_027554429.1, read on the forward strand.
AAAATAATCGAATCGAAAAGAATCAAATCGACACGAAAAGAATCGAATCGAATCAAAAAGTATCGAATTGATTCGAAAACATTCGAATCGAAAAGAATCGAATTGAAATGAATCCGATCGAAATGAAAAGAATCTACTCGATTCGAATCCAAAAGAATCGAATCCAAAAGAATCGAATCGAATCCAAAAGAAGCGAATTGAATTGAATCAAAATAAATGAATTGAATTGAATCAAAAAGGAACTAATCGAATCAAATCGAAAAAAATCGAATAGAATCAAATCGAATCAAAAAGAATCGAATAGATTCGAATAAAAAAGAATCGAATTGAGGGATCCCTGGGTGGCGCAGCGGTGTAGCGCCTGCCTTTGGCCCAGGGCGCGATCCTGGAGACCCGGGATCGAATCCCACATCGGGCTCCCGGTGCATGGAGCCTGCTTCTCCCTCTGCCAGTGTCTCTGCCTCTCTCACTCTCTCTGTGACTATCATAAAAAAAAGAATCGAATTGAATCGAGTTGAAAAAAATCATAAAGAATCAAATCGAAAAGAATCGAATTCCATGTAACGAAAAGATTCGAATTGAAAAGATTCGAATCGAAACAAAAGAATCGAATCGAATCGACATGAATCAAAAAGAATCGAATCAAAACGAATCGAAAAGAAACAAATCAAGTAGAATCTAAAAGAATCGAATCGAATCAAATCGAAAAAATTCGAATAGAATTGAATCGAAAAGAATCAAAACGAATCGAACCGAAGAGAATCGATTCGAATCAAAATAAAAAGTATCGTATCAAATCGAATCGAAAAGAATCATATCAAATAGAATCGAAAGAATGGAATCAAATCTAAAACAATCGAATCGAATCGAAAAGAATCGGATTGAATGGAATCGAATCGAAAAGAATACAATAGAATAGAATCGAAAGAAATCGAATAGAATCAAATCAAATCAAAAAGAATCGAATTGAATTGATCCTAACCAAAATAAGCGAAATGAATCGACTCGAACCGAAAAAAATCAAATCGAAAAGAATCTAATCTCAACGAAAATAATCGAAATGAATAGAATCGAATTGAATCAAATCGAAAAGAATCGAATGGAATCCAATCGAAAAGAATCAAATTGATTCGAATCGAAACAAATTGAATCCAATCGAAAAGAATCTAATTGAATCGAATCGAAAAGAATCGAATTCAATCAAAACGAATCGATTCCAATGGAATAGAAAAGAATAGAATCGAATCGAAAAGAATCAAATCGAATCGAAAAGAATTGAATCGAATCGAAAAGAAACGAATCGAACCGAATCAAAAAGAAAACAATCGAATCGAATCAAATACAAAAGAATCGCTTTGAATAGCATAGAATTGAAAAGAATCGAATCAATCGAATCGAAAAGAATCGAATCAAAAAAAGTCGAATCGAAACGAAAACAATCGAATCGAATCTAAAAGAATCGTATTGAATTGCATCGAGCCGAAAAGACTCGAATCAAAAAGACTCGAATCGAATTGAATCAAATCGAAAAGAATCTAATAGAAACCACTCGAACAGAATCAAATCGAAATGATTCAAAATGAATCAAATAGAATAGAATCGAAAAAATTCGAATAGAATCGAAACGAATCGAAACGAATTGAATCGAAGAGAATCGATTAGAATCGAAATGAAAAGAATCGTATTGAATCGAATCGAAAAGAATCAAATCAAATCGAATCGAAAGAATTGAACAAATCGAAAAGAATCCAATCGAATCGAAAAGAATCGAACTGAATGGAATCAAATCGAAAAGAATCGAATTGAATCGAAAAGAATCGAAATGAAACAAATCAGATCAAATGGAAAAGCATCAAATCGAATTGAAAAGAATTGAATCGAATCGAAAAGACTCGAATCGAATTAACAATATCAAATCGAATCGAATTGCAAAGATTCGAATTGAAAAGACTCGAATTGAAACGAATCGATTTGAAACGAAAAGAATCGAATCGAATCGAATCGAATTGAAAGAATCGAATGGAATAGAAAAAAATCGAATAGAAAAGCATCGAACCGCAAAGAAAAGAATCAAATTGAATCAGTCGATTAAATTCTAGTCGAATCGAATCAAAAAGAATGAAATCGAGTCGAATCGAATCGAAAAGAATCGAATCGAATCGAAAAGGATCGAATTGTATCTAATCAAAAAGAATCGAATCGTATCGACTCGAATCGAAAAGAATCCAATTGCATCATCGAATGGAAACTAATCGAATTGAATAGAATCGAATCGAATCAAATCGAAAACAATCAAATTGAATTGATCGACAAGAATCGAATTGAATCAAATCGAATCGAAATGAAAAGAATCGAATCGATTCAAATAGAAAAGAATCGAATCGAAAAGAATCAAATCGACACGAAAAGAATCGAATCGAATCAAAAAGTATCGAATTGATTCGAAAACATTCGAATCGAAAAGAATCGAATTGAAATGAATCCGATCGAAATGAAAAGAATCTACTCGATTCGAATCCAAAAGAATCGAATCCAAAAGAATCGAATCGAATCCAAAAGAAGCGAATTGAATTGAATCAAAATAAATGAATTGAATTGAATCAAAAAGGAACTAATCGAATCAAATCGAAAAAAATCGAATAGAATCAAATCGAATCAAAAAGAATCGAATAGATTCGAATAAAAAAGAATCGAATTGAGGGATCCCTGGGTGGCGCAGCGGTGTAGCGCCTGCCTTTGGCCCAGGGCGCGATCCTGGAGACCCGGGATCGAATCCCACATCGGGCTCCCGGTGCATGGAGCCTGCTTCTCCCTCTGCCAGTGTCTCTGCCTCTCTCACTCTCTCTGTGACTATCATAAAAAAAAGAATCGAATTGAATCGAGTTGAAAAAAATCATAAAGAATCAAATCGAAAAGAATCGAATTCCATGTAACGAAAAGATTCGAATTGAAAAGATTCGAATCGAAACAAAAGAATCGAATCGAATCGACATGAATCAAAAAGAATCGAATCAAAACGAATCGAAAAGAAACAAATCAAGTAGAATCTAAAAGAATCGAATCAAATCAAATCGAAAAAATTCGAATAGAATTGAATCGAAAAGAATCAAAACGAATCGAACCGAAGAGAATCGATTCGAATCAAAATAAAAAGTATCGTATCAAATCGAATCGAAAAGAATCATATCAAATAGAATCGAAAGAATGGAATCAAATCTAAAACAATCGAATCGAATCGAAAAGAATCGGATTGAATGGAATCGAATCGAAAAGAATACAATAGAATAGAATCGAAAGAAATCGAATAGAATCAAATCAAATCAAAAAGAATCGAATTGAATTGATCCTAACCAAAATAAGCGAAATGAATCGACTCGAACCGAAAAAAATCAAATCGAAAAGAATCTAATCTCAACGAAAATCATCGAAATGAATAGAATCGAATTGAATCAAATCGAAAAGAATCGAATGGAATCCAATCGAAAAGAATCAAATTGATTCGAATCGAAACAAATTGAATCCAATCGAAAAGAATCTAATTGAATCGAATCGAAAAGAATCGAATTCAATCAAAACGAATCGATTCCAATGGAATAGAAAAGAATAGAATCGAATCGAAAAGAATCAAATCGAATCGAAAAGAATTGAATCGAATCGAAAAGAAACGAATCGAACCGAATCAAAAAGAAAACAATCGAATCGAATCAAATACAAAAGAATCGCTTTGAATAGCATAGAAATGAAAAGAATCGAATCAATCGAATCGAAAAGAATCGAATCAAAAAAAGTCGAATCGAAACGAAAACAATCGAATCGAATCTAAAAGAATCGTATTGAATTGCATCGAGTCGAAAAGACTCGAATCAAAGACTCGAATCGAATTGAATCAAATCGAAAAGAATCTAATAGAAACCACTCGAAAAGAATCAAATCGAAATGATTCAAAATGAATCGAATAGAATAGAATCGAAAAAAATCGAAACGAATCGAAACGAATCGAAACGAATTGAATCGAAGAGAATCGATTAGAATCGAAATGAAAAGAATCGTATTGAATCGAATCGAAAAGAATCAAATCAAATCGAATCGAAAGAATTGAACAAATCGAAAAGAATCCAATCGAATCGAAAAGAATCGAACTGAATGGAATCAAATCGAAAAGAATCGAATTGAATCGAAAAGAATCGAAATGAAACAAATCAGATCAAATGGAAAAGCATCAAATCGAATTGAAAAGAATTGAATCGAATCGAAAATACTCGAATCGAATTAAAAATATCAAATCGAATCGAATCGAAAAGAATCGAATTGAAAAGACTCGAAGTGAAACGAATCGATTTGAAACGAAAAGAATCGAATCGAATCGAATCAAATTGAAAGAATCGAATTGAATAGAAAAAAATCGAATAGAAAATAATCGAACCGAAAAGAAAAGAATCAAATTGAATCAGTCGATTAAATTCTAGTCGAATCGAATCAAAAAGAATGAAATCCAGTCGAATCGAATCGAAAAGAATCGAATCGAATAGAATAGAATCGAATTGTATCTAATCAAAAAGAATCGAATCGTATCGACTCGAATTGAAAAGAATCCAATTGCATCATCGAATGGAAACTAATCGAATTGAATAGAATCGAAAAGAATCGAATCGAATCAAATCGAAAAAAATCAAATTGAATTGATCGACAAGAATCGAATTGAATCAAATCGAATCGAAATGAAAAGAATCGAATCGATTCAAATAGAAAAGAATCGAATCGAAAAGAATCAAATCGACACGAAAAGAATCGAATCGAATCAAAAAGTATCGAATTGATTCGAAAACATTCGAATCGAAAAGAATCAAATTGAAATGAATCCGATCGAAATGAAAAGAATCTACTCGATTCGAATCCAAAAGAATCGAATCCAAAAGAATCGAATCGAATCCAAAAGAATCGAATTGAATTGAATCAAAAGAAATGAATTGAATTGAATCAAAAAGGAACTAATCGAATCAAATCGAAAAAAATCGAATAGAATCAAATCGAATCAAAAAGAATCGAATAGATTCGAATAAAAAAGAATCGAATTGAGGGATCCCTGGGTGGCGCAGCGGTTTAGCGCCTGCCTTTGGCCCAGGGCGCGATCCTGGAGACCCGGGATCGAATCCCACATCGGGCTCCAGGTGCATGGAGCCTGCTTCTCCCTCTGCCTGTGTCTGTGCCTCTCTCTCTCTCTGTGACTATCATAAAAAAAAGAATCGAATTGAATCGAGTTGAAAAAAATCATAAAGAATCAAATCGAAAAGAATCGAATGGAATCCAATCGAAAAGAATCAAATTGATTCGAATCGAAACAAATTGAATCCAATCGAAAAGAATCTAATTGAATCGAATCGAAAAGAATCGAATTCAATCAAAACGAATCGATTCCAATGGAATAGAAAAGAATAGAATCGAATCGAAAAGAATCAAATCGAATCGAAAAGAATTGAATCGAATCGAAAAGAAACGAATCGAACCGAATCAAAAAGAAAACAATCGAATCGAATCAAATACAAAAGAATCGCTTTGAATAGCATAGAATTGAAAAGAATTGAATCAATCGAATTGAAAACAATCGAATCGAAAAGAATCGAATCAAAAAAAGTCGAATCGAAACGAAAACAATCGAATCGAATCGAATCTAAAAGAATCGTATTGAATTGAATCGAGTCGAAAAGACTCGAATCAAAAAGACTCGAATCGAATTGAATCAAATCGAAAAGAATCTAATAGAAACCACTCGAACAGAATCAAATCGAAATGATTCAAAATGAATCAAATAGAATAGAATCGAAAAAATTCGAATAGAATCGAAACGAATCGAAACGAATTGAATCGAAGAGAATCGATTAGAATCGAAATGAAAAGAATCGTATTGAATCGAATCGAAAAGAATCAAATCAAATCGAATCGAAAGAATTGAACAAATGGAAAAGAATCCAATCGAATCGAAAAGAATCGAACTGAATGGAATCAAATCGAAAAGAATCGAATTGAATCGAAAAGAATCGAAATGAAACAAATCAGATCAAATGGAAAAGCATCAAATCGAATTGAAAAGAATTGAATCGAATCGAAAAGACTCGAATCGAATTAACAATATCAAATCGAATCGAATTGCAAAGATTCGAATTGAAAAGACTCGAATTGAAACGAATCGATTTGAAACGAAAAGAATCGAATCGAATCGAATCGAATTGAAAGAATCGAATTGAATAGAAAAAAATCGAATAGAAAAGCACCGAACCGCAAAGAAAAGAATCAAATTGAATCAGTCGATTAAATTCTAGTCGAATCGAATCAAAAAGAATGAAATCGAGTCGAATCGAATCGAAAAGAATCGAATCGAATCGAAAAGAATCGAATTGTATCTAATAAAAAAGAATCGAATCGTATCGACTCGAATCGAAAAGAATCCAATTGCATCATCGAATGGAAACGAATCGAATTGAATAGAATCGAAAAGAATCGAATCGAATCAAATCGAAAACAATCAAATTGAATTGATCGACAAGAATCGAATTGAATCAAATCGAATCGAAATGAAAAGAATCGAATCGATTCAAATAGAAAAGAATCGAATCGAAAAGAATCAAATCGACACGAAAAGAATCGAATCGAATCAAAAAGTATCGAATTGATTCGAAAACATTCGAATCGAAAAGAATCGAATTGAAATGAATCCGATCGAAATGAAAAGAATCTACTCGATTCGAATCCAAAAGAATCGAATCCAAAAGAATCGAATCGAATCCAAAAGAATCGAATTGAATTGAATCAAAAGAAATGAATTGAATTGAATCAAAAAGGAACTAATCGAATCAAATCGAAAAAACTCGAATAGAATCAAATCGAATCAAAAAGAATCGAATAGATTCGAATAAAAAAAGAATCGAATTGAGGGATCCCTGGTTGGCGCAGCGGTTTGCGCCTGCCTTTGGCCCAGGGCGCGATCCTGGAGACCCGGGATCGAATCCCACATCGGGCTCCCGGTGCATGGAGCCTGCTTCTCCCTCTGCCAGTGTCTCTGCCTCTCTCACTCTCTCTGTGACTATCATAAAAAAAAGAATCGAATTGAATCGAGTTGAAAAAAATCATAAAGAATCAAATCGAAAAGAATCGAATTCCATGTAACGAAAAGATTCGAATTGAAAAGATTCGAATCGAAACAAAAGAATCGAATCGAATCGACATGAATCAAAAAGAATCGAATCAAAACGAATCGAAAAGAAACAAATCAAGTAGAATCTAAAAGAAGCGAATCGAATCAAATTGAAAAAATTCGAATAGAATTGAATCGAAAAGAATCAAAACGAATCGAACCAAAGAGAATCGATTCGAATCAAAATAAAAAGTATCGTATCAAATCGAATCGAAAAGAATCATATCAAATAGAATCGAAAGAATGGAATCAAATCTAAAACAATCGAATCGAATCGAAAAGAATCGGATTGAATGGAATCGAATCGAAAAGAATACAATAGAATAGAATCGAAAGAAATCGAATAGAATCAAATCAAATCAAAAAGAATCGAATTGAATTGATCCTAACCAAAATAAGCGAAATGAATCGACTCGAACCGAAAAAAATCAAATCGAAAAGAATCTAATCTCAACGAAAATAATCGAAATGAATAGAATCGAATTGAATCAAATCGAAAAGAATCGAATGGAATCCAATCGAAAAGAATCAAATTGATTCGAATCGAAACAAATTGAATCCAATCGAAAAGAATCTAATTGAATCGAATCGAAAAGAATCGAATTCAATCAAAACGAATCGATTCGAATGGAATAGAAAAGAATAGAATCGAATCGAAAAGAATCAAATCGAATCGAAAAGAATTGAATCGAATCGAAAAGAAACGAATCGAACCGAATCAAAAAGAAAACAATCGAATCGAATCAAATACAAAAGAATCGCTTTGAATAGCATAGAATTGAAAAGAATTGAATCAATCGAATTGAAAACAATCGAATCGAAAAGAATCGAATCAAAAAAAGTCGAATCGAAACGAAAACAATCGAATCGAATCGAATCTAAAAGAATCGTATTGAATTGAATCGAGTCGAAAAGACTCGAATCAAAAAGACTCGAATCGAATTGAATCAAATCGAAAAGAATCTAATAGAAACCACTCGAACAGAATCAAATCGAAATGATTCAAAATGAATCAAATAGAATAGAATCGAAAAAATTCGAATAGAATCGAAACGAATCGAAACGAATTGAATCGAAGAGAATCGATTAGAATCGGAATGAAAAGAATCGTATTGAATCGAATCGAAAAGAATCAAATCAAATCGAATCGAAAGAATTGAATCAAATCGAAAAGAATCCAATCGAATCGAAAAGAATCGAACTGAATGGAATCAAATCGAAAAGAATCTAATCGAATCAAAAAAATCGAGTCAAATTTAATGGAATCGAAAAGAATCCAATTGAATCGAAAAGAATCGAAATGAAACAAATCAGATCAAATGGAAAAGCATCAAATCGAATTGAAAAGAATCGATTCGAATCGAAATGAATCGAATCAAAAAGACTCGAATCGAAAAGAATCGAATTGAAAAGAATCGAATCGAATCGAAAAGACTCGAATCGAATTAAAAATATCAAATCGAATCGAATTGCAAAGATTCGAATTGAAAAGACTCGAATTGAAACGAATCGATTTGAAACGAAAAGAATCGAATCGAATCGAATCGAATTGAAAGAATCGAATTGAATAGAAAAAAATCGAATAGAAAAGCATCGAACCGCAAAGAAAAGAATCAAATTGAATCAGTCGATTAAATTCTAGTCGAATCGAATCAAAAAGAATGAAATCGAGTCGAATCGAATCGAAAAGAATCGAATCGAAACGAAAAGAATCGAATTGTATCTAATCAAAAAGAATCGAATCGTATCGACTCGAATCGAAAAGAATCCAATTGCATCATCGAATGGAAACTAATCGAATTGAATAGAATCGAAAAGAATCGAATCGAATCAAATCGAAAACAATCAAATTGAATTGATCGACAAGAATCGAATTGAATCAAATCGAATCGAAATGAAAAGAATCGAATCGATTCAAATAGAAAAGAATCGAATCGAAAAGAATCAAATCGACACGAAAAGAATCGAATCGAATCAAAAAGTATCGAATTGATTCGAAAACATTCGAATCGAAAAGAATCGAATTGAAATGAATCCGATCGAAATGAAAAGAATCTACTCGATTCGAATCCAAAAGAATCGAATCCAAAAGAATCGAATCGAATCCAAAAGAATCGAATTGAATTGAATCAAAAGAAATGAATTCAATTGAATCAAAAAGGAACTAATCGAATCAAATCGAAAAATCTCGAATAGAATCAAATCGAATCAAAAAGAATCGAATAGATTCGAATAAAAAAGAATCGAATTGAGGGATCCCTGGGTGGCGCAGCGGTTTAGCGCCTGCCTTTGGCCCAGGGCGCGATCCTGGAGACCCGGGATCGAATCGCACATCGGGCCCCCGGTGCATGGAGCCTCCTTCTCCCTCTGCCTGTGTCTCTGCCTCTCTCACTCTCTCTGTGACTATCATAAACAAAAGAATCGAATTGAATCGAGTTGAAAAAAATCATAAAGAATCAAATCGAAAAAAATCGAATTCCATGTAACGAAAAGATTCGAATTGAAAAGATTCGAATCGAAACAAAAGAATCGAATCGAATCGACATGAATCAAAAAGAATCGAATCAAAACGAATCGAAAAGAAACAAATCAAGTAGAATCTAAAAGAATCGAATCGAATCAAATCGAAAAAATTCGAATAGAATTGAATCGAAAAGAATCAAAACGAATCGAACCGAAGAGAATCGATTCGAATCAAAATAAAAAGTATCGTATCAAATCGAATCGAAAAGAATCATATCAAATAGAATCGAAAGAATGGAATCAAATCTAAAACAATCGAATCGAATCGAAAAGAATCGGATTGAATGGAATGGAATCGAAAAGAATACAATAGAATAGAATCGAAAGAAATCGAATAGAATCAAATCAAATCAAAAAGAATCGAATTGAATTGATCCTAACCAAAATAAGCGAAATGAATCGACTCGAACCGAAAAAAATCAAATCGAAAAGAATCTAATCTCAACGAAAATCATCGAAATGAATAGAATCGAATTGAATCAAATCGAAAAGAATCGAATGGAATCCAATCGAAAAGAATCTAATTGAATCGAATCGAAAAGAATCGAATTCAATCAAAACGAATCGATTCGAATGGAATAGAAAAGAATAGAATCGAATCGAAAAGAATCAAATCGAATCGAAAAGAATTGAATCGAATCGAAAAGAAACGAATCGAACCGAATCAAAAAGAAAACAATCGAATCGAATCAAATACAAAAGAATCGCTTTGAATAGCATAGAATTGAAAAGAATTGAATCAATCGAATTGAAAACAATCGAATCGAAAAGAATCGAATCAAAAAAAGTCGAATCGAAACGAAAACAATCGAATCGAATCGAATCTAAAAGAATCGTATTGAATTGAATCGAGTCGAAAAGACTCGAATCAAAAAGACTCGAATCGAATTGAATCAAATCGAAAAGAATCTAATAGAAACCACTCGAACAGAATCAAATCGAAATGATTCAAAATGAATCAAATAGAATAGAATCGAAAAAATTCGAATAGAATCGAAATGAATCGAAACGAATTGAATCGAAGAGAATCGATTAGAATCGAAATGAAAAGAATCGTATTGAATCGAATCGAAAAGAATCAAATCAAATCGAATCGAAAGAATTGAACAAATCGAAAAGAATCCAATCGAATCGAAAAGAATCGAACTGAATGGAATCAAATCGAAAAGAATCGAATTGAATCGAAAACAATCGAAATGAAACAAATCAGATCAAATGGAAAAGCATCAAATCGAATTGAAAAGAATTGAATCGAATCGAAAAGACTCGAATCGAATTAACAATATCAAATCGAATCGAATTGCAAAGATTCGAATTGAAAAGACTCGAATTGAAACGAATCGATTTGAAACGAAAAGAATCGAATCGAATCGAATCGAATTGAAAGAATCGAATTGAATAGAAAAAAATCGAATAGAAAAGAATCGAACCGAAAAGAAAAGAATCAAATTGAATCAGTCGATTAAATTCTAGTCGTATCGAATCAAAAAGAATGAAATCGAGTCGAATCGAATCGAAAAGAATCGAATCGAATCGAAAAGAATCGAATTGTATCTAATCAAAAAGAATCGAATCGTATCGACTCGAATCGAAAAGAATCCAATTGCATCATCGAATGGAAACTAATCGAATTGAATAGAATCGAAAAGAATCGAATCGAATCAAATCGAAAACAATCAAATTGAATTGATCGACAAGAATCGAATTGAATCAAATCGAATCGAAATGAAAAGAATCGAATCGATTCAAATAGAAAAGAATCGAATCGAAAAGAATCAAATCGACACGAAAAGAATCGAATCGAATCAAAAAGTATCGAATTGATTCGAAAACATTCGAATCGAAAAGAATCGAATTGAAATGAATCCGATCGAAATGAAAAGAATCTACTCGATTCGAATCCAAAAGAATCGAATCCAAAAGAATCGAATCGAATCCAAAAGAATCGAATTGAATTGAATCAAAAGAAATGAATTGAATCAAAAAGGAACTAATCGAATCAAATAAAAAAAATCGAATAGAATCAAATCGAATCAAAAAGAATCGAATAGATTCAAATAAAAAAGAATCGAATTGAGGGATCCCTGGGTGGCGCAGCGGTTTAGCGCCTGCCTTTGGCCCAGGGCGCGATCCTGGAGACCCGGGATCGAATCCCACATCGGGCTCCCGGTGCATGGAGCCTGCTTCTCCCTCTGCCAGTGTCTCTGCCTCTCTCACTCTCTCTGTGACTATCATAAAAAAAATCAATCGAATTGAATCGAGTTGAAAAAAATCATAAAGAATCAAATCAAAAAGAATCGAATTCCATGTAACGAAAAGATTCGAATTGAAAAGATTCGAATCGAAACAAAAGAATCGAATCGAATCGACATGAATCAAAAAGAATCGAATCAAAACGAATCGAAAAGAAACAAATCAAGTAGAATCTAAAAGAATCGAATCGAATCAAATCGAAAAAATTCGAATAGAATTGAATCGAAAAGAATCAAAACGAATCGAACCGAAGAGAATCGATTCGAATCAAAATAAAAAGTATCGTATCAAATCGAATCGAAAAGAATCATATCAAATAGAATCGAAAGAATGGAATCAAATCTAAAACAATCGAATCAAATCGAAAAGAATCGGATTGAATGGAATCGAATCGAAAAGAATACAATAGAATAGAATCGAAAGAAATCGAATAGAATCAAATCAAATCAAAAAGAATCGAATTGAATTGATCCTAACCAAAATAAGCGAAATGAATCGACTCGAACCGAAAAAAATCAAATCGAAAAGAATCTAATCTCAACGAAAATAATCGAAATGAATAGAATCGAATTGAATCAAATCGAAAAGAATCGAATGGAATCCAATCGAAAAGAATCTAATTGAATCGAATCGAAAAGAATCGAATTCAATCAAAACGAATCGATTCGAATGGAATAGAAAAGAATAGAATCGAATCGAAAAGAATCAAATCGAATCGAAAAGAATTGAATCGAATCGAAAAGAAACGAATCGAACCGAATCAAAAAGAAAACAATCGAATCGAATCAAATACAAAAGAATCGCTTTGAATAGCATAGAATTGAAAAGAATCGAATCAATCGAATCGAAAAGAATCGAATCAAAAAAAGTCGAATCGAAACGAAAACAATCGAATCGAATCTAAAAGAATCGTATTGAATTGCATCGAGTCGAAAAGACTCGAATCAAAAAGACTCGAATCGAATTGAATCAAATCGAAAAGAATCTAATAGAAACCACTCGAACAGAATCAAATCGAAATGATTCAAAATGAATCGAATAGAATAGAATCGAAAAAAATCGAAACGAATCGAAACGAATCGAAACGAATTGAATCGAAGAGAATCGATTAGAATCGAAATGAAAAGAATCGTATTGAATCGAATCGAAAAGAATCAAATCAAATCGAATCGAAAGAATTGAACAAATCGAAAAGAATCCAATCGAATCGAAAAGAATCGAACTGAATGGAATCAAATCGAAAAGAATCGAATTGAATCGAAAACAATCGAAATGAAACAAATCAGATCAAATGGAAAAGCATCAAATCGAATTGAAAAGAATTGAATCGAATCGAAAAGACTCGAATCGAATTAACAATATCAAATCGAATCGAATTGCAAAGATTCGAATTGAAAAGACTCGAATTGAAACGAATCGATTTGAAACGAAAAGAATCGAATCGAATCGAATCGAATTGAAAGAATCGAATTGAATAGAAAAAAATCGAATAGAAAAGCATCGAACCGCAAAGAAAAGAATCAAATTGAATCAGTCGATTAAATTCTAGTCGAATCGAATCAAAAAGAATGAAATCGAGTCGAATCGAATCGAAAAGAATCGAATCGAATCGAAAAGAATCGAATTGTATCTAATCAAAAAGAATCGAATCGTATCGACTCGAATCGAAAAGAATCCAATTGCATCATCGAATGGAAACGAATCGAATTGAATAGAATCGAAAAGAATCGAATCGAATCAAATCGAAAACAATCAAATTGAATTGATCGACAAGAATCGAATTGAATCAAATCGAATCGAAATGAAAAGAATCGAATCGATTCAAATAGAAAAGAATCGAATCGAAAAGAATCAAATCGACACGAAAAGAATCGAATCGAATCAAAAAGTATCGAATTGATTCGAAAACATTCGAATCGAAAAGAATCGAATTGAAATGAATCCGATCGAAATGAAAAGAATCTACTCGATTCGAATCCAAAAGAATCGAATCCAAAAGAATCGAATCGAATCCAAAAGAATCGAATTGAATTGAATCAAAAGAAATGAATTGAATTGAATCAAAAAGGAACTAATCGAATCAAATCGAAAAAAATTGAATAGAATCAAATCGAATCAAAAAGAATCGAATAGATTCGAATAGAAAAGAATCGAATTGAGGGATCCCTGGGTGGCGCAGCGGTTTAGCGCCTGCCTTTGGCCCAGGGCGCGATCCTGGAGACCCGGGATCGAATCCCACATCGGGCTCCCGGTGCATGGAGCCTGCTTCTCCCTCTGCCAGTGTCTCTGCCTCTCTCACTCTCTCTGTGACAATCATAAAAAAAGAATCGAATTGAATCGAGTTGAAAAAAATCATAAAGAATCAAATCGAAAAGAATCGAATTCCATGTAACGAAAAGATTCGAATTGGAAAGATTCGAATCGAAACAAAAGAATCGAATCGAATCGACATGAATCAAAAAGAATCGAATCAAAACGAATCGAAAAGAAACAAATCAAGTAGAATCTAAAAGAATCGAATCGAATCAAATCGAAAAAATTCGAATAGAATTGAATCGAAAAGAATCAAAACGAATCGAACCGAAGAGAATCGATTCGAATCAAAATAAAAAGTATCGTATCAAATCGAATCGAAAAGAATCATATCAAATAGAATCGAAAGAATGGAATCAAATCTAAAACAATCGAATCGAATTGAAAAGAATCGGATTGAATGGAATCGAATCGAAAAGAATACAATAGAATAGAATCGAAAGAAATCGAATAGAATCAAATCAAATCAAAAAGAATCGAATTGAATTGATCCTAACCAAATAAGCGAAATGAATCGACTCGAACCGAAAAAAATCAAATCGAAAAGAATCTAATCTCAACGAAAATCATCGAAATGAATAGAATCGAATTGAAACAATTCGAAAAGAATCGAATGGAATCCAATCGAAAAGAATCTAATTGAATCGAATCGAAAAGAATCGAATTCAATCAAAACGAATCGATTCGAATGGAATAGAAAAGAATAGAATCGAATCGAAAAGAATCAAATCGAATCGAAAAGAATTGAATCGAATCGAAAAGAAACGAATCGAACCGAATCAAAAAGAAAACAATCGAATCGAATCAAATACAAAAGAATCGCTTTGAATAGCATAGAATTGAAAAGAATTGAATCAATCGAATTGAAAACAATCGAATCGAAAAGAATCGAATCAAAAAAAGTCGAATCGAAACGAAAACAATCGAATCGAATCGAATCTAAAAGAATCGTATTGAATTGAATCGAGTCGAAAAGACTCGAATCAAAAAGACTCGAATCGAATTGAATCAAATCGAAAAGAATCTAATAGAAACCACTCGAACAGAATCAAATCGAAATGATTCAAAATGAATCAAATAGAATAGAATCGAAAAAATTCGAATAGAATCGAAACGAATCGAAACGAATTGAATCGAAGAGAATCGATTAGAATCGAAATGAAAAGAATCGTATTGAATCGAATCGAAAAGAATCAAATCAAATCGAATCGAAAGAATTGAACAAATGGAAAAGAATCCAATCGAATCGAAAAGAATCGAACTGAATGGAATCAAATCGAAAAGAATCAAATTGAATCGAAAAGAATCGAAATGAAACAAATCAGATCAAATGGAAAAGCATCAAATCGAATTGAAAAGAATTGAATCGAATCGAAAAGACTCGAATCGAATTAACAATATCAAATCGAATCGAATTGCAAAGATTCGAATTGAAAAGACTCGAATTGAAACGAATCGATTTGAAACGAAAAGAATCGAATCGAATCGAATCGAATTGAAAGAATCGAATTGAATAGAAAAAAATCGAATAGAAAAGCATCAAACCGCAAAGAAAAGAATCAAATTGAATCAGTCGATTAAATTCTAGTCGAATCGAATCAAAAAGAATGAAATCGAGTCGAATCGAATCGAAAAGAATCGAATCGAATCGAAAAGAATCGAATTGTATCTAATCAAAAAGAATCGAATCGTATCGACTCGAATTGAAAAGAATCCAATTGCATCATCGAATGGAAACTAATCGAATTGAATAGAATCGAAAAGAATCGAATCGAATCAAATCGAAAAAAATCAAATTGAAGAGATCGACAAGAATCGAATTGAATCAAATCGAATCGAAATGAAAAGAATCGAATCGATTCAAATAGAAAAGAATCGAATCGAAAAGAATCAAATCGACACGAAAAGAATCGAATCGAATCAAAAAGTATCGAATTGATTCGAAAACATTCGAATCGAAAAGAATCGAATTGAAATGAATCCGATCGAAATGAAAAGAATCTACTCGATTCGAATCCAAAAGAATCGAATCCAAAAGTATCGAATCGAATCCAAAAGAATCGAATTGAATTGAATCAAAAGAAATGAATTGAATTGAATCAAAAAGGAACTAATCGAATCAAATCGAAAAAAATCGAATAGAATCAAATCGAATCAAAAAGAATCGAATAGATTCGAATAAAAAAGAATCGAATTGAGGGATCCCTGGTTGGCGCAGCGGTTTAGCGCCTGCCTTTGGCCCAGGGCGCCATCCTGGAGACCCGGGATCGAATCCCACATCGGGCTCCCGGTGCATGGAGCCTGCTTCTCCCTCTGCCAGTGTCTCTGCCTCTCTCACTCTCTCTGTGACTATCATAAAAAAAAGAATCGAATTGAATCGAGTTGAAAAAAATCATAAAGAATCAAATCGAAAAGAATCGAATTCCATGTAACGAAAAGATTCGAATTGAAAAGATTCGAATTGAAACAAAAGAATCGAATCGAATCGACATGAATCAAAAAGAATCGAATCAAAACGAATCGAAAAGAAACAAATCAAGTAGAATCTAAAAGAATCGAATCGAATCAAATCGAAAAAATTCGAATAGAATTGAATCGAAAAGAATCAAAACGAATCGAACCGAAGAGAATCGATTCGAATCAAAATAAAAAGTATCGTATCAAATCGAATCGAAAAGAATCATATCAAATAGAATCGAAAGAATGGAATCAAATCTAAAACAATCGAATCGAATCGAAAAGAATCGGATTGAATGGAATCGAATCGAAAAGAATACAATAGAATAGAATCGAAAGAAATCGAATAGAATCAAATCAAATCAAAAAGAATCGAATTGAATTGATCCTAACCAAAATAAGCGAAATGAATCGACTCGAACCGAAAAAAATCAAATCGAAAAGAATCTAATCTCAACGATAATCATCGAAATGAATAGAATCGAATTGAATCAAATCGAAAAGAATCGAATGGAATCCAATCGAAAAGAATCAAATTGATTCGAATCGAAACAAATTGAATCCAATCGAAAAGAATCTAATTGAATCGAATCGAAAAGAATCGAATTCAATCAAAACGAATCGATTCCAATGGAATAGAAAAGAATAGAATCGAATCGAAAAGAATCAAATCGAATCGAAAAGAATTGAATCGAATCGAAAAGAAACGAATCGAACCGAATCAAAAAGAAAACAATCGAATCGAATCAAATACAAAAGAATCGCTTTGAATAGCATAGAATTGAAAAGAATCGAATCAATCGAATCGAAAAGAATCGAATCAAAAAAAGTCGAATCGAAACGAAAACAATCGAATCGAATCTAAAAGAATCGTATTGAATTGCATCGAGTCGAAAAGACTCGAATCAAAGACTCGAATCGAATTGAATCAAATCGAAAAGAATCTAATAGAAACCACTCGAACAGAATCAAATCGAAATGATTCAAAATGAATCGAATAGAATAGAATCGAAAAAAATCGAAACGAATCGAAACGAATCAAACGAATTGAATCGAAGAGAATCGATTAGAATCGAAATGAAAAGAATCGTATTGAATCGAATCGAAAAGAATCAAATCAAATCGAATCGAAAGAATTGAACAAATCGAAAAGAATCCAATCGAATCGAAAAGAATCGAACTGAATGGAATCAAATCGAAAAGAATCGAATTGAATCGAAAAGAATCGAAATGAAACAAATCAGATCAAATGGAAAAGCATCAAATCGAATTGAAAAGAATTGAATCGAATCGAAAAGACTTGAATCGAATTAAAAATATCAAATCGAATCGAATCGAAAAGAATCGAATTGAAAAGACTCGAATTGAAACGAATCGATTTGAAACGAAAAGAATCGAATCGAATCGAATCGAATTGAAAGAATCGAATTGAATAGAAAAAAATCGAATAGAAAATAATCGAACCGAAAAGAAAAGAATCAAATTGAATCAGTCGATTAAATTCTAGTCGAATCGAATCAAAAAGAATGAAATCGAGTCGAATCGAATCGAAAAGAATCGAATCGAATCGAATAGAATCGAATTGTATCTAATCAAAAAGAATCGAATCGTATCGACTCGAATCGAAAAGAATCCAATTGCATCATCGAATGGAAACTAATCGAATTGAATAGAATCGAAAAGAATCGAATCGAATCAAATCGAAAACAATCAAATTGAATTGATCGACAAGAATCGAATTGAATCAAATCGAATCGAAATGAAAAGAATCGAATCGATTCAAATAGAAAAGAATCGAATCGAAAAGAATCAAATCGACACGAAAAGAATCGAATCGAATCAAAAAGTATCGAATTGATTCGAAAACATTCGAATCGAAAAGAATCGAATTGAAATGAATCCGATCGAAATGAAAAGAATCTACTCGATTCGAATCCAAAAGAATCGAATCCAAAAGAATCGAATCGAATCCAAAAGAATCGAATTGAATTGAATCAAAAGAAATGAATTGAATTGAATCAAAAAGGAACTAATCGAATCAAATCGAAAAATCTCGAATAGAATCAAATCGAATCAAAAAGAATCGAATAGATTCGAATAAAAAAGAATCGAATTGAGGGATCCCTGGGTGGCGCAGCGGTTTAGCGCCTGCCTTTGGCCCAGGGCGCGATCCTGGAGACCCGGGATCGAATCCCACATCGGGCTCCTGGTGCATGGAGCCTGCTTCTCTTTCTGCCTGTGTCTCTGCCTCTCTCTCTCTCTGTGACTATCATAAAAAAAGAATCGAATTGAATCGAGTTGAAAAAAATCATAAAGAATCAAATCGAAAAGAATCGAATTCCATGTAACGAAAAGATTCGAATTGAAAAGATTCGAATCGAAACAAAAGAATCGAATCGAATCGACATGAATCAAAAAGAATCGAATCAAAACGAATCGAAAAGAAACAAATCAAGTAGAATCTAAAAGAATCGAATCGAATCAAATCGAAAAAATTCGAATAGAATTGAATCGAAAAGAATCAAAACGAATCGAACCGAAGAGAATCGATTCGAATCAAAATAAAAAGTATCGTATCAAATCGAATCGAAAAGAATCATATCAAATAGAATCGAAAGAATGGAATCAAATCTAAAACAATCGAATCGAATGGAAAAGAATCGGATTGAATGGAATAGAAACGAAAAGAATAGAATAGAATCGAAAGAAATCGAATAGAATCAAATCAAGTCAAAAAGAATCGAATTGAAATGATCCTATCCAAAATAAGCGAAATGAATCGACTCGAACCGAAAAAAATCAAATCGAAAAGAATCTAATCTCAACGAAAATCATCGAAATGAATAGAATCGAATTGAATCAAATCGAAAAGAATCGAATGGAATCCAATCGAAAAGAATCTAATTGAATCGAATCGAAAAGAATCGAATTCAATCAAAACGAATCGATTCGAATGGAATAGAAAAGAATAGAATCGAATCGAAAAGAATCAAATCGAATCGAAAAGAATTGAATCGAATCGAAAAGAAACGAATCGAACCGAATCAAAAAGAAAACAATCGAATCGAATCAAATACAAAAGAATCGCTTTGAATAGCATAGAATTGAAAAGAATTGAATCAATCGATTTGAAAACAATCGAATCGAAAAGAATCGAATCAAAAAAAGTCGAATCGAAACGAAAACAATCGAATCGAATCTAAAAGAATCGTGTTGAATTGAATCGAGTCGAAAAGACTCGAATCAAAAAGACTCGAATCGAATTGAATCAAATCGAAAAGAATCTAATAGAAACCACTCGAACAGAATCAAATCGAAATGATTCAAAATGAATCAAATAGAATAGAATCGAAAAAATTCGAATAGAATCGAAATGAATCGAAACGAATTGAATCGAAGAGAATCGATTAGAATCGAAATGAAAAGAATCGTATTGAATCGAATCGAAAAGAATCAAATCAAATCGAATCGAAAGAATTGAACAAATCGAAAAGAATCCAATCGAATCGAAAAGAATTGAACTGAATGGAATCAAATCGAAAAGAATCGAATTGAATCGAAAAGAATCGAAATGAAACAAATCAGATCAAATGGAAAAGCATCAAATCGAATTGAAAAGAATTGAATCGAATCGAAAAGACTCGAATCGAATTAAAAATATCAAATCGAATCGAATCGAAAAGAATCGAATTGAAAAGACTCGAAGTGAAACGAATCGATTTGAAACGAAAAGAATCGAATCGAATCGAATCGAATTGAAAGAATCGAATCGAATCGAAAAGAATCGAATTGTATCTAATCAAAAAGTATCGAATCGTATCGACTCGAATCGAAAAGAATCCAATTGCATCATCGAATGGAAACTAATCGAATTGAATAGAATCGAAAAGAATCGAATCGAATCAAATCGAAAACAATCAAATTGAATTGATCGACAAGAATCGAATTGAATCAAATCGAATCGAAATGAAAAGAATCGAATCGATTCAAATAGAAAAGAATCGAATCGAAAAGAATCAAATCGACACGAAAAGAATCGAATCGAATCAAAAAGTATCGAATTGATTCGAAAACATTCGAATCGAAAAGAATCGAATTGAAATGAATCCGATCGAAATGAAAAGAATCTACTCGATTCGAATCCAAAAGAATCGAATCCAAAAGAATCGAATCGAATCCAAAAGAATCGAATTGAATTGAATCAAAAGAAATGAATTGAATTGAATCAAAAAGGAACTAATCGAATCAAATCGAAAAAACTCGAATAGAATCAAATCGAATCAAAAAGAATCGAATAGATTCGAATAAAAAAGAATCGAATTGAGGGATCCCTGGGTGGCGCAGCGGTTTAGCGCCTGCCTTTGGCCCAGGGCGCGATCCTGGAGACCCGGGATCGAATCCCACATCGGGCTCCTGGTGCATGGAGCCTGCTTCTCCCTCTGCCTGTGTCTCTGCCTCTCTCTCTCTCTGTGACTATCATAAAAAAAAGAATCGAATTGAATCGAGTTGAAAAAAATCATAAAGAATCAAATCGAAAAGAATCGAATTCCATGTAACGAAAAGATTCGAATTGAAAAGATTCGAATCGAAACAAAAGAATCGAATCGACATGAATCAAAAAGAATCGAATCAAAACGAATCGAAAAGAAACAAATCAAGTAGAATCTAAAAGAATCGAATCGAATCAAATCGAAAAAATTCGAATAGAATTGAATCGAAAAGAATCAAAACAAATCGAACCGAAGAGAATCGATTCGAATCAAAATAAAAAGTATCGTATCAAATCGAATCGAAAAGAATCATATCAAATAGAATCGAAAGAATGGAATCAAATCTAAAACAATCGAATCGAATCGAAAAGAATCGGATTGAATGGAATCGAATCGAAAAGAATACAATAGAATAGAATCGAAAGAAATCAAATAGAATCAAATCAAATCAAAAAGAATCGAATTGAATTGATCCTAACCAAAATAAGCGAAATGAATCGACTCGAACCGAAAAAAATCAAATCGAAAAGAATCTAATCTCAACGAAAATCATCGAAATGAATAGAATCGAATTGAATCAAATCGAAAAGAATCGAATGGAATCCAATCGAAAAGAATCTAATTGAATCGAATCGAAAAGAATCGAATTCAATCAAAACGAATCGATTCGAATGGAATAGAAAAGAATAGAATCGAATCGAAAAGAATCAAATCGAATCGAAAAGAATTGAATCGAATCGAAAAGAAACGAATCGAACCGAATCAAAAAGAAAACAATCGAATCGAATCAAATACAAAAGAATCGCTTTGAATAGCATAGAATTGAAAAGAATTGAATCAATCGAATTGAAAACAATCGAATCGAAAAGAATCGAATCAAAAAAAGTCGAATCGAAACGAAAACAATCGAATCGAATCGAATCTAAAAGAATCGTATTGAATTGAATCGAGTCGAAAAGACTCGAATCAAAAAGACTCGAATCGAATTGAATCAAATCGAAAAGAATCTAATAGAAACCACTCGAACAGAATCAAATCGAAATGATTCAAAATGAATCAAATAGAATAGAATCGAAAAAATTCGAATAGAATCGAAACGAATCGAAACGAATTGAATCGAAGAGAATCGATTAGAATCGAAATGAAAAGAATCGTATTGAATCGAATCGAAAAGAATCAAATCAAATCGAATCGAAAGAATTGAACAAATCGAAAAGAATCCAATCGAATCGAAAAGAATCGAACTGAATGGAATCAAATCGAAAAGAATCGAATTGAATCGAAAAGAATCGAAATGAAACAAATCAGATCAAATGGAAAAGCATCAAATCGAATTGAAAAGAATTGAATCGAATCGAAAAGACTCGAATCGAATTAACAATATCAAATCGAATCGAATTGCAAAGATTCGAATTGAAAAGACTCGAATTGAAACGAATCGATTTGAAACGAAAAGAATCGAATCGAATCGAATCGAATTGAAAGAATCGAATTGAATAGAAAAAAATCGAATAGAAAAGCATCGAACCGCAAAGAAAAGAATCAAATTGAATCAGTCGATTAAATTCTAGTCGAATCGAATCAAAAAGAATGAAATCGAGTCGAATCGAATCGAAAACAATCGAATCGAATCGAAAAGAATCGAATTGTATCTAATCAAAAAGAATCGAATCGTATCGACTCGAATTGAAAAGAATCCAATTGCATCATCGAATGGAAACTAATCGAATTGAATAGAATCGAAAAGAATCGAATCGAATCAAATCGAAAAAAATCAAATTGAAGAGATCGACAAGAATCGAATTGAATCAAATCGAATCGAAATGAAAAGAATCGAATCGATTCAAATAGAAAAGAATCGAATCGAAAAGAATCAAATCGACACGAAAAGAATCGAATCGAATCAAAAAGTATCGAATTGATTCGAAAACATTCGAATCGAAAAGAATCGAATTGAAATGAATCCGATCGAAATGAAAAGAATCTACTCGATTCGAATCCAAAAGAATCGAATCCAAAAGAATCGAATCGAATCCAAAAGAATCGAATTGAATTGAATCAAAAGAAATGAATTGAATTGAATCAAAAAGGAACTAATCGAATCAAATCGAAAAAAATCGAATAGAATCAAATCGAATCAAAAAGAATCGAATAGATTCGAATAAAAAAGAATCGAATTGAGGGATCCCTGGGTGGCGCAGCGGTTTAGCGCCTGCCTTTGGCCCAGGGCGCGATCCTGGAGACCCGGGATCGAATCGCACATCGGGCCCCCGGTGCATGGAGCCTCCTTCTCCCTCTGCCTGTGTCTCTGCCTCTCTCACTCTCTCTGTGACTATCATAAACAAAAGAATCGAATTGAATCGAGTTGAAAAAAATCATAAAGAATCAAATCGAAAAGAATCGAATTCCATGTAACGAAAAGATTCGAATTGAAAAGATTCGAATCGAAACAAAAGAATCGAATCGAATCGACATGAATCAAAAAGAATCGAATCAAAACGAATCGAAAAGAAACAAATCAAGTAGAATCTAAAAGAATCGAATCGAATCAAATCGAAAAAATTCGAATAGAATTGAATCGAAAAGAATCAAAACGAATCGAACCGAAGAGAATCGATTCGAATCAAAATAAAAAGTATCGTATCAAATCGAATCGAAAAGAATCATATCAAATAGAATCGAAAGAATGGAATCAAATCTAAAACAATCGAATCGAATCGAAAAGAATCGGATTGAATGGAATCGAATCGAAAAGAATACAATAGAATAGAATCGAAAGAAATCGAATAGAATCAAATCAAATCAAAAAGAATCGAATTGAATTGATCCTAACCAAAATAAGCGAAATGAATCGACTCGAACCGAAAAAAATCAAATCGAAAAGAATCTAATCTCAACGAAAATAATCGAAATGAATAGAATCGAATTGAATCAAATCGAAAAGAATCGAATGGAATCCAATCGAAAAGAATCAAATTGATTCGAATCGAAACAAATTGAATCCAATCGAAAAGAATCTAATTGAATCGAATCGAAAAGAATCGAATTCAATCAAAACGAATCGATTCCAATGGAATAGAAAAGAATAGAATCGAATCGAAAAGAATCAAATCGAATCGAAAAGAATTGAATCGAATCGAAAAGAAACGAATCGAACCGAATCAAAAAGAAAACAATCGAATCGAATCAAATACAAAAGAATCGCTTTGAATAGCATAGAATTGAAAAGAATCGAATCAATCGAATCGAAAAGAATCGAATCAAAAAAAGTCGAATCGAAACGAAAACAATCGAATCGAATCTAAAAGAATCGTATTGAATTGCATCGAGTCGAAAAGACTCGAATCAAAGACTCGAATCGAATTGAATCCAATCGAAAAGAATCTAATAGAAACCACTCGAACAGAATCAAATCGAAATGATTCAAAATGAATCGAATAGAATAGAATCGAAAAAAATCGAAACGAATCGAAACGAATCGAAACGAATTGAATCGAAGAGAATCGATTAGAATCGAAATGAAAAGAATCGTATTGAATCGAATCGAAAAGAATCAAATCAAATCGAATCGAAAGAATTGAACAAATCAAAAAGAATCCAATCGAATCGAAAAGAATCGAACTGAATGGAATCAAATCGAAAAGAATCGAATTGAATCGAAAACAATCGAAATGAAACAAATCAGATCAAATGGAAAAGCATCAAATCGAATTGAAAAGAATTGAATCGAATCGAAAAGACTCGAACCGAATTAACAATATCAAATCGAATCGAATTGCAAAGATTCGAATTGAAAAGACTCGAATTGAAACGAATCGATTTGAAACGAAAAGAATCGAATCGAATCGAATCGAATTGAAAGAATCGAATTGAATAGAAAAAAATCGAATAGAAAAGCATCGAACCGCAAAGAAAAGAATCAAATTGAATCAGTCGATTAAATTCTAGTCGAATCGAATCAAAAAGAATGAAATCGAGTCGAATCGAATCGAAAAGAATCGAATCGAATCGAATAGAATCGAATTGTATCTAATCAAAAAGTATCGAATCGTATCGACTCGAATCGAAAAGAATCCAATTGCATCATCGAATGGAAACGAATCGAATTGAATAGAATCGAAAAGAATCGAATCGAATCAAATCGAAAACAATCAAATTGAATTGATCGACAAGAATCGAATTGAATCAAATCGAATCGAAATGAAAAGAATCGAATCGATTCAAATAGAAAAGAATCGAATCGAAAAGAATCAAATCGACACGAAAAGAATCGAATCGAATCAAAAAGTATCGAATTGATTCGAAAACATTCGAATCGAAAAGAATCGAATTGAAATGAATCCGATCGAAATGAAAAGAATCTACTCGATTCGAATCCAAAAGAATCGAATCCAAAAGAATCGAATCGAATCCAAAAGAATCGAATTGAATTGAATCAAAAGAAATGAATTGAATTGAATCAAAAAGGAACTAATCGAATCAAATCGAAAAAAATCGAATAGAATCAAATCGAATCAAAAAGAATCGAATAGATTCGAATAAAAAAGAATCGAATTGAGGGATCCCTGGGTGGCGCAGCGGTTTAGCGCCTGCCTTTGGCCCAGGGCGCGATCCTGGAGACCCGGGATCGAATCCCACATCGGGCTCCCGGTGCATGGAGCCTGCTTCTCCCTCTGCCAGTGTCTCTGCCTCTCTCACTCTCTCTGTGACTATCATAAAAAAAAGAATCGAATTGAATCGAGTTGAAAAAAATCATAAAGAATCAAATCGAAAAGAATCGAATTCCATGTAACGAAAAGATTCGAATTGAAAAGATTCGAATCGAAACAAAAGAATCGAATCGAATCGACATGAATCAAAAAGAATCGAATCAAAATGAATCGAAAAGAAACAAATCAAGTAGAATCTAAAAGAATCAAATCGAAAAAATTCGAATAGAATTGAATCGAAAAGAATCAAAACGAATCGAACCGAAGAGAATCGATTCGAATCAAAATAAAAAGTATCGTATCAAATCGAATCGAAAAGAATCATATCAAATAGAATCGAAAGAATGGAATCAAATCTAAAACAATCGAATCGAATCGAAAAGAATCGGATTGAATGGAATCGAATCGAAAAGAATACAATAGAATAGAATCGAAAGAAATCGAATAGAATCAAATCAAATCAAAAAGAATCGAATTGAATTGATCCTAACCAAAATAAGCGAAATGAATCGACTCGAACCGAAAAAAATCAAATCGAAAAGAATCTAATCTCAACGAAAATCATCGAAATGAATAGAATCGACTTGAATCAAATCGAAAAGAATCGAATGGAATCTAATCGAAAAGAATCAAATTGATTCGAATCGAAACAAATTGAATCCAATCGAAAAGAATCTAATTGAATCGAATCGAAAAGAATCGAATTCAATCAAAACGAATCGATTCGAATGGAATAGAAAAGAATAGAATCGAATCGAAAAGAATCAAATCGAATCGAAAAGAATTGAATCGAATCGAAAAGAATTTAATCGAATCGAAAAGAAACGAATCGAACCGAATCAAAAAGAAAACAATCGAATCGAATCAAATACAAAAGAATCGCTTTGAATAGCATAGAATTGAAAAGAATCGAATCAATCGAATCGAAAAGAATCGAATCAAAAAAAGTCGAATCGAAACGAAAACAATCGAATCGAATCTAAAAGAATCGTATTGAATTGCATAGAGTCGAAAAGACTCGAATCAAAGACTCGAATCGAATTGAATCAAATCGAAAAGAATCTAATAGAAACCACTCGAACAGAATCAAATCGAAATGATTCAAAATGAATCGAATAGAATAGAATCGAAAAAAATCGAAACGAATCGAAACAAATCGAAACGAATTGAATCGAAGAGAATCGATTAGAATCGAAATGAAAAGAATCGTATTGAATCGAATCGAAAAGAATCAAATCAAATCGAATCGAAAGAATTGAACAAATCGAAAAGAATCCAATCGAATCGAAAAGAATCGAACTGAATGGAATCAAATCGAAAAGAATCGAATTGAATCGAAAACAATCGAAATGAAACAAATCAGATCAAATGGAAAAGCATCAAATCGAATTGAAAAGAATTGAATCGAATCGAAAAGACTCGAATCGAATTAAAAATATCAAATCGAATCGAATCGAAAAGAATCGAATTGAAAAGACTCGAAGTGAAACGAATCGATTTGAAACGAAAAGAATCGAATCGAATCGAATCGAATTGAAAGAATCGAATTGAATAGAAAAAAATCGAATAGAAAATAATCGAACCGAAAAGAAAAGAATCAAATTGAATCAGTCGATTAAATTCTAGTCGAATCGAATCAAAAAGAATGAAATCGTGTCGAATCGAATCGAAAAGAATCGAATCGAATCGAATAGAATCGAATTGTATCTAATCAAAAAGAATCGAATCGTATCAACTCGAATCGAAAAGAATCCAATTGGATCATCGAATGGAAACTAATCGAATTGAATAGAATCGAATCGAATCAAATCGAAAACAATCAAATTGAATTGATCGACAAGAATCGAATTGAATCAAATCGAATCGAAATGAAAAGAATCGAATCGATTCAAATAGAAAAGAATCGAATCGAAAAGAATCAAATCGACACGAAAAGAATCGAATCGAATCAAAAAGTATCGAATTGATTCGAAAACACTCGAATCGAAAAGAATCGAATTGAAATGAATCCGATCGAAATGAAAAGAATCTACTCGATTCGAATCCAAAAGAATCGAATCCAAAAGAATCGAATCGAATCCAAAAGAATCGAATTGAATTGAATCAAAAGAAATGAATTGAATTGAATCAAAAAGGAACTAATCGAATCAAATCGAAAAAACTCGAATAGAATCAAATCGAATCAAAAAGAATCGAATAGATTCGAATAAAAAAGAATCGAATTGAGGGATCCCTGGTTGGCGCAGCGGTTTAGCGCCTGCCTTTGGCCCAGGGCGCGATCCTGGAGACCCGGGATCGAATCCCACATCGGGCTCCTGGTGCATGGAGCCTGCTTCTCCCTCTGCCAGTGTCTCTGCCTCTCTCACTCTCTCTGTGACTATCATAAAAAAAAGAATCGAATTGAATCGAGTTGAAAAAAATCATAAAGAATCAAATCGAAAAGAATCGAATTCCATGTAACGAAAAGATTCGAATTGAAAAGATTCGAATCGAAACAAAAGAATCGAATCGAATCGACATGAATCAAAAAGAATCGAATCAAAACGAATCGAAAAGAAACAAATCAAGTAGAATCTAAAAGAATCGAATCGAATCAAATCGAAAAAATTCGAATAGAATTGAATCGAAAAGAATCAAAACGAATCGAACCGAAGAGAATCGATTCGAATCAAAATAAAAAGTATCGTATCAAATCGAATCGAAAAGAATCATATCAAATAGAATCGAAAGAATGGAATCAAATCTAAAACAATCGAATCGAATCGAAAAGAATCGGATTGAATGGAATCGAATCGAAAAGAATACAATAGAATAGAATCGAAAGACATCGAATAGAATCAAATCAAATCAAAAAGAATCGAATTGAATTGATCCTAACCAAAATAAGCGAAATGAATCGACTCGAACCGAAAAAAATCAAATCGAAAAGAATCTAATCTCAACGAAAATAATCGAAATGAATAGAATCGAATTGAATCAAATCGAAAAGAATCGAATGGAATCCAATCGAAAAGAATCAAAGTGATTCGAATCGAAACAAATTGAATCCAATCGAAAAGAATCTAATTGAATCGAATCGAAAAGAATCGAATTCAATCAAAACGAATCGATTCCAATGGAATAGAAAATAGAATCGAATCGAAAAGAATCAAATCGAATCGAAAAGAATTGAATCGAATCGAAAAGAAACGAATCGAACCGAATCAAAAAGAAAACAATCGAATCGAATCAAATACAAAAGAATCGCTTTGAATAGCATAGAATTGAAAAGAATCGAATCAATCGAATCGAAAAGAATCGAATCAAAAAAAGTCGAATCGAAACGAAAACAATCGAATCGAATCTAAAAGAATCGTAGTGAATTGCATCGAGCCGAAAAGACTCGAATCAAAAAGACTCGAATCGAATTGAATCAAATCGAAAAGAATCTAATAGAAACCACTCGAACAGAATCAAATCGAAATGATTCAAAATGAATCGAATAGAATAGAATCGAAAAAAATCGAAACGAATCGAAACGAATCAAACGAATTGAATCGAAGAGAATCGATTAGAATCGAAATGAAAAGAATCGTATTGAATCGAATCGAAAAGAATCAAATCAAATCGAATCGAAAGAATTGAACAAATCGAAAAGAATCCAATCGAATCGAAAAGAATCGAACTGAATGGAATCAAATCGAAAAGAATCGAATTGAATCGAAAAGAATCGAAATGAAACAAATCAGATCAAATGGAAAAGCATCAAATCGAATTGAAAAGAATTGAATCGAATCGAAAAGACTTGAATCGAATTAAAAATATCAAATCGAATCGAATCGAAAAGAATCGAATTGAAAAGACTCGAAGTGAAACGAATCGATTTGAAACGAAAAGAATCGAATCGAATCGAATCGAATTGAAAGAATCGAATTGAATAGAAAAAAATCGAATAGAAAAGCATCGAACCGCAAAGAAAAGAATCAAATTGAATCAGTCGATTAAATTCTAGTCGAATCGAATCAAAAAGAATGAAATCGAGTCGAATCGAATCGAAAAGAATCGAATCGAATCGAAAAGAATCGAATTGTATCTAATCAAAAAGAATCGAATCGTATCGACTCGAATCGAAAAGAATCCAATTGCATCATCGAATGGAAACTAATCGAATTGAATAGAATCGAAAAGAATCGAATCGAATCAAATCGAAAACAATCAAATTGAATTGATCGACAAGAATCGAATTGAATCAAATCGAATCGAAATGAAAAGAATCGAATCGATTCAAATAGAAAAGAATCGAATCGAAAAGAATCAAATCGACACGAAAAGAATCGAATCGAATCAAAAAGTATCGAATTGATTCGAAAACATTCGAATCGAAAAGAATCGAATTGAAATGAATCCGATCGAAATGAAAAGAATCTACTCGATTCGAATCCAAAAGAATCGAATCCAAAAGAATCGAATCGAATCCAAAAGAATCGAATTGAATTGAATCAAAAGAAATGAATTGAATTGAATCAAAAAGGAACTAATCGAATCAAATCGAAAAAACTCGAATAGAATCAAATCGAATCAAAAAGAATCGAATAGATTCGAATAAAAAAGAATCGAATTGAGGGATCCCTGGGTGGCGCAGAAGTTTAGCGCCTGCCTTTGGCCCAGGGCGCGATCCTGGAGACCCGGGATCGAATCCCACATCGGGCTCCTGGTGCATGGAGCCTGCTTCTCCCTCTGCCTGTGTCTCTGCCTCTCTCTCTCTCTGTGACTATCATAAAAAAAAGAATCGAATTGAATCGAGTTGAAAAAAATCATAAAGAATCAAATCGAAAAGAATCGAATTCCATGTAACGAAAAGATTCGAATTGAAAAGATTCGAATCGAAACAAAAGAATCGAATCGACATGAATCAAAAAGAATCGAATCAAAACGAATCGAAAAGAAACAAATCAAGTAGAATCTAAAAGAATCGAATCGAATCAAATTGAAAAAATTCGAATAGAATTGAATCGAAAAGAATCAAAACGAATCGAACCGAAGAGAATCGATTCGAATCAAAATAAAAAGTATCGTATCAAATTGAATCGAAAAGAATCATATCAAATAGAATCGAAAGAATGGAATCAAATCTAAAACAATCGAATCGAATCGAAAAGAATCGTTTTGAACGGAATGGAATCGAAAAGAATACAATAGAATAGAATCGAAAGACATCGAATAGAATCAAATCAAATCAAAAAGAATCGAATTGAATTGATCCTA
This sequence comes from Canis aureus, assembly GCF_053574225.1. NCBI lineage: Eukaryota > Metazoa > Chordata > Mammalia > Carnivora > Canidae > Canis > Canis aureus. The sequence goes on from NW_027554429.1 coordinate 49,753, forward strand.
ACCAAAATAAGCGAAATGAATCGACTCGAACCGAAAAAAATCAAATCGAAAAGAATCTAATCTCAACGAAAATCATCGAAATGAATAGAATCGAATTGAATCAAATCGAAAAGAATCGAATGGAATCCAATCGAAAAGAATCTAATTGAATCGAATCGAAAAGAATCGAATTCAATCAAAACGAATCGATTCCAATGGAATAGAAAAGAATAGAATCGAATCGAAAAGAATCAAATCGAATCGAAAAGAATTGAATCGAATCGAAAAGAAACGAATCGAACCGAATCAAAAAGAAAACAATCGAATCGAATCAAATACAAAAGAATCGCTTTGAATAGCATAGAATTGAAAAGAATTGAATCAATCGAATTGAAAACAATCGAATCGAAAAGAATCGAATCAAAAAAAGTCGAATCGAAACGAAAACAATCGAATCGAATCGAATCTAAAAGAATCGTATTGAATTGAATCGAGTCGAAAAGACTCGAATCAAAAAGACTCGAATCGAATTGAATCAAATCGAAAAGAATCTAATAGAAACCACTCGAACAGAATCAAATCGAAATGATTCAAAATGAATCAAATAGAATAGAATCGAAAAAATTCGAATAGAATCGAAACGAATCGAAACGAATTGAATCGAAGAGAATCGATTAGAATCGAAATGAAAAGAATCGTATTGAATCGAATCGAAAAGAATCAAATCAAATCGAATCGAAAGAATTGAACAAATCGAAAGAATCCAATCGAATCGAAAAGAATCGAACTGAATGGAATCAAATCGAAAAGAATCGAATTGAATCGAAAAGAATCGAAATGAAACAAATCAGATCAAATGGAAAAGCATCAAATCGAATTGAAAAGAATTGAATCAAATCGAAAAGACTCGAATCGAATTAACAATATCAAATCGAATCGAATTGCAAAGATTCGAATTGAAAAGACTCGAATTGAAACGAATCGATTTGAAACGAAAAGAATCGAATCGAATCGAATCGAATTGAAAGAATCGAATTGAATAGAAAAAAATCGAATAGAAAAGCATCGAACCGCAAAGAAAAGAATCAAATTGAATCAGTCGATTAAATTCTAGTCGAATCGAATCAAAAAGAATGAAATCGAGTCGAATCGAATCGAAAAGAATCGAATCGAATCGAAAAGAATCGAATTGTATCTAATCAAAAAGAATCGAATCGTATCGACTCGAATCGAAAAGAATCCAATTGCATCATCGAATGGAAACTAATCGAATTGAATAGAATCGAATCGAATCAAATCGAAAACAATCAAATTGAATTGATCGACAAGAATCGAATTGAATCAAATCGAATCGAAATGAAAAGAATCGAATCGATTCAAATAGAAAAGAATCGAATCGAAAAGAATCAAATCGACACGAAAAGAATCGAATCGAATCAAAAAGTATCGAATTGATTCGAAAACATTCGAATCGAAAAGAATCGAATTGAAATGAATCCGATCGAAATGAAAAGAATCTACTCGATTCGAATCCAAAAGAATCGAATCCAAAAGAATCGAATCGAATCCAAAAGAATCGAATTGAATTGAATCAAAAGAAATGAATTGAATTGAATCAAAAAGGAACTAATCGAATCAAATCGAAAAAACTCGAATAGAATCAAATCGAATCAAAAAGAATCGAATAGATTCGAATAAAAAAGAATCGAATTGAGGGATCCCTGGGTGGCGCAGCGGTTTAGCGCCTGCCTTTGGCCCAGGGCGCGATCCTGGAGACCCGGGATCGAATCCCACATCGGGCTCCTGGTGCATGGAGCCTGCTTCTCCCTCTGCCAGTGTCTCTGCCTCTCTCACTCTCTCTGTGACTATCATAAAAAAAAGAATCGAATTGAATCGAGTTGAAAAACATCATAAAGAATCAAATCGAAAAGAATCGAATTCCATGTAACGAAAAGATTCGAATTGAAAAGATTCGAATCGAAACAAAAGAATCGAATCGAATCGACATGAATCAAAAAGAATCGAATCAAAACGAATCGAAAAGAAACAAATCAAGTAGAATCTAAAAGAATCGAATCGAATCAAATCGAAAAAATTCGAATAGAATTGAATCGAAAAGAATCAAAACGAATCGAACCGAAGAGAATCGATTCGAATCAAAATAAAAAGTATCGTATCAAATCGAATCGAAAAGAATCATATCAAATAGAATCGAAAGAATGGAATCAAATCTAAAACAATCGAATCGAATCGAAAAGAATCGGATTGAATGGAATCGAATCGAAAAGAATACAATAGAATAGAATCGAAAGAAATCGAATAGAATCAAATCAAATCAAAAAGAATCGAATTGAATTGATCCTAACCAAAATAAGCGAAATGAATCGACTCGAACCGAAAAAAATCAAATCGAAAAGAATCTAATCTCAACGAAAATAATCGAAATGAATAGAATCGAATTGAATCAAATCGAAAAGAATCGAATGGAATCCAATCGAAAAGAATCAAATTGATTCGAATCGAAACAAATTGAATCCAATCGAAAAGAATCTAATTGAATCGAATCGAAAAGAATCGAATTCAATCAAAACGAATCGATTCGAATGGAATAGAAAAGAATAGAATCGAATCGAAAAGAATCAAATCGAATCGAAAAGAATTGAATCGAATCAAAAAGAAACGAATCGAACCGAATCAAAAAGAAAACAATCGAATCGAATCAAATACAAAAGAATCGCTTTGAATAGCATAGAATTGAAAAGAATCGAATCAATCGAATCGAAAAGAATCGAATCAAAAAAAGTCGAATCGAAACGAAAACAATCGAATCGAATCTAAAAGAATCGTATTGAATTGCATCGAGTCGAAAAGACTCGAATCAAAGACTCGAATCGAATTGAATCAAATCGAAAAGAATCTAATAGAAACCACTCGAACAGAATCAAATCGAAATGATTCAAAATGAATCGAATAGAATAGAATCGAAAAAAATCGAAACGAATCGAAACGAATCGAAACGAATTGAATCGAAGAGAATCGATTAGAATCGAAATGAAAAGAATCGTATTGAATCGAATCGAAAAGAATCAAATCAAATCGAATCGAAAGAATTGAACAAATCGAAAAGAATCCAATCGAATCGAAAAGAATCGAACTGAATGGAATCAAATCGAAAAGAATCGAATTGAATCGAAAAGAATCGAAATGAAACAAATCAGATCAAATGGAAAAGCATCAAATCGAATTGAAAAGAATTGAATCGAATCGAAAAGACTCGAATCGAATTAAAAATATCAAATCGAATTGAATCGAAAAGAATCGAATTGAAAAGACTCGAAGTGAAACGAATAGATTTGAAACGAAAAGAATCGAATCGAATCGAATCGAATTGAAAGAATCGAATTGAATAGAAAAAAATCGAATAGAAAATAATCGAACCGAAAAGAAAAGAATCAAATTGAATCAGTCGATTAAATTCTAGTCGAATCGAATCAAAAAGAATGAAATCGAGTCGAATCGAATCGAAAAGAATCAAATCGAATCGAATAGAATCGAATTGTATCTAATCAAAAAGTATCGAATCGTATCGACTCGAATCGAAAAGAATCCAATTGCATCATCGAATGGAAACGAATCGAATTGAATAGAATCGAAAAGAATCGAATCAAATCAAATCGAAAACAATCAAATTGAATTGATCGAAAAGAATCGAATTGAATCAAATCGAATCGAAATGAAAAGAATCGAATCGATTCAAATAGAAAAGAATCGAATCGAAAAGAATCAAATCGACACGAAAAGAATCGAATCGAATCAAAAAGTATCGAATTGATTCGAAAACATTCGAATCGAAAAGAATCGAATTGAAATGAATCCGATCGAAATGAAAAGAATCTACTCGATTCGAATCCAAAAGAATCGAATCCAAAAGAATCGAATCGAATCCAAAAGAATCGAATTGAATTGAATCAAAAGAAATGAATTGAATTGAATCAAAAAGGAACTAATCGAATCAAATCGAAAAAACTCGAATAGAATCAAATCGAATCAAAAAGAATCGAATAGATTCGAATAAAAAAGAATCGAATTGAGGGATCCCTGGGTGGCGCAGCGGTTTAGCGCCTGCCTTTGGCCCAGGGCGCGATCCTGGAGACCCGGGATCGAATCCCACATCGGGCTCCTGGTGCATGGAGCCTGCTTCTCCCTCTGCCAGTGTCTCTGCCTCTCTCACTCTCTCTGTGACTATCATAAAAAAAAGAATCGAATTGAATCGAGTTGAAAAAAATCATAAAGAATCAAATCGAAAAGAATCGAATTCCATGTAACGAAAAGATTCGAATTGAAAAGATTCGAATCGAAATAAAAGAATCGAATCGAATCGACATGAATCAAAAAGAATCGAATCAAAACGAATCGAAAAGAAACAAATCAAGTAGAATCTAAAAGAATCGAATCGAATCAAATCGAAAAAATTCGAATAGAATTGAATCGAAAAGAATCAAAACGAATCGAACCGAAGAGAATCGATTCGAATCAAAATAAAAAGTATCGTATCAAATCGAATCGAAAAGAATCATATCAAATAGAATCGAAAGAATGGAATCAAATCTAAAACAATCGAATCGAATCGAAAAGAATCGGATTGAATGGAATCGAATCGAAAAGAATACAATAGAATAGAATCGAAAGAAATCGAATAGAATCAAATCAAATCAAAAAGAATCGAATTGAATTGATCCTAACCAAAATAAGCGAAATGAATCGACTCGAACCGAAAAAAATCAAATCGAAAAGAATCTAATCTCAACGAAAATAATCGAAATGAATAGAATCGAATTGAATCAAATCGAAAAGAATCGAATGGAATCCAATCGAAAAGAATCAAATTGATTCGAATCGAAACAAATTGAATCCAATCGAAAAGAATCTAATTGAATCGAATCGAAAAGAATCGAATTCAATCAAAACGAATCGATTCGAATGGAATAGAAAAGAATAGAATCGAATCGAAAAGAATCAAATCGAATCGAAAAGAATTGAATCGAATCAAAAAGAAACGAATCGAACCGAATCAAAAAGAAAACAATCGAATCGAATCAAATACAAAAGAATCGCTTTGAATAGCATAGAATTGAAAAGAATCGAATCAATCGAATCGAAAAGAATCGAATCAAAAAAAGTCGAATCGAAACGAAAACAATCGAATCGAATCTAAAAGAATCGTATTGAATTGCATCGAGTCGAAAAGACTCGAATCAAAGACTCGAATCGAATTGAATCAAATCGAAAAGAATCTAATAGAAACCACTCGAACAGAATCAAATCGAAATGATTCAAAATGAATCGAATAGAATAGAATCGAAAAAAATCGAAACGAATCGAAACGAATCGAAACGAATTGAATCGAAGAGAATCGATTAGAATCGAAATGAAAAGAATCGTATTGAATCGAATCGAAAAGAATCAAATCAAATCGAATCGAAAGAATTGAACAAATCGAAAAGAATCCAATCGAATCGAAAAGAATCGAACTGAATGGAATCAAATCGAAAAGAATCGAATTGAATCGAAAAGAATCGAAATGAAACAAATCAGATCAAATGGAAAAGCATCAAATCGAATTGAAAAGAATTGAATCGAATCGAAAAGACTCGAATCGAATTAAAAATATCAAATCGAATTGAATCGAAAAGAATCGAATTGAAAAGACTCGAAGTGAAACGAATAGATTTGAAACGAAAAGAATCGAATCGAATCGAATCGAATTGAAAGAATCGAATTGAATAGAAAAAAATCGAATAGAAAATAATCGAACCGAAAAGAAAAGAATCAAATTGAATCAGTCGATTAAATTCTAGTCGAATCGAATCAAAAAGAATGAAATCGAGTCGAATCGAATCGAAAAGAATCAAATCGAATCGAATAGAATCGAATTGTATCTAATCAAAAAGTATCGAATCGTATCGACTCGAATCGAAAAGAATCCAATTGCATCATCGAATGGAAACGAATCGAATTGAATAGAATCGAAAAGAATCGAATCGAATCAAATCGAAAACAATCAAATTGAATTGATCGAAAAGAATCGAATTGAATCAAATCGAATCGAAATGAAAAGAATCGAATCGATTCAAATAGAAAAGAATCGAATCGAAAAGAATCAAATCGACACGAAAAGAATCGAATCGAATCAAAAAGTATCGAATTGATTCGAAAACATTCGAATCGAAAAGAATCGAATTGAAATGAATCCGATCGAAATGAAAAGAATCTACTCGATTCGAATCCAAAAGAATCGAATCCAAAAGAATCGAATCGAATCCAAAAGAATCGAATTGAATTGAATCAAAAGAAATGAATTGAATTGAATCAAAAAGGAACTAATCGAATCAAATCGAAAAAACTCGAATAGAATCAAATCGAATCAAAAAGAATCGAATAGATTCGAATAAAAAAGAATCGAATTGAGGGATCCCTGGGTGGCGCAGCGGTTTAGCGCCTGCCTTTGGCCCAGGGCGCGATCCTGGAGACCCGGGATCGAATCCCACATCGGGCTCCTGGTGCATGGAGCCTGCTTCTCCCTCTGCCAGTGTCTCTGCCTCTCTCACTCTCTCTGTGACTATCATAAAAAAAAGAATCGAATTGAATCGAGTTGAAAAAAATCATAAAGAATCAAATCGAAAAGAATCGAATTCCATGTAACGAAAAGATTCGAATTGAAAAGATTCGAATCGAAATAAAAGAATCGAATCGAATCGACATGAATCAAAAAGAATCGAATCAAAACGAATCGAAAAGAAACAAATCAAGTAGAATCTAAAAGAATCGAATCGAATCAAATCGAAAAAATTCGAATAGAATTGAATCGAAAAGAATCAAAACGAATCGAACCGAAGAGAATCGATTCGAATCAAAATAAAAAGTATCGTATCAAATCGAATCGAAAAGAATCATATCAAATAGAATCGAAAGAATGGAATCAAATCTAAAACAATCGAATCGAATCGAAAAGAATCGGATTGAATGGAATCGAATCGAAAAGAATACAATAGAATAGAATCGAAAGAAATCGAATAGAATCAAATCAAATGAAAAAGAATCGAATTGAATTGATCCTAACCAAAATAAGCGAAATGAATCGACTCGAACCGAAAAAAATCAAATCGAAAAGAATCTAATCTCAACGAAAATAATCGAAATGAATAGAATCGAATTGAATCAAATCGAAAAGAATCGAATGGAATCCAATCGAAAAGAATCAAATTGATTCGAATCGAAACAAATTGAATCCAATCGAAAAGAATCTAATTGAATCGAATCGAAAAGAATCGAATTCAATCAAAACGAATCGATTCGAATGGAATAGAAAAGAATAGAATCGAATCGAAAAGAATCAAATCGAATCGAAAAGAATTGAATCGAATCGAAAAGAAACGAATCGAACCGAATCAAAAAGAAAACAATCGAATCGAATCAAATACAAAAGAATCGCTTTGAATAGCATAGAATTGAAAAGAATCGAATCAATCGAATCGTAAAGAATCGAATCAAAAAAAGTCGAATCGAAACGAAAACAATCGAATCGAATCTAAAAGAATCGTATTGAATTGCATCGAGTCGAAAAGACTCGAATCAAAGACTCGAATCGAATTGAATCAAATCGAAAAGAATCTAATAGAAACCACTCGAACAGAATCAAATCGAAATGATTCAAAATGAATCGAATAGAATAGAATCGAAAAAAATCGAAACGAATCGAAACGAATCGAAACGAATTGAATCGAAGAGAATCGATTAGAATCGAAATGAAAAGAATCGTATTGAATCGAATCGAAAAGAATCAAATCAAATCGAATCGAAAGAATTGAACAAATCGAAAAGAATCCAATCGAATCGAAAAGAATCGAACTGAATGGAATCAAATCGAAAAGAATCGAATTGAATCGAAAACAATCGAAATGAAACAAATCAGATCAAATGGAAAAGCATCAAATCGAATTGAAAAGAATTGAATCGAATCGAAAAGACTCGATTCGAATTAAAAATATCAAATCGAATCGAATCGAAAAGAATCGAATTGAAAAGACTCGAAGTGAAACGAATCGATTTGAAACGAAAAGAATCGAATCGAATCGAATCGAATTGAAAGAATCGAATTGAATAGAAAAAAATCGAATAGAAAATAATCGAACCGAAAAGAAAAGAATCAAATTGAATCAGTCGATTAAATTCTAGTCGAATCGAATCAAAAAGAATGAAATCGAGTCGAATCGAATCGAAAAGAATCGAATCGAATCGAATAGAATCGAATTGTATCTAATCAAAAAGTATCGAATCGTATCGACTCGAATCGAAAAGAATCCAATTGCATCATCGAATGGAAACGAATCGAATTGAATAGAATCGAAAAGAATCGAATCGAATCAAATCGAAAACAATCAAATTGAATTGATCGAAAAGAATCGAATTGAATCAAATCGAATCGAAATGAAAAGAATCGAATCGATTCAAATAGAAAAGAATCGAATCGAAAAGAATCAAATCGACACGAAAAGAATCGAATCGAATCAAAAAGTATCGAATTGATTCGAAAACATTCGATTCGAAAAGAATCGAATTGAAATGAATCCGATCGAAATGAAAAGAATCTACTCGATTCGAATCCAAAAGAATCGAATCCAAAAGAATCGAATCGAATCCAAAAGAATCGAATTGAATTGAATCAAAAGAAATGAATTGAATTGAATCAAAAAGGAACTAATCGAATCAAATCGAAAAAACTCGAATAGAATCAAATCGAATCAAAAAGAATCGAATAGATTCGAATAAAAAAGAATCGAATTGAGGGATCCCTGGGTGGCGCAGCGGTTTAGCGCCTGCCTTTGGCCCAGGGCGCGATCCTGGAGACCCGGGATCGAATCCCACATCGGGCTCCCGGTGCATGGAGCCTGCTTCTCCCTCTGCCAGTGTCTCTGCCTCTCTCACTCTCTCTGTGACTATCATAAAAAAAAGAATCGAATTGAATCGAGTTGAAAAAAATCATAAAGAATCAAATCGAAAAGAATCGAATTCCATGTAACGAAAAGATTCGAATTGAAAAGATTCGAATCGAAACAAAAGAATCGAATCGAATCGACATGAATCAAAAAGAATCGAATCAAAACGAATCGAAAAGAAACAAATCAAGTAGAATCTAAAAGAATCGAATCGAATCAAATCGAAAAAATTCGAATAGAATTGAATCGAAAAGAATCAAAACGAATCGAACCGAAGAGAATCGATTCGAATCAAAATAAAAAGTATCGTATCAAATCGAATCGAAAAGACTCATATCAAATAGAATCGAAAGAATGGAATCAAATCTAAAACAATCGAATCGAATCGAAAAGAATCGGATTGAATGGAATCGAATCGAAAAGAATACAATAGAATAGAATCGAAAGAAATCGAATAGAATCAAATCAAATGAAAAAGAATCGAATTGAATTGATCCTAACCAAAATAAGCGAAATGAATCGACTCGAACCGAAAAAAATCAAATCGAAAAGAATCTAATCTCAACGAAAATCATCGAAATGAATAGAATCGAATTGAATCAAATCGAAAAGAATCGAATGGAATCCAATCGAAAAGAATCAAATTGATTCGAATCGAAACAAATTGAATCCAATCGAAAAGAATCTAATTGAATCGAATCGAAAAGAATCGAATTCAATCAAAACGAATCGATTCCAATGGAATAGAAAAGAATAGAATCGAATCGAAAAGAATCAAATCGAATCGAAAAGAATTGAATCGAATCGAAAAGAAACGAATCGAACCGAATCAAAAAGAAAACAATCGAATCGAATCAAATACAAAAGAATCGCTTTGAATAGCATAGAATTGAAAAGAATCGAATCAATCGAATCGAAAAGAATCGAATCAAAAAAAGTCGAATCGAAACGAAAACAATCGAATCGAATCTAAAAGAATCGTATTGAATTGCATCGAGCCGAAAAGACTCGAATCAAAAAGACTCGAATCGAATTGAATCAAATCGAAAAGAATCTAATAGAAACCACTCGAACAGAATCAAATCGAAATTATTCAAAATGAATCGAATAGAATAGAATCGAAAAAAATCGAAACGAATCGAAACGAATCGAAACGAATTGAATCGAAGAGAATCGATTAGAATCGAAATGAAAAGAATCGTATTGAATCGAATCGAAAAGAATCAAATCAAATCGAATCGAAAGAATTGAACAAATCGAAAAGAATCCAATCGAATCGAAAAGAATCGAACTGAATGGAATCAAATCGAAAAGAATCGAATTGAATCGAAAAGAATCGAAATGAAACAAATCAGATCAAATGGAAAAGCATCAAATCGAATTGAAAAGAATTGAATCGAATCGAAAAGACTCGAATCGAATTAACAATATCAAATCGAATCGAATTGCAAAGATTCGAATTGAAAAGACTCGAATTGAAACGAATCGATTTGAAACGAAAAGAATCGAATCGAATCGAATCGAATTGAAAGAATCGAATTGAATAGAAAAAAATCGAATAGAAAAGCATCGAACCGCAAAGAAAAGAATCAAATTGAATCAGTCGATTAAATTCTAGTCGAATCGAATCAAAAAGAATGAAATCGAGTCGAATCGAATCGAAAAGAATCGAATTGTATCTAATCAAAAAGAATCGAATCGTATCGACTCGAATCGAAAAGAATCCAATTGCATCATCGAATGGAAACTAATCGAATTGAATAGAATCGAATCGAATCAAATCGAAAACAATCAAATTGAATTGATCGACAAGAATCGAATTGAATCAAATCGAATCGAAATGAAAAGAATCGAATCGATTCAAATAGAAAAGAATCGAATCGAAAAGAATCAAATCGACACGAAAAGAATCGAATCGAATCAAAAAGTATCGAATTGATTCGAAAACATTCGAATCGAAAAGAATCGAATTGAAATGAATCCGATCGAAATGAAAAGAATCTACTCGATTCGAATCCAAAAGAATCGAATCCAAAAGAATCGAATCGAATCCAAAAGAATCGAATTGAATTGAATCAAAAGAAATGAATTGAATTGAATCAAAAAGGAACTAATCGAATCAAATCGAAAAAACTCGAATAGAATCAAATCGAATCAAAAAGAATCGAATAGATTCGAATAAAAAAGAATCGAATTGAGGGATCCCTGGGTGGCGCAGCGGTTTAGCGCCTGCCTTTGGCCCAGGGCGCGATCCTGGAGACCCGGGATCGAATCCCACATCGGGCTCCTGGTGCATGGAGCCTGCTTCTCCCTCTGCCAGTGTCTCTGCCTCTCTCACTCTCTCTGTGACTATCATAAAAAAAAGAATCGAATTGAATCGAGTTGAAAAACATCATAAAGAATCAAATCGAAAAGAATCGAATTCCATGTAACGAAAAGATTCGAATTGAAAAGATTCGAATCGAAACAAAAGAATCGAATCGAATCGACATGAATCAAAAAGAATCGAATCAAAACGAATCGAAAAGAAACAAATCAAGTAGAATCTAAAAGAATCGAATCGAATCAAATCGAAAAAATTCGAATAGAATTGAATCGAAAAGAATCAAAACGAATCGAACCGAAGAGAATCGATTCGAATCAAAATAAAAAGTATCGTATCAAATCGAATCGAAAAGAATCATATCAAATAGAATCGAAAGAATGGAATCAAATCTAAAACAATCGAATCGAATCGAAAAGAATCGGATTGAATGGAATCGAATCGAAAAGAATACAATAGAATAGAATCGAAAGAAATCGAATAGAATCAAATCAAATCAAAAAGAATCGAATTGAATTGATCCTAACCAAAATAAGCGAAATGAATCGACTCGAACCGAAAAAAATCAAATCGAAAAGAATCTAATCTCAACGAAAATAATCGAAATGAATAGAATCGAATTGAATCAAATCGAAAAGAATCGAATGGAATCCAATCGAAAAGAATCAAATTGATTCGAATCGAAACAAATTGAATCCAATCGAAAAGAATCTAATTGAATCGAATCGAAAAGAATCGAATTCAATCAAAACGAATCGATTCGAATGGAATAGAAAAGAATAGAATCGAATCGAAAAGAATCAAATCGAATCGAAAAGAATTGAATCGAATCAAAAAGAAACGAATCGAACCGAATCAAAAAGAAAACAATCGAATCGAATCAAATACAAAAGAATCGCTTTGAATAGCATAGAATTGAAAAGAATCGAATCAATCGAATCGAAAAGAATCGAATCAAAAAAAGTCGAATCGAAACGAAAACAATCGAATCGAATCTAAAAGAATCGTATTGAATTGCATCGAGTCGAAAAGACTCGAATCAAAGACTCGAATCGAATTGAATCAAATCGAAAAGAATCTAATAGAAACCAATCGAACAGAATCAAATCGAAATGATTCAAAATGAATCGAATAGAATAGAATCGAAAAAAATCGAAACGAATCGAAACGAATCGAAACGAATTGAATCGAAGAGAATCGATTAGAATCGAAATGAAAAGAATCGTATTGAATCGAATCGAAAAGAATCAAATCAAATCGAATCGAAAGAATTGAACAAATCGAAAAGAATCCAATCGAATCGAAAAGAATCGAACTGAATGGAATCAAATCGAAAAGAATCGAATTGAATCGAAAACAATCGAAATGAAACAAATCAGATCAAATGGAAAAGCATCAAATCGAATTGAAAAGAATTGAATCGAATCGAAAAGACTCGAATCGAATTAAAAATATCAAATCGAATTGAATCGAAAAGAATCGAATTGAAAAGACTCGAAGTGAAACGAATAGATTTGAAACGAAAAGAATCGAATCGAATCGAATCGAATTGAAAGAATCGAATTGAATAGAAAAAAATCGAATAGAAAATAATCGAACCGAAAAGAAAAGAATCAAATTGAATCAGTCGATTAAATTCTAGTCGAATCGAATCAAAAAGAATGAAATCGAGTCGAATCGAATCGAAAAGAATCGAATCGAATCGAATAGAATCGAATTGTATCTAATCAAAAAGTATCGAATCGTATCGACTCGAATCGAAAAGAATCCAATTGCATCATCGAATGGAAACGAATCGAATTGAATAGAATCGAAAAGAATCGAATCGAATCAAATCGAAAACAATCAAATTGAATTGATCGACAAGAATCGAATTGAATCAAATCGAATCGAAATGAAAAGAATCGAATCGATTCAAATAGAAAAGAATCGAATCGAAAAGAATCAAATCGACACGAAAAGAATCGAATCGAATCAAAAAGTATCGAATTGATTCGAAAACATTCGAATCGAAAAGAATCGAATTGAAATGAATCCGATCGAAATGAAAAGAATCTACTCGATTCGAATCCAAAAGAATCGAATCCAAAAGAATCGAATCGAATCCAAAAGAATCGAATTGAATTGAATCAAAAGAAATGAATTGAATTGAATCAAAAAGGAACTAATCGAATCAAATCGAAAAAACTCGAATAGAATCAAATCGAATCAAAAAGAATCGAATAGATTCGAATAAAAAGAATCGAATTGAGGGATCCCTGGGTGGCACAGCGGTTTAGCGCCTGCCTTTGGCCCAGGGCGCGATCCTGGAGACCCGGGATCGAATCCCACATCGGGCTCCTGGTGCATGGAGCCTGCTTCTCCCTCTGCCAGTGTCTCTGCCTCTCTCACTCTCTCTGTGACTATCATAAAAAAAAGAATCGAATTGAATCGAGTTGAAAAAAATCATAAAGAATCAAATCGAAAAGAATCGAATTCCATGTAACGAAAAGATTCGAATTGAAAAGATTCGAATCGAAATAAAAGAATCGAATCGAATCGACATGAATCAAAAAGAATCGAATCAAAACGAATCGAAAAGAAACAAATCAAGTAGAATCTAAAAGAATCGAATCGAATCAAATCGAAAAAATTCGAATAGAATTGAATCGAAAAGAATCAAAACGAATCGAACCGAAGAGAATCGATTCGAATCAAAATAAAAAGTATCGTATCAAATCGAATCGAAAAGAATCATATCAAATAGAATCGAAAGAATGGAATCAAATCTAAAACAATCGAATCGAATCGAAAAGAATCGGATTGAATGGAATCGAATCGAAAAGAATACAATAGAATAGAATCGAAAGAAATCGAATAGAATCAAATCAAATCAAAAAGAATCGAATTGAATTGATCCTAACCAAAATAAGCGAAATGAATCGACTCGAACCGAAAAAAATCAAATCGAAAAGAATCTAATCTCAACGAAAATCATCGAAATGAATAGAATCGAATTGAATCAAATCGAAAAGAATCGAATGGAATCCAATCGAAAAGAATCAAATTGATTCGAATCGAAACAAATTGAATCCAATCGAAAAGAATCTAATTGAATCGAATCGAAAAGAATCGAATTCAATCAAAACGAATCGATTCCAATGGAATAGAAAAGAATAGAATCGAATCGAAAAGAATCAAATCGAATCGAAAAGAATTGAATCGAATCGAAAAGAAACGAATCGAACCGAATCAAAAAGAAAACAATCGAATCGAATCAAATACAAAAGAATCGCTTTGAATAGCATAGAATTGAAAAGAATCGAATCAATCGAATCGAAAAGAATCGAATCAAAAAAAGTCAAATCGAAACGAAAACAATCGAATCGAATCTAAAAGAATCGTATTGAATTGCATCGAGTCGAAAAGACTCGAATCAAAGACTCGAATCGAATTGAATCAAATCGAAAAGAATCTAATAGAAACCACTCGAACAGAATCAAATCGAAATGATTCAAAATGAATCGAATAGAATAGAATCGAAAAAAATCGAAACGAATCGAAACGAATCGAAACGAATTGAATCGAAGAGAATCGATTAGAATCGAAATGAAAAGAATCGTATTGAATCGAATCGAAAAGAATCAAATCAAATCGAATCGAAAGAATTGAACAAATCGAAAAGAATCCAATCGAATCGAAAAGAATCGAACTGAATGGAATCAAATCGAAAAGAATCGAATTGAATCGAAAACAATCGAAATGAAACAAATCAGATCAAATGGAAAAGCATCAAATCGAATTGAAAAGAATTGAATCGAATCGAAAAGACTCGATTCGAATTAAAAATATCAAATCGAATCGAATCGAAAAGAATCGAATTGAAAAGACTCGAAGTGAAACGAATCGATTTGAAACGAAAAGAATCGAATCGAATCGAATCGAATTGAAAGAATCGAATTGAATAGAAAAAAATCGAATAGAAAATAATCGAACCGAAAAGAAAAGAATCAAATTGAATCAGTCGATTAAATTCTAGTCGAATCGAATCAAAAAGAATGAAATCGAGTCGAATCGAATCGAAAAGAATCGAATCGAATCGAATAGAATCGAATTGTATCTAATCAAAAAGTATCGAATCGTATCGACTCGAATCGAAAAGAATCCAATTGCATCATCGAATGGAAACGAATCGAATTGAATAGAATCGAAAAGAATCGAATCGAATCAAATCGAAAACAATCAAATTGAATTGATCGACAAGAATCGAATTGAATCAAATCGAATCGAAATGAAAGAATCGAATCGATTCAAATAGAAAAGAATCGAATCGAAAAGAATCAAATCGACACGAAAAGAATCGAATCGAATCAAAAAGTATCGAATTGATTCGAAAACATTCGATTCGAAAAGAATCGAATTGAAATGAATCCGATCGAAATGAAAAGAATCTACTCGATTCGAATCCAAAAGAATCGAATCCAAAAGAATCGAATCGAATCCAAAAGAATCGAATTGAATTGAATCAAAAGAAATGAATTGAATTGAATCAAAAAGGAACTAATCGAATCAAATCGAAAAAACTCGAATAGAATCAAATCGAATCAAAAAGAATCGAATAGATTCGAATAAAAAAGAATCGAATTGAGGGATCCCTGGGTGGCGCAGCGGTTTAGCGCCTGCCTTTGGCCCAGGGCGCGATCCTGGAGACCCGGGATCGAATCCCACATCGGGCTCCCGGTGCATGGAGCCTGCTTCTCCCTCTGCCAGTGTCTCTGCCTCTCTCACTCTCTCTGTGACTATCATAAAAAAAAGAATCGAATTGAATCGAGTTGAAAAAAATCATAAAGAATCAAATCGAAAAGAATCGAATTCCATGTAACGAAAAGATTCGAATTGAAAAGATTCGAATCGAAACAAACGAATCGAATCGAATCGACATGAATCAAAAAGAATCGAATCAAAACGAATCGAAAAGAAACAAATCAAGTAGAATCTAAAAGAATCGAATCGAATCAAATCGAAAAAATTCGAATAGAATTGAATCGAAAAGAATCAAAACGAATCGAACCGAAGAGAATCGATTCGAATCAAAATAAAAAGTATCGTATCAAATCGAATCGAAAAGACTCATATCAAATAGAATCGAAAGAATGGAATCAAATCTAAAACAATCGAATCGAATCGAAAAGAATCGGATTGAATGGAATCGAATCGAAAAGAATACAATAGAATAGAATCGAAAGAAATCGAATAGAATCAAATCAAATGAAAAAGAATCGAATTGAATTGATCCTAACCAAAATAAGCGAAATGAATCGACTCGAACCGAAAAAAATCAAATCGAAAAGAATCTAATCTCAACGAAAATCATCGAAATGAATAGAATCGAATTGAATCAAATCGAAAAGAATCGAATGGAATCCAATCGAAAAGAATCAAATTGATTCGAATCGAAACAAATTGAATCCAATCGAAAAGAATCTAATTGAATCGAATCGAAAAGAATCGAATTCAATCAAAACGAATCGATTCCAATGGAATAGAAAAGAATAGAATCGAATCGAAAAGAATCAAATCGAATCGAAAAGAATTGAATCGAATCGAAAAGAAACGAATCGAACCGAATCAAAAAGAAAACAATCGAATCGAATCAAATACAAAAGAATCGCTTTGAATAGCATAGAATTGAAAAGAATCGAATCAATCGAATCGAAAAGAATCGAATCAAAAAAAGTCGAATCGAAACGAAAACAATCGAATCGAATCTAAAAGAATCGTACTGAATTGCATCGAGCCGAAAAGACTCGAATCAAAAAGACTCGAATCGAATTGAATCAAATCGAAAAGAATCTAATAGAAACCACTCGAACAGAATCAAATCGAAATGATTCAAAATGAATCGAATAGAATAGAATCGAAAAAATTCGAAACGAATCGAAACGAATCGAAACGAATTGAATCGAAGAGAATCGATTAGAATCGAAATGAAAAGAATCGTATTGAATCGAATCGAAAAGAATCAAATCAAATCGAATCGAAAGAATTGAACAAATCGAAAAGAATCCAATCGAATCGAAAAGAATCGAACTGAATGGAATCAAATCGAAAAGAATCGAATTGAATCGAAAAGAATCGAAATGAAACAAATCAGATCAAATGGAAAAGCATCAAATCGAATTGAAAAGAATTGAATCGAATCGAAAAGACTCGAATCGAATTAACAATATCAAATCGAATCGAATTGCAAAGATTCGAATTGAAAAGACTCGAATTGAAACGAATCGATTTGAAACGAAAAGAATCGAATCGAATCGAATCGAATTGAAAGAATCGAATTGAATAGAAAAAAATCGAATAGAAAAGCATCGAACCGCAAAGAAAAGAATCAAATTGAATCAGTCGATTAAATTCTAGTCGAATCGAATCAAAAAGAATGAAATCGAGTCGAATCGAATCGAAAAGAATCGAATTGTATCTAATCAAAAAGAATCGAATCGTATCGACTCGAATCGAAAAGAATCCAATTGCATCATCGAATGGAAACTAATCGAATTGAATAGAATCGAATCGAATCAAATCGAAAACAATCAAATTGAATTGATCGACAAGAATCGAATTGAATCAAATCGAATCGAAATGAAAAGAATCGAATCGATTCAAATAGAAAAGAATCGAATCGAAAAGAATCAAATCGACACGAAAAGAATCGAATCGAATCAAAAAGTATCGAATTGATTCGAAAACATTCGAATCGAAAAGAATCGAATTGAAATGAATCCGATCGAAATGAAAAGAATCTACTCGATTCGAATCCAAAAGAATCGAATCCAAAAGAATCGAATCGAATCCAAAAGAATCGAATTGAATTGAATCAAAAGAAATGAATTGAATTGAATCAAAAAGGAACTAATCGAATCAAATCGAAAAAACTCGAATAGAATCAAATCGAATCAAAAAGAATCGAATAGATTCGAATAAAAAAGAATCGAATTGAGGGATCCCTGGGTGGCGCAGCGGTTTAGCGCCTGCCTTTGGCCCAGGGCGCGATCCTGGAGACCCGGGATCGAATCCCACATCGGGCTCCCGGTGCATGGAGCCTGCTTCTCCCTCTGCCAGTGTCTCTGCCTCTCTCACTCTCTCTGTGACTATCATAAAAAAAAGAATCGAATTGAATCGAGTTGAAAAAAATCATAAAGAATCAAATCGAAAAGAATCGAATTCCATGTAACGAAAAGATTCGAATTGAAAAGATTCGAATCGAAACAAACGAATCGAATCGAATCGACATGAATCAAAAAGAATCGAATCAAAACGAATCGAAAAGAAACAAATCAAGTAGAATCTAAAAGAATCGAATCGAATCAAATCGAAAAAATTCGAATAGAATTGAATCGAAAAGAATCAAAACGAATCGAACCGAAGAGAATCGATTCGAATCAAAATAAAAAGTATCGTATCAAATCGAATCGAAAAGACTCATATCAAATAGAATCGAAAGAATGGAATCAAATCTAAAACAATCGAATCGAATCGAAAAGAATCGGATTGAATGGAATCGAATCGAAAAGAATACAATAGAATAGAATCGAAAGAAATCGAATAGAATCAAATCAAATCAAAAAGAATCGAATTGAATTGACCTAACCAAAATAAGCGAAATGAATCGACTCGAACCGAAAAAAAACAAATCGAAAAGAATCTAATCTCAACGAAAATCATCGAAATGAATAGAATCGAATTGAATCAAATCGAAAAGAATCGAATGGAATCCAATCGAAAAGAATCAAATTGATTCGAATCGAAACAAATTGAATCCAATCGAAAAGAATCTAATTGAATCGAATCGAAAAGAATCGAATTCAATCAAAACGAATCGATTAGAATGGAATAGAAAAGAATAGAATCGAATCGAAAAGAATCAAATCGAATCGAAAAGAATTGAATCGAATCGAAAAGAAACGAATCGAAATGAATCAAAAAGAAAACAATCGAATCGAATCAAATACAAAAGAATCGCTTTGAATAGCATAGAATTGAAAAGAATCGAATCAATCGAATCGAAAAGAATCGAATCAAAAAAAGTCGAATCGAAACGAAAACAATCGAATCGAATCTAAAAGAATCGTATTGAATTGCATCGAGCCGAAAAGACTCGAATCAAAAAGACTCGAATCGAATTGAATCAAATCGAAAAGAATCTAATAGAAACCACTCGAACAGAATCAAATCGAAATGATTCAAAATGAATCGAATAGAATAGAATCGAAAAAAATCGAAACGAATCGAAACGAATCGAAACGAATTGAATCGAAGAGAATCGATTAGAATCGAAATGAAAAGAATCGTATTGAATCGAATCGAAAAGAATCAAATCAAATCGAATCGAAAGAATTGAACAAATCGAAAAGAATCCAATCGAATCGAAAAGAATCGAACTGAATGGAATCAAATCGAAAAGAATCGAATTGAATCGAAAAGAATCGAAATGAAACAAATCAGATCAAATGGAAAAGCATCAAATCAAATTGAAAAGAATTGAATCGAATCGAAAATACTCGAATCGAATTAAAAATATCAAATCGAATCGAATTGCAAAGATTCGAATTGAAAAGACTCGAAGTGAAACGAATCGATTTGAAACGAAAAGAATCGAATCGAATCGAATCAAATTGAAAGAATCGAATTGAATAGAAAAAAATCGAATAGAAAATAATCGAACCGAAAAGAAAAGAATCAAATTGAATCAGTCGATTAAATTCTAGTCGAATCGAATCAAAAAGAATGAAATCGAGTCGAATCGAATCGAAAAGAATCGAATCGAATCGAAAAGAATCGAATTGTATCTAATCAAAAAGAATCGAATCGTATCGACTCGAATCGAAAAGAATCCAATTGCATCATCGAATGGAAACTAATCGAATTGAATCGAATCGAATCGAATCAAATCGAAAACAATCAAATTGAATTGATCGACAAGAATCGAATTGAATCAAATCGAATCGAAATGAAAAGAATCGAATCGATTCAAATAGAAAAGAATCGAATCGAAAAGAATCAAATCGACACGAAAAGAATCGAATCGAATCAAAAAGTATCGAATTGATTCGAAAACATTCGAATCGAAAAGAATCAAATTGAAATGAATCCGATCGAAATGAAAAGAATCTACTCGATTCGAATCCAAAAGAATCGAATCCAAAAGAATCGAATCGAATCCAAAAGAATCGAATTGAATTGAATCAAAAGAAATGAATTGAATTGAATCAAAAAGGAACTAATCGAATCAAATCGAAAAAACTCGAATAGAATCAAATCGAATCAAAAAGAATCGAATAGATTCGAATAAAAAAGAATCGAATTGAGGGATCCCTGGGTGGCGCAGCGGTTTAGCGCCTGCCTTTGGCCCAGGGCGCGATCCTGGAGACCTGGGATCGAATCCCACATCGGGCTCCTGGTGCATGGAGCCTGCTTCTCCCTCTGCCTGTGTCTCTGCGTCTCTCTCTCTCTGTGACTATCATAAAAAAAAGAATCGAATTGAATCGAGTTGAAAAAAATCATAAAGAATCAAATCGAAAAGAATCGAATGGAATCCAATCGAAAAGAATCAAATTGATTCGAATCGAAACAAATTGAATCCAATCGAAAAGAATCTAATTGAATCGAATCGAAAAGAATCGAATTCAATCAAAACGAATCGATTCCAATGGAATAGAAAAGAATAGAATCGAATCGAAAAGAATCAAATCGAATCGAAAAGAATTGAATCGAATCGAAAAGAAACGAATCGAACCGAATCAAAAAGAAAACAATCGAATCGAATCAAATACAAAAGAATCGCTTTGAATAGCATAGAATTGAAAAGAATCGAATCAATCGAATCGAAAAGAATCAAATCAAAAAAAGTCGAATCGAAACGAAAACAATAGAATCGAATCTAAAAGAATCGTATTGAATTGCATCGAGCCGAAAAGACTCGAATCAAAAAGACTCGAATCGAATTGAATCAAATCGAAAAGAATCTAATAGAAACCACTCGAACAGAATCAAATCGAAATGATTCAAAATGAATCAAATAGAATAGAATCGAAAAAATTCGAATAGAATCGAAACGAATCGAAACGAATTGAATCGAAGAGAATCGATTAGAATCGAAATGAAAAGAATCGTATTGAATCGAATCGAAAAGAATCAAATCAAATCGAATCGAAAGAATTGAACAAATCGAAAAGAATCCAATCGAATCGAAAAGAATCGAACTGAATGGAATCAAATCGAAAAGAATCGAATTGAATCGAAAACAATCGAAATGAAACAAATCAGATCAAATGGAAAAGCATCAAATCGAATTGAAAAGAATTGAATCGAATCGAAAAGACTCGAATCGAATTAACAATATCAAATCGAATCGAATTGCAAAGATTCCAATTGAAAAGACTCGAATTGAAACGAATCGATTTGAAACGAAAAGAATCGAATCGAATCGAATCGAATTGAAAGAATCGAATTGAATAGAAAAAAATCGAATAGAAAAGCATCGAACCGCAAAGAAAAGAATCAAATTGAATCAGTCGATTAAATTCTAGTCGAATCGAATCAAAAAGAATGAAATCGAGTCGAATCGAATCGAAAAGAATCGAATCGAATCGAAAAGAATCGAATTGTATCTAATCAAAAAGAATCGAATCGTATCGACTCGAATCGAAAAGAATCCAATTGCATCATCGAATGGAAACTAATCGAATTGAATAGAATCGAATCGAATCAAATCGAAAACAATCAAATTGAATTGATCGACAAGAATCGAATTGAATCAAATCGAATCGAAATGAAAAGAATCGAATCGATTCAAATAGAAAAGAATCGAATCGAAAAGAATCAAATCGACACGAAAAGAATCGAATCGAATCAAAAAGTATCGAATTGATTCAAAAACATTCGAATCGAAAAGAATCGAATTGAAATGAATCCGATCGAAATGAAAAGAATCTACTCGATTCGAATCCAAAAGAATCGAATCCAAAAGAATCGAATCGAATCCAAAAGAATCGAATTGAATTGAATCAAAAGAAATGAATTGAATTGAATCAAAAAGGAACTAATCGAATCAAATCGAAAAAAATCGAATAGAATCAAATCGAATCAAAAAGAATCGAATAGATTCGAATAAAAAAGAATCGAATTGAGGGATCCCTGGTTGGCGCAGCGGTTTAGCGCCTGCCTTTGGCCCAGGGCGCGATCCTGGAGACCCGGGATCGAATCCCACATCGGGCTCCCGGTGCATGGAGCCTGCTTCTCCCTCTGCCAGTGTCTCTGCCTCTCTCACTCTCTCTGTGACTATCATAAAAAAAAGAATCGAATTGAATCGAGTTGAAAAAAATCATAAAGAATCAAATCGAAAAGAATCGAATTCCATGTAACGAAAAGATTCGAATTGAAAAGATTCGAATCGAAACAAAAGAATCGAATCGAATCGACATGAATCAAAAAGAATCGAATCAAAACGAATCGAAAAGAAACAAATCAAGTAGAATCTAAAAGAATCGAATCGAATCAAATCGAAAAAATTCGAATAGAATTGAATCGAAAAGAGTCAAAACAAAACGAACCGAAGAGAATCGATTCGAATCAAAATAAAAAGTATCGTATCAAATCGAATCGAAAAGAATCATATCAAATAGAATCGAAAGAATGGAATCAAATCTAAAACAATCGAATCGAATCGAAAAGAATCGGATTGAATGGAATCGAATCGAAAAGAATACAATAGAATAGAATCGAAAGAAATCGAATAGAATCAAATCAAATCAAAAAGAATCGAATTGAATTGATCCTAACCAAAATAAGCGAAATGAATCGACTCGAACCGAAAAAATCAAATCGAAAAGAATCTAATCTCAACGAAAATCATCGAAATGAATAGAATCGAATTGAATCAAATCGAAAAGAATCGAATGGAATCCAATCGAAAAGAATCAAATTGATTCGAATCGAAACAAATTGAATCCAATCGAAAAGAATCTAATTGAATCGAATCGAAAAGAATCGAATTCAATCAAAACGAATCGATTCCAATGGAATAGAAAAGAATAGAATCGAATCGAAAAGAATCAAATCGAATCGAAAAGAATTGAATCGAATCGAAAAGAAACGAATCGAACCGAATCAAAAAGAAAACAATCGAATCGAATCAAATACAAAAGAATCGCTTTGAATAGCATAGAATTGAAAAGAATCGAATCAATCGAATTGAAAAGAATCGAATCAAAAAAAGTCGAATCGAAACGAAAACAATCGAATCGAATCTAAAAGAATCGTATTGAATTGCATCGAGTCGAAAAGACTCGAATCAAAGACTCGAATCGAATTGAATCAAATCGATAAGAATCTAATAGAAACCACTCGAACAGAATCAAATCGAAATGATTCAAAATGAATCGAATAGAATAGAATCGAAAAAAATCGAAACGAATCGAAACGAATTGAATCGAAGAGAATCGATTAGAATCGAAATGAAAAGAATCGTATTGAATCGAATCGAAAAGAATCAAATCAAATCGAATCGAAAGAATTGAACAAATCGAAAAGAATCCAATCGAATCGAAAAGAATCGAACTGAATGGAATCAAATCGAAAAGAATCGAATTGAATCGAAAACAATCGAAATGAAACAAATCAGATCAAATGGAAAAGCATCAAATCGAATTGAAAAGAATTGAATCGAATCGAAAAGACTCGAATCGAATTAAAAATATCAAATCGAATCGAATCGAAAAGAATCGAATTGAAAAGACTCGAAGTGAAACGAATCGATTTGAAACGAAAAGAATCGAATCGAATCGAATTGAAAGAATCGAATTGAATAGAAAAAAATCGAATAGAAAATAATCGAACCGAAAAGAAAAGAATCAAATTGAATCAGTCGATTAAATTCTAGTCGAATCGAATCAAAAAGAATGAAATCGAGTCCAATCGAATCGAAAAGAATCGAATCGAATCGAATAGAATCGAATTGTATCTAATCAAAAAGTATCGAATCGTATCGACTCGAATCGAAAAGAATCCAATTGCATCATCGAATGGAAACTAATCGAATTGAATAGAATCGAAAAGAATCGAATCGAATCAAATCGAAAACAATCAAATTGAATTGATCGAAAAGAATCGAATTGAATCAAATCGAATCGAAATGAAAAGAATCGAATCGATTCAAATAGAAAAGAATCGAATCGAAAAGAATCAAATCGACACGTAAAGAATCGAATCGAATCAAAAAGTATCGAATTGATTCGAAAACATTCGAATCGAAAAGAATCGAATTGAAATGAATCCGATCGAAATGAAAAGAATCTACTCGATTCGAATCCAAAAGAATCGAATCCAAAAGAATCGAATCGAATCCAAAAGAATCAAATTGAATTGAATCAAAAGAAATGAATTGAATTGAATCAAAAAGGAACTAATCGAATCAAATCGAAAAAAATCGAATAGAATCAAATCGAATCAAAAAGAATCGAATAGATTCGAATAAAAAAGTATCGAATTGAGGGATCCCTGGGTGGCGCAGCGGTGTAGCGCCTGCCTTTGGCCCAGGGCGCGATCCTGGAGACCCGGGATCGAATCCCACATCGGGCTCCCGGTGCATGGAGCCTGCTTCTCCCTCTGCCAGTGTCTCTGCCTCTCTCACTCTCTCTGTGACTATCATAAAAAAAAGAATCGAATTGAATCGAGTTGAAAAAAATCATAAAGAATCAAATCGAAAAGAATCGAATTCCATGTAACGAAAAGATTCGAATTGAAAAGATTCGAATCGAAACAAAAGAATCGAATCGAATCGACATGAATCAAAAAGAATCGAATCAAAACGAATCGAAAAGAAACAAATCAAGTAGAATCTAAAAGAATCGAATCAAATCAAATCGAAAAAATTCGAATAGAATTGAATCGAAAAGAATCAAAACGAATCGAACCGAAGAGAATCGATTCGAATCAAAATAAAAAGTATCGTATCAAATCGAATCGAAAAGAATCATATCAAATAGAATCGAAAGAATGGAATCAAATCTAAAACAATCGAATCGAATCGAAAAGAATCGGATTGAATGGAATCGAATCGAAAAGAATACAATAGAATAGAATCGAAAGAAATCGAATAGAATCAAATCAAATCAAAAAGAATCGAATTGAATTGATCCTAACCAAAATAAGCGAAATGAATCGACTCGAACCGAAAAAAATCAAATCGAAAAGAATCTAATCTCAACGAAAATAATCGAAATGAATAGAATCGAATTGAATCAAATCGAAAAGAATCGAATGGAATCCAATCGAAAAGAATCAAATTGATTCGAATCGAAACAAATTGAATCCAATCGAAAAGAATCTAATTGAATCGAATCGAAAAGAATCGAATTCAATCAAAACGAATCGATTCGAATGGAATAGAAAAGAATAGAATCGAATCGAAAAGAATCAAATCGAATCGAAAAGAATTGAATCGAATCGAAAAGAAACGAATCGAACCGAATCAAAAAGAAAACAATCGAATCGAATCAAATACAAAAGAATCGCTTTGAATAGCATAGAATTGAAAAGAATCGAATCAATCGAATCGAAAAGAATCGAATCAAAAAAAGTCGAATCGAAACGAAAACAATCGAATCGAATCTAAAAGAATCGTACTGAATTGCATCGAGCCGAAAAGACTCGAATCAAAAAGACTCGAATCGAATTGAATCAAATCGAAAAGAATCTAATAGAAACCACTCGAACAGAATCAAATCGAAATTATTCAAAATGAATCGAATAGAATAGAATCGAAAAAAATCGAAACGAATCGAAACGAATCAAAACGAATTGAATCGAAGAGAATCGATTAGAATCGAAATGAAAAGAATCGTATTGAATCGAATCGAAAAGAATCAAATCAAATCGAATCGAAAGAATTGAACAAATCGAAAAGAATCCAATCGAATCGAAAAGAATCGAACTGAATGGAATCAAATCGAAAAGAATCGAATTGAATCGAAAAGAATCGAAATGAAACAAATCAGATCAAATGGAAAAGCATCAAATCGAATTGAAAAGAATTGAATCGAATCGAAAAGACTCGAATCGAATTAACAATATCAAATCGAATCGAATTGCAAAGATTCGAATTGAAAAGACTCGAATTGAAACGAATCGATTTGAAACGAAAAGAATCGAATCGAATCGAATCGAATTGAAAGAATCGAATTGAATAGAAAAAAATCGAATAGAAAAGCATCGAACCGCAAAGAAAAGAATCAAATTGAATCAGTCGATTAAATTCTAGTCGAATCGAATCAAAAAGAATGAAATCGAGTCGAATCGAATCGAAAAGAATCGAATCGAATCGAAAAGAATCGAATTGTATCTAATCAAAAAGAATCGAATCGTATCGACTCGAATCGAAAAGAATCCAATTGCATCATCGAATGGAAACTAATCGAATTGAATAGAATCGAATCGAATCAAATCGAAAACAATCAAATTGAATTGATCGACAAGAATCGAATTGAATCAAATCGAATCGAAATGAAAAGAATCGAATCGATTCAAATAGAAAAGAATCGAATCGAAAAGAATCAAATCGACACGAAAAGAATCGAATCGAATCAAAAAGTATCGAATTGATTCGAAAACATTCGAATCGAAAAGAATCGAATTGAAATGAATCCGATCGAAATGAAAAGAATCTACTCGATTCGAATCCAAAAGAATCGAATCCAAAAGAATCGAATCGAATCCAAAAGAATCGAATTGAATTGAATCAAAAGAAATGAATTGAATTGAATCAAAAAGGAACTAATCGAATCAAATCGAAAAAACTCGAATAGAATCAAATCGAATCAAAAAGAATCGAATAGATTCGAATAAAAAAAGAATCGAATTGAGGGATCCCTGGTTGGCGCAGCGGTTTGCGCCTGCCTTTGGCCCAGGGCGCGATCCTGGAGACCCGGGATCGAATCCCACATCGGGCTCCCGGTGCATGGAGCCTGCTTCTCCCTCTGCCAGTGTCTCTGCCTCTCTCACTCTCTCTGTGACTATCATAAAAAAAAGAATCGAATTGAATCGAGTTGAAAAAAATCATAAAGAATCAAATCGAAAAGAATCGAATTCCATGTAACGAAAAGATTCGAATTGAAAAGATTCGAATCGAAACAAAAGAATCGAATCGAATCGACATGAATCAAAAAGAATCGAATCAAAACGAATCGAAAAGAAACAAATCAAGTAGAATCTAAAAGAAGCGAATCGAATCAAATTGAAAAAATTCGAATAGAATTGAATCGAAAAGAATCAAAACGAATCGAACCGAAGAGAATCGATTCGAATCAAAATAAAAAGTATCGTATCAAATCGAATCGAAAAGAATCATATCAAATAGAATCGAAAGAATGGAATCAAATCTAAAACAATCGAATCGAATCGAAAAGAATCGGATTGAATGGAATCGAATCGAAAAGAATACAATAGAATAGAATCGAAAGAAATCGAATAGAATCAAATCAAATCAAAAAGAATCGAATTGAATTGATCCTAACCAAAATAAGCGAAATGAATCGACTCGAACCGAAAAAAATCAAATCGAAAAGAATCTAATCTCAACGAAAATCATCGAAATGAATAGAATCGAATTGAATCAAATCGAATGGAATCCAATCGAAAAGAATCAAATTGATTCGAATCGAAACAAATTGAATCCAATCGAAAAGAATCTAATTGAATCGAATCGAAAAGAATCGAATTCAATCAAAACGAATCGATTCGAATGGAATAGAAAAGAATAGAATCGAATCGAAAAGAATCAAATCGAATCGAAAAGAATTGAATCGAATCGAAAAGAAACGAATCGAACCGAATCAAAAAGAAAACAATCGAATCGAATCAAATACAAAAGAATCGCTTTGAATAGCATAGAATTGAAAAGAATTGAATCAATCGAATTGAAAACAATCGAATCGAAAAGAATCGAATCAAAAAAAGTCGAATCGAAACGAAAACAATCGAATCGAATCGAATCTAAAAGAATCGTATTGAATTGAATCGAGTCGAAAAGACTCGAATCAAAAAGACTCGAATCGAATTGAATCAAATCGAAAAGAATCTAATAGAAACCACTCGAACAGAATCAAATCGAAATGATTCAAAATGAATCAAATAGAATAGAATCGAAAAAATTCGAATAGAATCGAAACGAATCGAAACGAATTGAATCGAAGAGAATCGATTAGAATCGAAATGAAAAGAATCGTATTGAATCGAATCGAAAAGAATCAAATCAAATCGAATCGAAAGAATTGAACAAATCGAAAAGAATCCAATCGAATCGAAAAGAATCGAACTGAATGGAATCAAATCGAAAAGAATCGAATTGAATCGAAAAGAATCGAAATGAAACAAATCAGATCAAATGGAAAAGCATCAAATCGAATTGAAAAGAATTGAATCAAATCGAAAAGACTCGAATCGAATTAACAATATCAAATCGAATCGAATTGCAAAGATTCGAATTGAAAAGACTCGAATTGAAACGAATCGATTTGAAACGAAAAGAATCGAATCGAATCGAATCGAATTGAAAGAATCGAATTGAATAGAAAAAAATCGAATAGAAAAGCATCGAACCGCAAAGAAAAGAATCAAATTGAATCAGTCGATTAAATTCTAGTCGAATCGAATCAAAAAGAATGAAATCGAGTCGAATCGAATCGAAAAGAATCGAATCGAATCGAAAAGAATCGAATTGTATCTAATCAAAAAGAATCGAATCGTATCGACTCGAATCGAAAAGAATCCAATTGCATCATCGAATGGAAACTAATCGAATTGAATAGAATCGAATCGAATCAAATCGAAAACAATCAAATTGAATTGATCGACAAGAATCGAATTGAATCAAATCGAATCGAAATGAAAGAATCGAATCGATTCAAATAGAAAAGAATCGAATCGAAAAGAATCAAATCGACACGAAAAGAATCGAATCGAATCAAAAAGTATCGAATTGATTCGAAAACATTCGAATCGAAAAGAATCGAATTGAAATGAATCCGATCGAAATGAAAAGAATCTACTCGATTCGAATCCAAAAGAATCGAATCCAAAAGAATCGAATCGAATCCAAAAGAATCGAATTGAATTGAATCAAAAGAAATGAATTGAATTGAATCAAAAAGGAACTAATCGAATCAAATCGAAAAAAATCGAATAGAATCAAATCGAATCAAAAAGAATCGAATAGATTCGAATAAAAAAGAATCGAATTGAGGGATCCCTGGTTGGCGCAGCGGTTTAGCGCCTGCCTTTGGCCCAGGGCGCGATCCTGGAGACCCGGGATCGAATCCCACATCGGGCTCCCGGTGCATGGAGCCTGCTTCTCCCTCTGCCAGTGTTTCTGCCTCTCTCACTCTCTCTGTGACTATCATAAAAAAAAGAATCGAATTGAATCGAGTTGAAAAAAATCATAAAGAATCAAATCGAAAAGAATCGAATTCCATGTAACGAAAAGATTCGAATTGAAAAGATTCGAATCGAAACAAAAGAATCGAATCGAATCGACATGAATCAAAAAGAATCGAATCAAAAAGAATCGAAAAGAAACAAATCAAGTAGAATCTAAAAGAATCGAATCGAATCAAATCGAAAAAATTCGAATAGAATTGAATCGAAAAGAATCAAAACGAATCGAACCGAAGAGAATCGGTTCGAATCAAAATAAAAAGTATCGTATCAAATCGAATCGAAAAGAATCATATCAAATAGAATCGAAAGAATGGAATCAAATCTAAAACAATCGAATCGAATCGAAAAGAATCGGATTGAATGGAATCGAATCGAAAAGAATACAATAGAATAGAATCGAAAGAAATCGAATAGAATCAAATCAAATCAAAAAGAATCGAATTGAATTGATCCTAACCAAAATAAGCGAAATGAATCGACTCGAACCGAAAAAAATCAAATCGAAAGAATCTAATCTCAACGAAAATAATCGAAATGAATAGAATCGAATTGAATCAAATCGAAAAGAATCGAATGGAATCCAATCGAAAAGAATCAAATTGATTCGAATCGAAACAAATTGAATCCAATCGAAAAGAATCTAATTGAATCGAATCGAAAAGAATCGAATTCAATCAAAACGAATCGATTCCAATGGAATAGAAAAGAATAGAATCGAATCGAAAAGAATCAAATCGAATCGAAAAGAATTGAATCGAATCGAAAAGAAACGAATCGAACCGAATCAAAAAGAAAACAATCGAATCGAATCAAATACAAAAGAATCGCTTTGAATAGCATAGAATTGAAAAGAATCGAATCAATCGAATCGAAAAGAATCGAATCAAAAAAAGTCGAATCGAAACGAAAACAATCGAATCGAATCTAAAAGAATCGTATTGAATTGCATCGAGTCGAAAAGACTCGAATCAAAGACTCGAATCGAATTGAATCAAATCGAAAAGAATCCTAATAGAAACCACTCGAACAGAATCAAATCGAAATGATTCAAAATGAATCGAATAGAATAGAATCGAAAAAAATCGAAACGAATCGAAACGAATCGAAACGAATTGAATCGAAGAGAATCGATTAGAATCGAAATGAAAAGAATCCTATTGAATCGAATCGAAAAGAATCAAATCAAATCGAATCGAAAGAATTGAACAAATCGAAAAGAATCCAATCGAATCGAAAAGAATCGAACTGAATGGAATCAAATCGAAAAGAATCGAATTGAATCGAAAAGAATCGAAATGAAACAAATCAGATCAAATGGAAAAGCATCAAATCGAATTGAAAAGAATTGAATCGAATCGAAAAGACTCGAATCGAATTAAAAATATCAAATCGAATCGAATCGAAAAGAATCGAATTGAAAAGACTCGAAGTGAAACGAATCGATTTGAAACGAAAAGAATCGAATCGAATCGAATCTAATTGAAAGAATCGAATTGAATAGAAAAAAATCGAATAGAAAATAATCGAACCGAAAAGAAAAGAATCAAATTGAATCAGTCGATTAAATTCTAGTCGAATCGAATCAAAAAGAATGAAATCCAGTCGAATCGAATCGAAAAGAATCGAATCAAATTTAATGGAATCGAAAAGAATCGAATTGAATCGAAAAGAATCGAAATGAAACAAATCAGATCAAATGGAAAAGCATCAAATCGAATTGAAAAGAATCGATTCGAATCGAAATGAATCGAATCAAAAAGACTCGAATCGAAAAGAATCGAATTGAAAAGAATCGAATCGAATCCAAAAGACTCGAATCGAATTAAAAATATCAAATCGAATCGAATCGCAAAGATTCGAATTGAAAAGACTCGAAATGAAACGAATCGATTTGAAACGAAAAGAATCGAATCGAATCGAATCGAATTGAAAGAATCGAATTGAATAGAAAAAAATCGAATAGAAAAGCATCGAACCGCAAAGAAAAGAATCAAATTGAATCAGTCGATTAAATTCTAGTCGAATCGAATCAAAAAGAATGAAATCGAGTCGAATCGAATCGAAAAGAATCGAATCGAATCGAAAAGAATCGAATTGTATCTAATCAAAAAGAATCGAATCGTATCGACTCGAATCGAAAAGAATCCAATTGCATCATCGAATGGAAACTAATCGAATTGAATAGAATCGAAAAGAATCGAATCGAATCAAATCGAAAACAATCAAATTGAATTGATCGAAAAGAATCGAATTGAATCAAATCGAATCGAAATGAAAGAATCGAATCGATTCAAATAGAAAAGAATCGAATCGAAAAGAATCAAATCGACACGAAAAGAATCGAATCGAATCAAAAAGTATCGAATTGATTCGAAAACATTCGAATCGAAAAGAATCGAATTGAAATGAATCCGATCGAAATGAAAAGAATCTACTCGATTCGAATCCAAAAGAATCGAATCCAAAAGAATCGAATCGAATCCAAAAGAATCGAATTGAATTGAATCAAAAGAAATGAATTGAATTGAATCAAAAAGGAACTAATCGAATCAAATCGAAAAAACTCGAATAGAATCAAATCGAATCAAAAAGAATCGAATAGATTCGAATAAAAAAGAATCGAATTGAGGGATCCCTGGGTGGCGCAGCGGTGTAGCGCCTGCCTTTGGCCCAGGGCGCGATCCTGGAGACCCGGGATCGAATCCCACATCGGGCTCCTGGTGCATGGAGCCTGCTTCTCCCTCTGCCTGTGTCTCTGCCTCTCTCTCTCTCTGTGACTATCATAAAAAAAAGAATCGAATTGAATCGAGTTGAAAAAAATCATAAAGAATCAAATTGAAAAGAATCGAATTCCATGTAATGAAAAGATTCGAATTGAAAAGATTCGAATCGAAACAAAAGAATCGAATCGACATGAATCAAAAAGAATCGAATCAAAACGAATCGAAAAGAAACAAATCAAGTAGAATCTAAAAGAATCGAATCGAATCAAATTCAAAAAATTCGAATAGAATTGAATCGAAAAGAATCAAAACGAATCGAACCGAAGAGAATCGATTCGAATCAAAATAAAAAGTATCGTATCAAATCGAATCGAAAAGAATCATATCAAATA
The DNA here is from genome assembly GCF_053574225.1 of Canis aureus. Taxonomy (NCBI): domain Eukaryota; kingdom Metazoa; phylum Chordata; class Mammalia; order Carnivora; family Canidae; genus Canis; species Canis aureus. The sequence goes on from NW_027554429.1 coordinate 82,634, forward strand.
GAATCGAAAGAATGGAATCAAATCTAAAACAATCGAATCGAATCGAAAAGAATCGTTTTGAACGGAATCGAATCGAAAAGAATACAATAGAATAGAATCGAAAGACATCGAATAGAATCAAATCAAATCAAAAAGAATCGAATTGAATTGATCCTAACCAAAATAAGCGAAATGAATCGACTCGAACCGAAAAAAATCAAATCGAAAAGAATCTAATCTCAACGAAAATCATCGAAATGAATAGAATCGAATTGAATCAAATCGAAAAGAATCGAATGGAATCCAATCGAAAAGAATCTAATTGAATCGAATCGAAAAGAATCGAATTCAATCAAAACGAATCGATTCCAATGGAATAGAAAAGAATAGAATCGAATCGAAAAGAATCAAATCGAATCGAAAAGAATTGAATCGAATCGAAAAGAAACGAATCGAACCGAATCAAAAAGAAAACAATCGAATCGAATCAAATACAAAAGAATCGCTTTGAATAGCATAGAATTGAAAAGAATTGAATCAATCGAATTGAAAACAATCGAATCGAAAAGAATCGAATCAAAAAAAGTCGAATCGAAACGAAAACAATCGAATCGAATCGAATCTAAAAGAATCGTATTGAATTGAATCGAGTCGAAAAGACTCGAATCAAAAAGACTCGAATCGAATTGAATCAAATCGAAAAGAATCTAATAGAAACCACTCGAACAGAATCAAATCGAAATGATTCAAAATGAATCAAATAGAATAGAATCGAAAAAATTCGAATAGAATCGAAACGAATCGAAACGAATTGAATCGAAGAGAATCGATTAGAATCGAAATGAAAAGAATCGTATTGAATCGAATCGAAAAGAATCAAATCAAATCGAATCGAAAGAATTGAATCAAATCGAAAAGAATCCAATCGAATCGAAAAGAATCGAACTGAATGGTATCAAATCGAAAAGAATCTAATCGAATCAAAAAAATCGAGTCAAATTTAATGGAATCGAAAAGAATCGAATTGAAATGAAAAGAATCGAAATGAAACAGATCAAATGGAAAAGCATCAAATCGAATTGAAAAGAATCGAATCGAATCGAAATGAATCGAATCAAAAAGACTCGAATCGAAAAGAATCGAATTGAAAAGAATCGAATCGAATTAAAAATATCAAATCGAATCGAATCGCAAAGATTCGAATTGAAAAGACTCGAATTGAAACGAATCGATTTGAAACGAAAAGAATCGAATCGAATCGAATCGAATTGAAAGAATCGAATTGAATAGAAAAAAATCGAATAGAAAAGAATCGAACCGCAAAGAAAAGAATCAAATTGAATCAGTCGATTAAATTCTAGTCGAATCGAATCAAAAAGAATGAAATCGAGTCGAATCGAATCGAAAAGAATCGAATCGAATCGAAAAGAATCGAATTGTATCTAATCAAAAAGAATCGAATCGTATCGACTCGAATCGAAAAGAATCCAATTGCATCATCGAATGGAAACTAATCGAATTGAATAGAATCGAATCGAATCAAATCGAAAACAATCAAATTGAATTGATCGACAAGAATCGAATTGAATCAAATCGAATCGAAATGAAAAGAATCGAATCGATTCAAATAGAAAAGAATCGAATCGAAAAGAATCAAATCGACACGAAAAGAATCGAATCGAATCAAAAAGTATCGAATTGATTCGAAAACATTCGAATCGAAAAGAATCGAATTGAAATGAATCCGATCGAAATGAAAAGAATCTACTCGATTCGAATCCAAAAGAATCGAATCCAAAAGAATCGAATCGAATCCAAAAGAATCGAATTGAATTGAATCAAAAGAAATGAATTGAATTGAATCAAAAAGGAACTAATCGAATCAAATCGAAAAAACTCGAATAGAATCAAATCGAATCAAAAAGAATCGAATAGATTCGAATAAAAAAAGAATCGAATTGAGGGATCCCTGGTTGGCGCAGCGGTTTGCGCCTGCCTTTGGCCCAGGGCGCGATCCTGGAGACCCGGGATCGAATCCCACATCGGGCTCCCGGTGCATGGAGCCTGCTTCTCCCTCTGCCAGTGTCTCTGCCTCTCTCACTCTCTCTGTGACTATCATAAAAAAAAGAATCGAATTGAATCGAGTTGAAAAAAATCATAAAGAATCAAATCGAAAAGAATCGAATTCCATGTAACGAAAAGATTCGAATTGAAAAGATTCGAATCGAAACAAAAGAATCGAATCGAATCGACATGAATCAAAAAGAATCGAATCAAAACGAATCGAAAAGAAACAAATCAAGTAGAATCTAAAAGAAGCGAATCGAATCAAATTGAAAAAATTCGAATAGAATTGAATCGAAAAGAATCAAAACGAATCGAACCGAAGAGAATCGATTCGAATCAAAATAAAAAGTATCGTATCAAATCGAATCGAAAAGAATCATATCAAATAGAATCGAAAGAATGGAATCAAATCTAAAACAATCGAATCGAATCGAAAAGAATCGGATTGAATGGAATCGAATCGAAAAGAATACAATAGAATAGAATCGAAAGAAATCGAATAGAATCAAATCAAATCAAAAAGAATCGAATTGAATTGATCCTAACCAAAATAAGCGAAATGAATCGACTCGAACCGAAAAAAATCAAATCGAAAAGAATCTAATCTCAACGAAAATCATCGAAATGAATAGAATCGAATTGAATCAAATCGAATGGAATCCAATCGAAAAGAATCAAATTGATTCGAATCGAAACAAATTGAATCCAATCGAAAAGAATCTAATTGAATCGAATCGAAAAGAATCGAATTCAATCAAAACGAATCGATTCGAATGGAATAGAAAAGAATAGAATCGAATCGAAAAGAATCAAATCGAATCGAAAAGAATTGAATCGAATCGAAAAGAAACGAATCGAACCGAATCAAAAAGAAAACAATCGAATCGAATCAAATACAAAAGAATCGCTTTGAATAGCATAGAATTGAAAAGAATTGAATCAATCGAATTGAAAACAATCGAATCGAAAAGAATCGAATCAAAAAAAGTCGAATCGAAACGAAAACAATCGAATCGAATCGAATCTAAAAGAATCGTATTGAATTGAATCGAGTCGAAAAGACTCGAATCAAAAAGACTCGAATCGAATTGAATCAAATCGAAAAGAATCTAATAGAAACCACTCGAACAGAATCAAATCGAAATGATTCAAAATGAATCAAATAGAATAGAATCGAAAAAATTCGAATAGAATCGAAACGAATCGAAACGAATTGAATCGAAGAGAATCGATTAGAATCGAAATGAAAAGAATCGTATTGAATCGAATCGAAAAGAATCAAATCAAATCGAATCGAAAGAATTGAACAAATCGAAAAGAATCCAATCGAATCGAAAAGAATCGAACTGAATGGAATCAAATCGAAAAGAATCGAATTGAATCGAAAAGAATCGAAATGAAACAAATCAGATCAAATGGAAAAGCATCAAATCGAATTGAAAAGAATTGAATCAAATCGAAAAGACTCGAATCGAATTAACAATATCAAATCGAATCGAATTGCAAAGATTCGAATTGAAAAGACTCGAATTGAAACGAATCGATTTGAAACGAAAAGAATCGAATCGAATCGAATCGAATTGAAAGAATCGAATTGAATAGAAAAAAATCGAATAGAAAAGCATCGAACCGCAAAGAAAAGAATCAAATTGAATCAGTCGATTAAATTCTAGTCGAATCGAATCAAAAAGAATGAAATCGAGTCGAATCGAATCGAAAAGAATCGAATCGAATCGAAAAGAATCGAATTGTATCTAATCAAAAAGAATCGAATCGTATCGACTCGAATCGAAAAGAATCCAATTGCATCATCGAATGGAAACTAATCGAATTGAATAGAATCGAATCGAATCAAATCGAAAACAATCAAATTGAATTGATCGACAAGAATCGAATTGAATCAAATCGAATCGAAATGAAAGAATCGAATCGATTCAAATAGAAAAGAATCGAATCGAAAAGAATCAAATCGACACGAAAAGAATCGAATCGAATCAAAAAGTATCGAATTGATTCGAAAACATTCGAATCGAAAAGAATCGAATTGAAATGAATCCGATCGAAATGAAAAGAATCTACTCGATTCGAATCCAAAAGAATCGAATCCAAAAGAATCGAATCGAATCCAAAAGAATCGAATTGAATTGAATCAAAAGAAATGAATTGAATTGAATCAAAAAGGAACTAATCGAATCAAATCGAAAAAAATCGAATAGAATCAAATCGAATCAAAAAGAATCGAATAGATTCGAATAAAAAAGAATCGAATTGAGGGATCCCTGGTTGGCGCAGCGGTTTAGCGCCTGCCTTTGGCCCAGGGCGCGATCCTGGAGACCCGGGATCGAATCCCACATCGGGCTCCCGGTGCATGGAGCCTGCTTCTCCCTCTGCCAGTGTTTCTGCCTCTCTCACTCTCTCTGTGACTATCATAAAAAAAAGAATCGAATTGAATCGAGTTGAAAAAAATCATAAAGAATCAAATCGAAAAGAATCGAATTCCATGTAACGAAAAGATTCGAATTGAAAAGATTCGAATCGAAACAAAAGAATCGAATCGAATCGACATGAATCAAAAAGAATCGAATCAAAAAGAATCGAAAAGAAACAAATCAAGTAGAATCTAAAAGAATCGAATCGAATCAAATCGAAAAAATTCGAATAGAATTGAATCGAAAAGAATCAAAACGAATCGAACCGAAGAGAATCGGTTCGAATCAAAATAAAAAGTATCGTATCAAATCGAATCGAAAAGAATCATATCAAATAGAATCGAAAGAATGGAATCAAATCTAAAACAATCGAATCGAATCGAAAAGAATCGGATTGAATGGAATCGAATCGAAAAGAATACAATAGAATAGAATCGAAAGAAATCGAATAGAATCAAATCAAATCAAAAAGAATCGAATTGAATTGATCCTAACCAAAATAAGCGAAATGAATCGACTCGAACCGAAAAAAATCAAATCGAAAGAATCTAATCTCAACGAAAATAATCGAAATGAATAGAATCGAATTGAATCAAATCGAAAAGAATCGAATGGAATCCAATCGAAAAGAATCAAATTGATTCGAATCGAAACAAATTGAATCCAATCGAAAAGAATCTAATTGAATCGAATCGAAAAGAATCGAATTCAATCAAAACGAATCGATTCCAATGGAATAGAAAAGAATAGAATCGAATCGAAAAGAATCAAATCGAATCGAAAAGAATTGAATCGAATCGAAAAGAAACGAATCGAACCGAATCAAAAAGAAAACAATCGAATCGAATCAAATACAAAAGAATCGCTTTGAATAGCATAGAATTGAAAAGAATCGAATCAATCGAATCGAAAAGAATCGAATCAAAAAAAGTCGAATCGAAACGAAAACAATCGAATCGAATCTAAAAGAATCGTATTGAATTGCATCGAGTCGAAAAGACTCGAATCAAAGACTCGAATCGAATTGAATCAAATCGAAAAGAATCCTAATAGAAACCACTCGAACAGAATCAAATCGAAATGATTCAAAATGAATCGAATAGAATAGAATCGAAAAAAATCGAAACGAATCGAAACGAATCGAAACGAATTGAATCGAAGAGAATCGATTAGAATCGAAATGAAAAGAATCCTATTGAATCGAATCGAAAAGAATCAAATCAAATCGAATCGAAAGAATTGAACAAATCGAAAAGAATCCAATCGAATCGAAAAGAATCGAACTGAATGGAATCAAATCGAAAAGAATCGAATTGAATCGAAAAGAATCGAAATGAAACAAATCAGATCAAATGGAAAAGCATCAAATCGAATTGAAAAGAATTGAATCGAATCGAAAAGACTCGAATCGAATTAAAAATATCAAATCGAATCGAATCGAAAAGAATCGAATTGAAAAGACTCGAAGTGAAACGAATCGATTTGAAACGAAAAGAATCGAATCGAATCGAATCTAATTGAAAGAATCGAATTGAATAGAAAAAAATCGAATAGAAAATAATCGAACCGAAAAGAAAAGAATCAAATTGAATCAGTCGATTAAATTCTAGTCGAATCGAATCAAAAAGAATGAAATCCAGTCGAATCGAATCGAAAAGAATCGAATCAAATTTAATGGAATCGAAAAGAATCGAATTGAATCGAAAAGAATCGAAATGAAACAAATCAGATCAAATGGAAAAGCATCAAATCGAATTGAAAAGAATCGATTCGAATCGAAATGAATCGAATCAAAAAGACTCGAATCGAAAAGAATCGAATTGAAAAGAATCGAATCGAATCCAAAAGACTCGAATCGAATTAAAAATATCAAATCGAATCGAATCGCAAAGATTCGAATTGAAAAGACTCGAAATGAAACGAATCGATTTGAAACGAAAAGAATCGAATCGAATCGAATCGAATTGAAAGAATCGAATTGAATAGAAAAAAATCGAATAGAAAAGCATCGAACCGCAAAGAAAAGAATCAAATTGAATCAGTCGATTAAATTCTAGTCGAATCGAATCAAAAAGAATGAAATCGAGTCGAATCGAATCGAAAAGAATCGAATCGAATCGAAAAGAATCGAATTGTATCTAATCAAAAAGAATCGAATCGTATCGACTCGAATCGAAAAGAATCCAATTGCATCATCGAATGGAAACTAATCGAATTGAATAGAATCGAAAAGAATCGAATCGAATCAAATCGAAAACAATCAAATTGAATTGATCGAAAAGAATCGAATTGAATCAAATCGAATCGAAATGAAAGAATCGAATCGATTCAAATAGAAAAGAATCGAATCGAAAAGAATCAAATCGACACGAAAAGAATCGAATCGAATCAAAAAGTATCGAATTGATTCGAAAACATTCGAATCGAAAAGAATCGAATTGAAATGAATCCGATCGAAATGAAAAGAATCTACTCGATTCGAATCCAAAAGAATCGAATCCAAAAGAATCGAATCGAATCCAAAAGAATCGAATTGAATTGAATCAAAAGAAATGAATTGAATTGAATCAAAAAGGAACTAATCGAATCAAATCGAAAAAACTCGAATAGAATCAAATCGAATCAAAAAGAATCGAATAGATTCGAATAAAAAAGAATCGAATTGAGGGATCCCTGGGTGGCGCAGCGGTGTAGCGCCTGCCTTTGGCCCAGGGCGCGATCCTGGAGACCCGGGATCGAATCCCACATCGGGCTCCTGGTGCATGGAGCCTGCTTCTCCCTCTGCCTGTGTCTCTGCCTCTCTCTCTCTCTGTGACTATCATAAAAAAAAGAATCGAATTGAATCGAGTTGAAAAAAATCATAAAGAATCAAATTGAAAAGAATCGAATTCCATGTAACGAAAAGATTCGAATTGAAAAGATTCGAATCGAAACAAAAGAATCGAATCGACATGAATCAAAAAGAATCGAATCAAAACGAATCGAAAAGAAACAAATCAAGTAGAATCTAAAAGAATCGAATCGAATCAAATTCAAAAAATTCGAATAGAATTGAATCGAAAAGAATCAAAACGAATCGAACCGAAGAGAATCGATTCGAATCAAAATAAAAAGTATCGTATCAAATCGAATCGAAAAGAATCATATCAAATAGAATCGAAAGAATGGAATCAAATCTAAAACAATCGAATCGAATCGAAAAGAATCGTTTTGAACGGAATCGAATCGAAAAGAATACAATAGAATAGAATCGAAAGACATCGAATAGAATCAAATCAAATCAAAAAGAATCGAATTGAATTGATCCTAACCAAAATAAGCGAAATGAATCGACTCGAACCGAAAAAAATCAAATCGAAAAGAATCTAATCTCAACGAAAATCATCGAAATGAATAGAATCGAATTGAATCAAATCGAAAAGAATCGAATGGAATCCAATCGAAAAGAATCTAATTGAATCGAATCGAAAAGAATCGAATTCAATCAAAACGAATCGATTCCAATGGAATAGAAAAGAATAGAATCGAATCGAAAAGAATCAAATCGAATCGAAAAGAATTGAATCGAATCGAAAAGAAACGAATCGAACCGAATCAAAAAGAAAACAATCGAATCGAATCAAATACAAAAGAATCGCTTTGAATAGCATAGAATTGAAAAGAATTGAATCAATCGAATTGAAAACAATCGAATCGAAAAGAATCGAATCAAAAAAAGTCGAATCGAAACGAAAACAATCGAATCGAATCGAATCTAAAAGAATCGTATTGAATTGAATCGAGTCGAAAAGACTCGAATCAAAAAGACTCGAATCGAATTGAATCAAATCGAAAAGAATCTAATAGAAACCACTCGAACAGAATCAAATCGAAATGATTCAAAATGAATCAAATAGAATAGAATCGAAAAAATTCGAATAGAATCGAAACGAATCGAAACGAATTGAATCGAAGAGAATCGATTAGAATCGAAATGAAAAGAATCGTATTGAATCGAATCGAAAAGAATAAAATCAAATCGAATCGAAAGAATTGAATCAAATCGAAAAGAATCCAATCGAATCGAAAAGAATCGAACTGAATGGAATCAAATCGAAAAGAATCTAATCGAATCAAAAAAATCGAGTCAAATTTAATGGAATCGAAAAGAATCGAATTGAATCGAAAAGAATCGAAATGAAACAAATCAGATCAAATGGAAAAGCATCAAATCGAATTGAAAAGAATCGATTCGAATCGAAATGAATCGAATCAAAAAGACTCGAATCGAAAAGAATCGAATTGAAAAGAATCGAATCGAATCGAAAAGACTCGAATCGAATTAACAATATCAAATCGAATCGAATTGCAAAGATTCGAATTGAAAAGACTCGAATTGAAACGAATCGATTTGAAATGAAAAGAATCGAATCGAATCGAATCGAATTGAAAGAATCGAATTGAATAGAAAAAAATCGAATAGAAAAGCATCGAACCGCAAAGAAAAGAATCAAATTGAATCAGTCTATTAAATTCTAGTCGAATCGAATCAAAAAGAATGAAATCGAGTCGAATCGAATCGAAAAGATTCGAATCGAATCGAAAAGAATCGAATTGTATCTAATCAAAAAGAATCGAATCGTATCGACTCGAATCGAAAAGAATCCAATTGCATCATCGAATGGAAACTAATCGAATTGAATAGAATCGAAAAGAATCGAATCGAATCAAATCGAAAACAATCAAATTGAATTGATCGAAAAGAATCGAATTGAATCAAATCGAATCGAAATGAAAAGAATCGAATCGATTCAAATAGAAAAGAATCGAATCGAAAAGAATCAAATCGACACGAAAAGAATCGAATCGAATCAAAAAGTATCGAATTGATTCGAAAACATTCGAATCGAAAAGAATCGAATTGAAATGAATCCGATCGAAATGAAAAGAATCTACTCGATTCGAATCCAAAAGAATCGAATCCAAAAGAATCGAATCGAATCCAAAAGAATCGAATTGAATTGAATCAAAAGAAATGAATTGAATTGAATCAAAAAGGAACTAATCGAATCAAATCGAAAAAACTCGAATAGAATCAAATCGAATCAAAAAGAATCGAATAGATTCGAATAAAAAAGAATCGAATTGAGGGATCCCTGGGTGGCGCAGCGGTTTAGCGCCTGCCTTTGGCCCAGGGCGCCATCCTGGAGACCCGGGATCGAATCCCACATCGGGCTCCCGGTGCATGGAGCCTGCTTCTCCCTCTGCCAGTGTCTCTGCCTCTCTCACTCTCTCTGTGACTATCATAAAAAAAGAATCGAATTGAATCGAGTTGAAAAAAATCATAAAGAATCAAATCGAAAAGAATCGAATTCCATGTAACGAAAAGATTCGAATTGAAAAGATTCGAATCGAAACAAAAGAATCGAATCGAATCGACATGAATCAAAAAGAATCGAATCAAAACGAATCGAAAAGAAACAAATCAAGTAGAATCTAAAAGAATCGAATCGAATCAAATCGAAAAAATTCGAATAGAATTGAATCGAAAAGAATCAAAACGAATCGAACCGAAGAGAATCGATTCGAATCAAAATAAAAAGTATCGTATCAAATTGAATCGAAAAGAATCATATCAAATAGAATCGAAAGAATGGAATCAAATCTAAAACAATCGAATCGAATCGAAAAGAATCGGATTGAATGGAATCGAATCGAAAAGAATACAATAGAATAGAATCGAAAGAAATCGAATAGAATCAAATCAAATCAAAAAGAATCGAATTGAATTGATCCTAACCAAAATAAGCGAAATGAATCGACTCGAACCGAAAAAAATCAAATCGAAAAGAATCTAATCTCAACGAAAATAATCGAAATGAATAGAATCGAATTGAATCAAATCGAATGGAATCCAATCGAAAAGAATCAAATTGATTCGAATCGAAACAAATTGAATCCAATCGAAAAGAATCTAATTGAATCGAATCGAAAAGAATCGAATTCAATCAAAACGAATCGATTCCAATGGAATAGAAAAGAATAGAATCGAATCGAAAAGAATCAAATCGAATCGAAAAGAATTGAATCGAATCGAAAAGAAACGAATCGAACCGAATCAAAAAGAAAACAATCGAATCGAATCAAATACAAAAGAATCGCTTTGAATAGCATAGAATTGAAAAGAATCGAATCAATCGAATCGAAAAGAATCGAATCAAAAAAAGTCGAATCGAAACGAAAACAATCGAATCGAATCTAAAAGAATCGTATTGAATTGCATCGAGCCGAAAAGACTCGAATCAAAAAGACTCGAATCGAATTGAATCAAATCGAAAAGAATCTAATAGAAACCACTCGAACAGAATCAAATCGAAATGATTCAAAATGAATCGAATAGAATAGAATCGAAAAAATTCGAAACGAATCGAAACGAATCGAAACGAATTGAATCGAAGAGAATCGATTAGAATCGAAATGAAAAGAATCGTATTGAATCGAATCGAAAAGAATCAAATCAAATCGAATCGAAAGAATTGAACAAATCGAAAAGAATCCAATCGAATCGAAAAGAATCGAACTGAATGGAATCAAATCGAAAAGAATCGAATTGAATCGAAAAGAATCGAAATGAAACAAATCAGATCAAATGGAAAAGCATCAAATCGAATTGAAAAGAATTGAATCGAATCGAAAAGACTCGAATCGAATTAACAATATCAAATCGAATCGAATCGAAAAGAATCGAATTGAAAAGACTCGAAGTGAAACGAATCGATTTGAAACGAAAAGAATCGAATCGAATCGAATCGAATTGAAAGAATCGAATTGAATAGAAAAAAATCGAATAGAAAATAATCGAACCGAAAAGAAAAGAATCAAATTGAATCAGTCGATTAAATTCTAGTCGAATCGAATCAAAAAGAATGAAATCGAGTCGAATCGAATCGAAAAGAATCGAATCGAATCGAATAGAATCGAATTGTATCTAATCAAAAAGAATCGAATCGTATCGACTCGAATCGAAAAGAATCCAATTGCATCATCGAATGGAAACTAATCGAATTGAATAGAATCGAAAAGAATCGAATCGAATCAAATCGAAAACAATCAAATTGAATTGATCGACAAGAATCGAATTGAATCAAATCGAATCGAAATGAAAAGAATCGAATCGATTCAAATAGAAAAGAATCGAATCGAAAAGAATCAAATCGACACGAAAAGAATCGAATCGAATCAAAAGGTATCGAATTGATTCGAAAACATTCGAATCGAAAAGAATCGAATTGAAATGAATCCGATCGAAATGAAAAGAATCTACTCGATTCGAATCCAAAAGAATCGAATCCAAAAGAATCGAATCGAATCCAAAAGAATCGAATTGAATTGAATCAAAAGAAATGAATTGAATTGAATCAAAAAGGAACTAATCGAATCAAATCGAAAAAAATCGAATAGAATCAAATCGAATCAAAAAGAATCGAATAGATTCGAATAAAAAAGAATCGAATTGAGGGATCCCTGGGTGGCGCAGCGGTTTAGCGCCTGCCTTTGGCCCAGGGCGCGATCCTGGAGACCCGGGATCGAATCCCACATCGGGCTCCTGGTGCATGGAGCCTGCTTCTCCCTCTGCCTGTGTCTCTGCCTCTCTCTCTCTCTGTGACTATCATAAAAAAAAGAATCGAATTGAATCGAGTTGAAAAAAATCATAAAGAATCAAATAGAAAAGAATCGAATTCCATGTAACGAAAAGATTCGAATTGAAAAGATTCGAATCGAAACAAAAGAATCGAATCGACATGAATCAAAAAGAATCGAATCAAAACGAATCGAAAAGAAACAAATCAAGTAGAATCTAAAAGAATCGAATCGAATCAAATTGAAAAAATTCGAATAGAATTGAATCGAAAAGAATCAAAACGAATCGAACCGAAGAGAATCGATTCGAATCAAAATAAAAAGTATCGTATCAAATCGAATCGAAAAGAATCATATCAAATAGAATCGAAAGAATGGAATCAAATCTAAAACAATCGAATCGAATCGAAAGGAATCGTTTTGAACGGAATGGAATCGAAAAGAATACAATAGAATAGAATCGAAAGACATCGAATAGAATCAAATCAAATCAAAAAGAATCGAATTGAATTGATCCTAACCAAAATAAGCGAAATGAATCGACTCGAACCGAAAAAAATCAAATCGAAAAGAATCTAATCTCAACGAAAATCATCGAAATGAATAGAATCGAATTGAATCAAATCGAAAAGAATCGAATGGAATCCAATCGAAAAGAATCTAATTGAATCGAATCGAAAAGAATCGAATTCAATCAAAACGAATCGATTCGAATGGAATAGAAAAGAATAGAATCGAATCGAAAAGAATCAAATCGAATCGAAAAGAATTGAATCGAATCGAAAAGAAACGAATCGAACCGAATCAAAAAGAAAACAATCGAATCGAATCAAATACAAAAGAATCGCTTTGAATAGCATAGAATTGAAAAGAATTGAATCAATCGAATTGAAAACAATCGAATCGAAAAGAATCGAATCAAAAAAAGTCGAATCGAAACGAAAACAATCGAATCGAATCGAATCTAAAAGAATCGTATTGAATTGAATCGAGTCGAAAAGACTCGAATCAAAAAGACTCGAATCGAATTGAATCAAATCGAAAAGAATCTAATAGAAACCACTCGAACAGAATCAAATCGAAATGATTCAAAATGAATCAAATAGAATAGAATCGAAAAAATTCGAATAGAATCGAAACGAATCGAAACGAATTGAATCGAAGAGAATCGATTAGAATCGAAATGAAAAGAATCGTATTGAATCGAATCGAAAAGAATCAAATCAAATCGAATCGAAAGAATTGAACAAATCGAAAAGAATCCAATCGAATCGAAAAGAATCGAACTGAATGGAATCAAATCGAAAAGAATCGAATTGAATCGAAAACAATCGAAATGAAACAAATCAGATCAAATGGAAAAGCATCAAATCGAATTGAAAAGAATTGAATCAAATCGAAAAGACTCGAATCGAATTAACAATATCAAATCGAATCGAATTGCAAAGATTCGAATTGAAAAGACTCGAATTGAAACGAATCGATTTGAAACGAAAAGAATCGAATCGAATCGAATCGAATTGAAAGAATCGAATTGAATAGAAAAAAATCGAATAGAAAAGCATCGAACCGCAAAGAAAAGAATCAAATTGAATCAGTCGATTAAATTCTAGTCGAATCGAATCAAAAAGAATGAAATCGAGTCGAATCGAATTGAAAAGAATCGAATCGAATCGAAAAGAATCGAATTGTATCTAATCAAAAAGAATCGAATCGTATCGACTCGAATCGAAAAGAATCCAATTGCATCATCGAATGGAAACTAATCGAATTGAATAGAATCGAATCGAATCAAATCGAAAACAATCAAATTGAATTGATCGACAAGAATCGAATTGAATCAAATCGAATCGAAATGAAAAGAATCGAATCGATTCAAATAGAAAAGAATCGAATCGAAAAGAATCAAATCGACACGAAAAGAATCGAATCGAATCAAAAAGTATCGAATTGATTCGAAAACATTCGAATCGAAAAGAATCGAATTGAAATGAATCCGATCGAAATGAAAAGAATCTACTCGATTCGAATCCAAAAGAATCGAATCCAAAAGAATCGAATCGAATCCAAAAGAATCGAATTGAATTGAATCAAAAGAAATGAATTGAATTGAATCAAAAAGGAACTAATCGAATCAAATCGAAAAAAATCGAATAGAATCAAATCGAATCAAAAAGAATCGAATAGATTCGAATAAAAAAGAATCGAATTGAGGGATCCCTGGGTGGCGCAGCGGTTTAGCGCCTGCCTTTGGCCCAGGGCGCGATCCTGGAGACCCGGGATCGAATCCCACATCGGGCTCCTGGTGCATGGAGCCTGCTTCTCCCTCTGCCAGTGTCTCTGCCTCTCTCACTCTCTCTGTGACTATCATAAAAAAAAGAATCGAATTGAATCGAGTTGAAAAACATCATAAAAAATCAAATCGAAAAGAATCGAATTCCATGTAACGAAAAGATTCGAATTGAAAAGATTCGAATCGAAACAAAAGAATCGAATCGAATCGACATGAATCAAAAAGAATCGAATCAAAACGAATCGAAAAGAAACAAATCAAGTAGAATCTAAAAGAATCGAATCGAATCAAATCGAAAAAATTCGAATAGAATTGAATCGAAAAGAATCAAAACGAATCGAACCGAAGAGAATCGATTCGAATCAAAATAAAAAGTATCGTATCAAATCGAATCGAAAAGAATCATATCAAATAGAATCGAAAGAATGGAATCAAATCTAAAACAATCGAATCGAATCGAAAAGAATCGGATTGAATGGAATCGAATCGAAAAGAATACAATAGAATAGAATCGAAAGAAATCGAATAGAATCAAATCAAATCAAAAAGAATCGAATTGAATTGATCCTAACCAAAATAAGCGAAATGAATCGACTCGAACCGAAAAAAATCAAATCGAAAAGAATCTAATCTCAACGAAAATAATCGAAATGAATAGAATCGAATTGAATCAAATCGAAAAGAATCGAATGGAATCCAATCGAAAAGAATCAAATTGATTCGAATCGAAACAAATTGAATCCAATCGAAAAGAATCTAATTGAATCGAATCGAAAAGAATCGAATTCAATCAAAACGAATCGATTCCAATGGAATAGAAAAGAATAGAATCGAATCGAAAAGAATCAAATCGAATCGAAAAGAATTGAATCGAATCGAAAAGAAACGAATCGAACCGAATCAAAAAGAAAACAATCGAATCGAATCAAATACAAAAGAATCGCTTTGAATAGCATAGAATTGAAAAGAATCGAATCAATCGAATCGAAAAGAATCGAATCAAAAAAAGTCGAATCGAAACGAAAACAATCGAATCGAATCTAAAAGAATCGTATTGAATTGCATCGAGTCGAAAAGACTCGAATCAAAGACTCGAATCGAATTGAATCCAATCGAAAAGAATCTAATAGAAACCACTCGAACAGAATCAAATCGAAATGATTCAAAATGAATCGAATAGAATAGAATCGAAAAAAATCGAAACGAATCGAAACGAATCGAAACGAATTGAATCGAAGAGAATCGATTAGAATCGAAATGAAAAGAATCGTATTGAATCGAATCGAAAAGAATCAAATCAAATCGAATCGAAAGAATTGAACAAATCGAAAAGAATCCAATCGAATCGAAAAGAATCGAACTGAATGGAATCAAATCGAAAAGAATCGAATTGAATCGAAAACAATCGAAATGAAACAAATCAGATCAAATGGAAAAGCATCAAATCGAATTGAAAAGAATTGAATCGAATCGAAAAGACTCGATTCGAATTAAAAATATCAAATCGAATCGAATCGAAAAGAATCGAATTGAAAAGACTCGAAGTGAAACGAATCGATTTGAAACGAAAAGAATCGAATCGAATCGAATCGAATTGAAAGAATCGAATTGAATAGAAAAAAATCGAATAGAAAATAATCGAACCGAAAAGAAAAGAATCAAATTGAATCAGTCGATTAAATTCTAGTCGAATCGAATCAAAAAGAATGAAATCGAGTCGAATCGAATCGAAAAGAATCGAATCGAATCGAATAGAATCGAATTGTATCTAATCAAAAAGTATCGAATCGTATCGACTCGAATCGAAAAGAATCCAATTGCATCATCGAATGGAAACGAATCGAATTGAATAGAATCGAAAAGAATCGAATCGAATCAAATCGAAAACAATCAAATTGAATTGATCGACAAGAATCGAATTGAATCAAATCGAATCGAAATGAAAAGAATCGAATCGATTCAAATAGAAAAGAATCGAATCGAAAAGAATCAAATCGACACGAAAAGAATCGAATCGAATCAAAAAGTATCGAATTGATTCGAAAACATTCGATTCGAAAAGAATCGAATTGAAATGAATCCGATCGAAATGAAAAGAATCTACTCGATTCGAATCCAAAAGAATCGAATCCAAAAGAATCGAATCGAATCCAAAAGAATCGAATTGAATTGAATCAAAAGAAATGAATTGAATTGAATCAAAAAGGAACTAATCGAATCAAATCGAAAAAACTCGAATAGAATCAAATCGAATCAAAAAGAATCGAATAGATTCGAATAAAAAAGAATCGAATTGAGGGATCCCTGGGTGGCGCAGCGGTTTAGCGCCTGCCTTTGGCCCAGGGCGCGATCCTGGAGACCCGGGATCGAATCCCACATCGGGCTCCCGGTGCATGGAGCCTGCTTCTCCCTCTGCCAGTGTCTCTGCCTCTCTCACTCTCTCTGTGACTATCATAAAAAAAAGAATCGAATTGAATCGAGTTGAAAAAAATCATAAAGAATCAAATCGAAAAGAATCGAATTCCATGTAACGAAAAGATTCGAATTGAAAAGATTCGAATCGAAACAAACGAATCGAATCGAATCGACATGAATCAAAAAGAATCGAATCAAAACGAATCGAAAAGAAACAAATCAAGTAGAATCTAAAAGAATCGAATCGAATCAAATCGAAAAAATTCGAATAGAATTGAATCGAAAAGAATCAAAACGAATCGAACCGAAGAGAATCGATTCGAATCAAAATAAAAAGTATCGTATCAAATCGAATCGAAAAGACTCATATCAAATAGAATCGAAAGAATGGAATCAAATCTAAAACAATCGAATCGAATCGAAAAGAATCGGATTGAATGGAATCGAATCGAAAAGAATACAATAGAATAGAATCGAAAGAAATCGAATAGAATCAAATCAAATGAAAAAGAATCGAATTGAATTGATCCTAACCAAAATAAGCGAAATGAATCGACTCGAACCGAAAAAAATCAAATCGAAAAGAATCTAATCTCAACGAAAATCATCGAAATGAATAGAATCGAATTGAATCAAATCGAAAAGAATCGAATGGAATCCAATCGAAAAGAATCAAATTGATTCGAATCGAAACAAATTGAATCCAATCGAAAAGAATCTAATTGAATCGAATCGAAAAGAATCGAATTCAATCAAAACGAATCGATTCCAATGGAATAGAAAAGAATAGAATCGAATCGAAAAGAATCAAATCGAATCGAAAAGAATTGAATCGAATCGAAAAGAAACGAATCGAACCGAATCAAAAAGAAAACAATCGAATCGAATCAAATACAAAAGAATCGCTTTGAATAGCATAGAATTGAAAAGAATCGAATCAATCGAATCGAAAAGAATCGAATCAAAAAAAGTCGAATCGAAACGAAAACAATCGAATCGAATCTAAAAGAATCGTACTGAATTGCATCGAGCCGAAAAGACTCGAATCAAAAAGACTCGAATCGAATTGAATCAAATCGAAAAGAATCTAATAGAAACCACTCGAACAGAATCAAATCGAAATGATTCAAAATGAATCGAATAGAATAGAATCGAAAAAATTCGAAACGAATCGAAACGAATCGAAACGAATTGAATCGAAGAGAATCGATTAGAATCGAAATGAAAAGAATCGTATTGAATCGAATCGAAAAGAATCAAATCAAATCGAATCGAAAGAATTGAACAAATCGAAAAGAATCCAATCGAATCGAAAAGAATCGAACTGAATGGAATCAAATCGAAAAGAATCGAATTGAATCGAAAAGAATCGAAATGAAACAAATCAGATCAAATGGAAAAGCATCAAATCGAATTGAAAAGAATTGAATCGAATCGAAAAGACTCGAATCGAATTAACAATATCAAATCGAATCGAATTGCAAAGATTCGAATTGAAAAGACTCGAATTGAAACGAATCGATTTGAAACGAAAAGAATCGAATCGAATCGAATCGAATTGAAAGAATCGAATTGAATAGAAAAAAATCGAATAGAAAAGCATCGAACCGCAAAGAAAAGAATCAAATTGAATCAGTCGATTAAATTCTAGTCGAATCGAATCAAAAAGAATGAAATCGAGTCGAATCGAATCGAAAAGAATCGAATTGTATCTAATCAAAAAGAATCGAATCGTATCGACTCGAATCGAAAAGAATCCAATTGCATCATCGAATGGAAACTAATCGAATTGAATAGAATCGAATCGAATCAAATCGAAAACAATCAAATTGAATTGATCGACAAGAATCGAATTGAATCAAATCGAATCGAAATGAAAAGAATCGAATCGATTCAAATAGAAAAGAATCGAATCGAAAAGAATCAAATCGACACGAAAAGAATCGAATCGAATCAAAAAGTATCGAATTGATTCGAAAACATTCGAATAGAAAAGAATCGAATTGAAATGAATCCGATCGAAATGAAAAGAATCTACTCGATTCGAATCCAAAAGAATCGAATCCAAAAGAATCGAATCGAATCCAAAAGAATCGAATTGAATTGAATCAAAAGAAATGAATTGAATTGAATCAAAAAGGAACTAATCGAATCAAATCGAAAAAACTCGAATAGAATCAAATCGAATCAAAAAGAATCGAATAGATTCGAATAAAAAAGAATCGAATTGAGGGATCCCTGGGTGGCGCAGCGGTTTAGCGCCTGCCTTTGGCCCAGGGCGCGATCCTGGAGACCCGGGATCGAATCCCACATCGGGCTCCTGGTGCATGGAGCCTGCTTCTCCCTCTGCCAGTGTCTCTGCCTCTCTCACTCTCTCTGTGACTATCATAAAAAAAAGAATCGAATTGAATCGAGTTGAAAAAAATCATAAAGAATCAAATCGAAAAGAATCGAATTCCATGTAACGAAAAGATTCGAATTGAAAAGATTCGAATCGAAACAAACGAATCGAATCGAATCGACATGAATCAAAAAGAATCGAATCAAAACGAATCGAAAAGAAACAAATCAAGTAGAATCTAAAAGAATCGAATCGAATCAAATCGAAAAAATTCGAATAGAATTGAATCGAAAAGAATCAAAACGAATCGAACCGAAGAGAATCGATTCGAATCAAAATAAAAAGTATCGTATCAAATCGAATCGAAAAGAATCATATCAAATAGAATCGAAAGAATGGAATCAAATCTAAAACAATCGAATCGAATCGAAAAGAATCGGATTGAATGGAATCGAATCGAAAAGAATACAATAGAATAGAATCGAAAGAAATCGAATAGAATCAAATCAAATCAAAAAGAATCGAATTGAATTGACCTAACCAAAATAAGCGAAATGAATCGACTCGAACCGAAAAAAAACAAATCGAAAAGAATCTAATCTCAACGAAAATCATCGAAATGAATAGAATCGAATTGAATCAAATCGAAAAGAATCGAATGGAATCCAATCGAAAAGAATCAAATTGATTCGAATCGAAACAAATTGAATCCAATCGAAAAGAATCTAATTGAATCGAATCGAAAAGAATCGAATTCAATCAAAACGAATCGATTCCAATGGAATAGAAAAGAATAGAATCGAATCGAAAAGAATCAAATCGAATCGAAAAGAATTGAATCGAATCGAAAAGAAACGAATCGAAATGAATCAAAAAGAAAACAATCGAATCGAATCAAATACAAAAGAATCGCTTTGAATAGCATAGAATTGAAAAGAATCGAATCAATCGAATCGAAAAGAATCGAATCAAAAAAAGTCGAATCGAAACGAAAACAATCGAATCGAATCTAAAAGAATCGTATTGAATTGCATCGAGCCGAAAAGACTCGAATCAAAAAGACTCGAATCGAATTGAATCAAATCGAAAAGAATCTAATAGAAACCACTCGAACAGAATCAAATCGAAATTATTCAAAATGAATCGAATAGAATAGAATCGAAAAAAATCGAAACGAATCGAAACGAATCGAAACGAATTGAATCGAAGAGAATCGATTAGAATCGAAATGAAAAGAATCGTATTGAATCGAATCGAAAAGAATCAAATCAAATCGAATCGAAAGAATTGAACAAATCGAAAAGAATCCAATCGAATCGAAAAGAATCGAACTGAATGGAATCAAATCGAAAAGAATCGAATTGAATCGAAAACAATCGAAATGAAACAAATCAGATCAAATGGAAAAGCATCAAATCGAATTGAAAAGAATTGAATCGAATCGAAAAGACTCGAATCGAATTAACAATATCAAATCGAATCGAATTGCAAAGATTCGAATTGAAAAGACTCGAAGTGAAACGAATCGATTTGAAACGAAAAGAATCGAATCGAATCGAATCAAATTGAAAGAATCGAATTGAATAGAAAAAAATCGAATAGAAAATAATCGAACCGAAAAGAAAAGAATCAAATTGAATCAGTCGATTAAATTCTAGTCGAATCGAATCAAAAAGAATGAAATCGAGTCGAATCGAATCGAAAAGAATCGAATCGAATCGAAAAGAATCGAATTGTATCTAATCAAAAAGAATCGAATCGTATCGACTCGAATCGAAAAGAATCCAATTGCATCATCGAATGGAAACTAATCGAATTGAATAGAATCGAATCGAATCAAATCGAAAACAATCAAATTGAATTGATCGACAAGAATCGAATTGAATCAAATCGAATCGAAATGAAAAGAATCGAATCGATTCAAATAGAAAAGAATCGAATCGAAAAGAATCAAATCGACACGAAAAGAATCGAATCGAATCAAAAAGTATCGAATTGATTCCAAAACATTCGAATCGAAAAGAATCGAATTGAAATGAATCCGATCGAAATGAAAAGAATCTACTCGATTCGAATCCAAAAGAATCGAATCCAAAAGAATCGAATCGAATCCAAAAGAATCGAATTGAATTGAATCAAAAGAAATGAATTGAATTGAATCAAAAAGGAACTAATCGAATCAAATCGAAAAAACTCGAATAGAATCAAATCGAATCAAAAAGAATCGAATAGATTCGAATAAAAAAGAATCGAATTGAGGGATCCCTGGGTGGCGCAGCGGTTTAGCGCCTGCCTTTGGCCCAGGGCGCCATCCTGGAGACCCGGGATCGAATCCCACATCGGGCTCCCGGTGCATGGAGCCTGCTTCTCCCTCTGCCAGTGTCTCTGCCTCTCTCACTCTCTCTGTGACTATCATAAAAAAAAGAATCGAATTGAATCGAGTTGAAAAAAATCATAAAGAATCAAATCGAAAAGAATCGAATTCCATGTAACGAAAAGATTCGAATTGAAAAGATTCGAATCGAAACAAACGAATCGAATCGAATCGACATGAATCAAAAAGAATCGAATCAAAACGAATCGAAAAGAAACAAATCAAGTAGAATCTAAAAGAATCGAATCGAATCAAATCGAAAAAATTCGAATAGAATTGAATCGAAAAGAATCAAAACGAATCGAACCGAAGACAATCGATTCGAATCAAAATAAAAAGTATCGTATCAAATCGAATCGAAAAGAATCATATCAAATAGAATCGAAAGAATGGAATCAAATCTAAAACAATCGAATCGAATCGAAAAGAATCGGATTGAATGGAATCGAATCGAAAAGAATACAATAGAATAGAATCGAAAGAAATCGAATAGAATCAAATCAAATCAAAAAGAATCGAATTGAATTGACCTAACCAAAATAAGCGAAATGAATCGACTCGAACCGAAAAAAAACAAATCGAAAAGAATCTAATCTCAACGAAAATCATCGAAATGAATAGAATCGAATTGAATCAAATCGAAAAGAATCGAATGGAATCCAATCGAAAAGAATCAAATTGATTCGAATCGAAACAAATTGAATCCAATCGAAAAGAATCTAATTGAATCGAATCGAAAAGAATCGAATTCAATCAAAACGAATCGATTCCAATGGAATAGAAAAGAATAGAATCGAATCGAAAAGAATCAAATCGAATCGAAAAGAATTGAATCGAATCGAAAAGAAACGAATCGAACCGAATCAAAAAGAAAACAATCGAATCGAATCAAATACAAAAGAATCGCTTTGAATAGCATAGAATTGAAAAGAATCGAATCAATCGAATCGAAAAGAATCGAATCAAAAAAAGTCGAATCGAAACGAAAACAATCGAATCGAATCTAAAAGAATCGTATTGAATTGCATCGAGCCGAAAAGACTCGAATCAAAAAGACTCGAATCGAATTGAATCAAATCGAAAAGAATCTAATAGAAACCACTCGAACAGAATCAAATCGAAATTATTCAAAATGAATCGAATAGAATAGAATCGAAAAAAATCGAAACGAATCGAAACGAATCGAAACGAATTGAATCGAAGAGAATCGATTAGAATCGAAATGAAAAGAATCGTATTGAATCGAATCGAAAAGAATCAAATCAAATCGAATCGAAAGAATTGAACAAATCGAAAAGAATCCAATCGAATCGAAAAGAATCGAACTGAATGGAATCAAATCGAAAAGAATCGAATTGAATCGAAAAGAATCGAAATGAAACAAATCAGATCAAATGGAAAAGCATCAAATCGAATTGAAAAGAATTGAATCGAATCGAAAATACTCGAATCGAATTAAAAATATCAAATCGAATCGAATTGCAAAGATTCGAATTGAAAAGACTCGAAGTGAAACGAATCGATTTGAAACGAAAAGAATCGAATCGAATCGAATCAAATTGAAAGAATCGAATTGAATAGAAAAAAATCGAATAGAAAATAATCGAACCGAAAAGAAAAGAATCAAATTGAATCAGTCGATTAAATTCTAGTCGAATCGAATCAAAAAGAATGAAATCGAGTCGAATCGAATCGAAAAGAATCGAATCGAATCGAAAAGAATCGAATTGTATCTAATCAAAAAGAATCGAATCGTATCGACTCGAATCGAAAAGAATCCAATTGCATCATCGAATGGAAACTAATCGAATTGAATAGAATCGAATCGAATCAAATCGAAAACAATCAAATTGAATTGATCGACAAGAATCGAATTGAATCAAATCGAATCGAAATGAAAAGAATCGAATCGATTCAAATAGAAAAGAATCGAATCGAAAAGAATCAAATCGACACGAAAAGAATCGAATCGAATCAAAAAGTATCGAATTGATTCGAAAACATTCGAATCGAAAAGAATCGAATTGAAATGAATCCGATCGAAATGAAAAGAATCTACTCGATTCGAATCCAAAAGAATCGAATCCAAAAGAATCGAATCGAATCCAAAAGAATCGAATTGAATTGAATCAAAAGAAATGAATTGAATTGAATCAAAAAGGAACTAATCGAATCAAATCGAAAAAACTCGAATAGAATCAAATCGAATCAAAAAGAATCGAATAGATTCGAATAAAAAAGAATCGAATTGAGGGATCCCTGGGTGGCGCAGCGGTTTAGCGCCTGCCTTTGGCCCAGGGCGCGATCCTGGAGACCCGGGATCGAATCCCACATCGGGCTCCCGGTGCATGGAGCCTGCTTCTCCCTCTGCCAGTGTCTCTGCCTCTCTCACTCTCTCTGTGACTATCATAAAAAAAAGAATCGAATTGAATCGAGTTGAAAAAAATCATAAAGAATCAAATCGAAAAGAATCGAATTCCATGTAACGAAAAGATTCGAATTGAAAAGATTCGAATCGAAACAAACGAATCGAATCGAATCGACATGAATCAAAAAGAATCGAATCAAAACGAATCGAAAAGAAACAAATCAAGTAGAATCTAAAAGAATCGAATCGAATCAAATCGAAAAAATTCGAATAGAATTGAATCGAAAAGAATCAAAACGAATCGAACCGAAGAGAATCGATTCGAATCAAAATAAAAAGTATCGTATCAAATCGAATCGAAAAGAATCATATCAAATAGAATCGAAAGAATGGAATCAAATCTAAAACAATCGAATCGAATCGAAAAGAATCGGATTGAATGGAATCGAATCGAAAAGAATACAATAGAATAGAATCGAAAGAAATCGAATAGAATCAAATCAAATCAAAAAGAATCGAATTGAATTGACCTAACCAAAATAAGCGAAATGAATCGACTCGAACCGAAAAAAAACAAATCGAAAAGAATCTAATCTCAACGAAAATCATCGAAATGAATAGAATCGAATTGAATCAAATCGAAAAGAATCGAATGGAATCCAATCGAAAAGAATCAAATTGATTCGAATCGAAACAAATTGAATCCAATCGAAAAGAATCTAATTGAATCGAATCGAAAAGAATCGAATTCAATCAAAACGAATCGATTCCAATGGAATAGAAAAGAATAGAATCGAATCGAAAAGAATCAAATCGAATCGAAAAGAATTGAATCGAATCGAAAAGAAACGAATCGAAATGAATCAAAAAGAAAACAATCGAATCGAATCAAATACAAAAGAATCGCTTTGAATAGCATAGAATTGAAAAGAATCGAATCAATCGAATCGAAAAGAATCGAATCAAAAAAAGTCGAATCGAAACGAAAACAATCGAATCGAATCTAAAAGAATCGTATTGAATTGCATCGAGCCGAAAAGACTCGAATCAAAAAGACTCGAATCGAATTGAATCAAATCGAAAAGAATCTAATAGAAACCACTCGAACAGAATCAAATCGAAATTATTCAAAATGAATCGAATAGAATAGAATCGAAAAAAATCGAAACGAATCGAAACGAATCGAAACGAATTGAATCGAAGAGAATCGATTAGAATCGAAATGAAAAGAATCGTATTGAATCGAATCGAAAAGAATCAAATCAAATCGAATCGAAAGAATTGAACAAATCGAAAAGAATCCAATCGAATCGAAAAGAATCGAACTGAATGGAATCAAATCGAAAAGAATCGAATTGAATCGAAAAGAATCGAAATGAAACAAATCAGATCAAATGGAAAAGCATCAAATCGAATTGAAAAGAATTGAATCGAATCGAAAATACTCGAATCGAATTAAAAATATCAAATCGAATCGAATTGCAAAGATTCGAATTGAAAAGACTCGAAGTGAAACGAATCGATTTGAAACGAAAATAATCGAATCGAATCGAATCAAATTGAAAGAATCGAATTGAATAGAAAAAAATCGAATAGAAAATAATCGAACCGAAAAGAAAAGAATCAAATTGAATCAGTCGATTAAATTCTAGTCGAATCGAATCAAAAAGAATGAAATCGAGTCGAATCGAATCGAAAAGAATCGAATCGAATCGAAAAGAATCGAATTGTATCTAATCAAAAAGAATCGAATCGTATCGACTCGAATCGAAAAGAATCCAATTGCATCATCGAATGGAAACTAATCGAATTGAATAGAATCGAATCGAATCAAATCGAAAACAATCAAATTGAATTGATCGACAAGAATCGAATTGAATCAAATCGAATCGAAATGAAAAGAATCGAATCGATTCAAATAGAAAAGAATCGAATCGAAAAGAATCAAATCGACACGAAAAGAATCGAATCGAATCAAAAAGTATCGAATTGATTCGAAAACATTCGAATCGAAAAGAATCGAATTGAAATGAATCCGATCGAAATGAAAAGAATCTACTCGATTCGAATCCAAAAGAATCGAATCCAAAAGAATCGAATCGAATCCAAAAGAATCGAATTGAATTGAATCAAAAGAAATGAATTGAATTGAATCAAAAAGGAACTAATCGAATCAAATCGAAAAAACTCGAATAGAATCAAATCGAATCAAAAAGAATCGAATAGATTCGAATAAAAAAGAATCGAATTGAGGGATCCCTGGGTGGCGCAGCGGTTTAGCGCCTGCCTTTGGCCCAGGGCGCGATCCTGGAGACCCGGGATCGAATCCCACATCGGGCTCCTGGTGCATGGAGCCTGCTTCTCCCTCTGCCTGTGTTTCTGCCTCTCTCTCTCTCTGTGACTATCATAAAAAAAAGAATCGAATTGAATCGAGTTGAAAAAAATCATAAAGAATCAAATCGAAAAGAATCGAATGGAATCCAATCGAAAAGAATCAAATTGAATCGAATCGAAACAAATTGAATCCAATCGAAAAGAATCTAATTGAATCGAATCGAAAAGAATCGAATTCAATCAAAACGAATCGTTTCCAATGGAATAGAAAAGAATAGAATCGAATCGAAAAGAATCAAATCGAATCGAAAAGAATTGAATCGAATCGAAAAGAAACGAATCGAACCGAATCAAAAAGAAAACAATCGAATCGAATCAAATACAAAAGAATCGCTTTGAATAGCATAGAATTGAAAAGAATCGAATCAATCGAATCGAAAAGAATCGAATCAAAAAAAGTCGAATCGAAACGAAAACAATCGAATCGAATCTAAAAGAATCGTATTGAATTGCATCGAGCCGAAAAGACTCGAATCAAAAAGACTCGAATCGAATTGAATCAAATCGAAAAGAATCTAATAGAAACCACTCGAACAGAATCAAATCGAAATGATTCAAAATGAATCAAATAGAATAGAATCGAAAAAATTCGAATAGAATCGAAACGAATCGAAACGAATTGAATCGAAGAGAATCGATTAGAATCGAAATGAAAAGAATCGTATTGAATCGAATCGAAAAGAATCAAATCAAATCGAATCGAAAGAATTGAACAAATCGAAAAGAATCCAATAGAATCGAAAAGAATCGAACTGAATGGAATCAAATCGAAAAGAATCGAATTGAATCGAAAACAATCGAAATGAAACAAATCAGATCAAATGGAAAAGCATCAAATCGAATTGAAAAGAATTGAATCGAATCGAAAAGACTCGAATCGAATTAACAATATCAAATCGAATCGAATTGCAAAGATTCCAATTGAAAAGACTCGAATTGAAACGAATCGATTTGAAACGAAAAGAATCGAATCGAATCGAATCGAATTGAAAGAATCGAATTGAATAGAAAAAAATCGAATAGAAAAGCATCGAACCGCAAAGAAAAGAATCAAATTGAATCAGTCGATTAAATTCTAGTCGAATCGAATCAAAAAGAATGAAATCGAGTCGAATCGAATCGAAAAGAATCGAATCGAATCGAAAAGAATCGAATTGTATCTAATCAAAAAGAATCGAATCGTATCGACTCGAATCGAAAAGAATCCAATTGCATCATCGAATGGAAACTAATCGAATTGAATAGAATCGAATCGAATCAAATCGAAAACAATCAAATTGAATTGATCGACAAGAATCGAATTGAATCAAATCGAATCGAAATGAAAAGAATCGAATCGATTCAAATAGAAAAGAATCGAATCGAAAAGAATCAAATCGACACGAAAAGAATCGAATCGAATCAAAAAGTATCGAATTGATTCCAAAACATTCGAATCGAAAAGAATCGAATTGAAATGAATCCGATCGAAATGAAAAGAATCTACTCGATTCGAATCCAAAAGAATCGAATCCAAAAGAATCGAATCGAATCCAAAAGAATCGAATTGAATTGAATCAAAAGAAATGAATTGAATTGAATCAAAAAGGAACTAATCGAATCAAATCGAAAAAAATCGAATAGAATCAAATCGAATCAAAAAGAATCGAATAGATTCGAATAAAAAAGAATCGAATTGAGGGATCCCTGGGTGGCGCAGCGGTTTAGCGCCTGCCTTTGGCCCAGGGCGCGATCCTGGAGACCCGGGATCGAATCCCACATCGGGCTCCCGGTGCATGGAGCCTGCTTCTCCCTCTGCCAGTGTCTCTGCCTCTCTCACTCTCTCTGTGACTATCATAAAAAAAAGAATCGAATTGAATCGAGTTGAAAAAAATCATAAAGAATCAAATCGAAAAGAATCGAATTCCATGTAACGAAAAGATTCGAATTGAAAAGATTCGAATCGAAACAAAAGAATCGAATCGAATCGACATGAATCAAAAAGAATCGAATCAAAACGAATCGAAAAGAAACAAATCAAGTAGAATCTAAAAGAATCGAATCGAATCAAATCGAAAAAATTTGAATAGAAATGAATCGAAAAGAGTCAAAACAAAACGAACCGAAGAGAATCGATTCGAATCAAAATAAAAAGTATCGTATCAAATCGAATCGAAAAGAATCATATCAAATAGAATCGAAAGAATGGAATCAAATCTAAAACAATCGAATCGAATCGAAAAGAATCGGATTGAATGGAATCGAATCGAAAAGAATACAATAGAATAGAATCGAAAGAAATCGAATAGAATCAAATCAAATCAAAAAGAATCGAATTGAATAGATCCTAACCAAAATAAGCGAAATGAATCGACTCGAACCGAAAAAATCAAATCGAAAAGAATCTAATCTCAACGAAAATCATCGAAATGAATAGAATCGAATTGAATCAAATCGAAAAGAATCGAATGGAATCCAATCGAAAAGAATCAAATTGATTCGAATCGAAACAAATTGAATCCAATCGAAAAGAATCTAATTGAATCGAATCGAAAAGAATCGAATTCAATCAAAACGAATCGATTCCAATGGAATAGAAAAGAATAGAATCGAATCGAAAAGAATCAAATCGAATCGAAAAGAATTGAATCGAATCGAAAAGAAACGAATCGAACCGAATCAAAAAGAAAACAATCGAATCGAATCAAATACAAAAGAATCGCTTTGAATAGCATAGAATTGAAAAGAATCGAATCAATTGAATTGAAAAGAATCGAATCAAAAAAAGTCGAATCGAAACGAAAACAATCGAATCGAATCTAAAAGAATCGTATTGAATTGCATCGAGTCGAAAAGACTCGAATCAAAGACTCGAATCGAATTGAATCAAATCGAAAAGAATCTAATAGAAACCACTCGAACAGAATCAAATCGAAATGATTCAAAATGAATCGAATAGAATAGAATCGAAAAAAATCGAAACGAATCGAAACGAATCGAAACGAATTGAATCGAAGAGAATCGATTAGAATCGAAATAAAAAGAATCGTATTGAATCGAATCGAAAAGAATCAAATCAAATCGAATCGAAAGAATTGAACAAATCGAAAAGAATCCAATCGAATCGAAAAAATCGAACTGAATGGAATCAAATCGAAAAGAATCGAATTGAATCGAAAAGAATCGAAATGAAACAAATCAGATCAAATGGAAAAGCATCAAATCGAATTGAAAAGAATTGAATCGAATCGAAAATAATCGAATCGAATTAAAAATATCAAATCGAATCGAATCGAAAAGAATCGAATTGAAAAACCTCGAAGTGAAACGAATCGATTTGAAACGAAAAGAATCGAATCGAATCGAATTGAAAGAATCGAATTGAATAGAAAAAAATCGAATAGAAAAGCATCGAACCGAAAAGAAAAGAATCAAATTGAATCAGTCGATTAAATTCTAGTCGAATCGAATCAAAAAGAATGAAATCGAGTCGAATCGAATCGAAAAGAATCGAATCGAATCGAAAAGAATCGAATTGTATCTAATCAAAAAGAATCGAATCGTATCGACTCGAATCGAAAAGAATCCAATTGCATCATCGAATGGAAACTAATCGAATTGAATAGAATCAAAAAGAATCGAATCGAATCAAATCGAAAACAATCAAATTGAATTGATCGACAAGAATCGAATTGAATCAAATCGAATCGAAATGAAAAGAATCGAATCGATTCAAATAGAAAAGAATCGAATCGAAAAGAATCAAATCGACACGAAAAGAATCGAATCGAATCAAAAAGTATCGAATTGATTCGAAAACATTCGAATCGAAAAGAATCGAATTGAAATGAATCCGATCGAAATGAAAAGAATCTAATCAATTCGAATCCAAAAGAATCGAATCCAAAAGAATCGAATCGAATCCAAAAGAATCGAATTGAATTGAATCAAAAGAAATGAATTGAATTGAATCAAAAAGGAACTAATCGAATCAAATCGAAAAAACTCGAATAGAATCAAATCGAATCAAAAAGAATCGAATAGATTCGAATAAAAAAGAATCGAATTGAGGGATCCCTGGGTGGCGCAGCGGTGTAGCGCCTGCCTTTGGCCCAGGGCGCGATCCTGGAGACCCGGGATCGAATCCCACATCGGGCTCCCGGTGCATGGAGCCTGCTTCTCCCTCTGCCTGTGTCTCTGCCTCTCTCTCTCTCTGTGACTATCATAAAAAAAAGAATCGAATTGAATCGAGTTGAAAAAAATCATAAAGAATCAAATCGAAAAGAATCGAATTCCATGTAACGAAAAGATTCGAATTGAAAAGATTCGAATCGAAACAAAAGAATCGAATCGAATCGACATGAATCAAAAAGAATCGAATCAAAACGAATCGAAAAGAAACAAATCAAGTAGAATCTAAAAGAATCAAATCGAATCAAATTGAAAAAATTCGAATAGAATTGAATCGAAAAGAATCAAAACGAATCGAACCGAAGAGAATCGATTCGAATCAAAATAAAAAGTATCGTATCAAATCGAATCGAAAAGAATCATATCAAATAGAATCGAAAGAATGGAATCAAATCTAAAACAATCGAATCGAATCGAAAAGAATCGGATTGAATGGAATCGAATCGAAAAGAATACAATAGAATAGAATCGAAAGAAATCGAATAGAATCAAATCAAATCAAAAAGAATCGAATTGAATTGATCCTAACCAAAATAAGCGAAATGAATCGACTCGAACCGAAAAAAATCAAATCGAAAAGAATCTAATCTCAACGAAAATAATCGAAATGAATAGAATCGAATTGAATCAAATCGAAAAGAATCGAATGGAATCCAATCGAAAAGATCAAATTGATTCGAATCGAAACAAATTGAATCCAATCGAAAAGAATCTAATTGAATCGAATCGAAAAGAATCGAATTCAATCAAAACGAATCGATTCCAATGGAATAGAAAAGAATAGAATCGAATCGAAAAGAATCAAATCGAATCGAAAAGAATTGAATCGAATCGAAAGAAACGAATCGAACCGAATCAAAAAGAAAACAATCGAATCGAATCAAATACAAAAGAATCGCTTTGAATAGCATAGAATTGAAAAGAATCGAATCAATCGAATCGAAAAGAATCGAATCAAAAAAAGTCGAATCGAAACGAAAACAATCGAATCGAATCTAAAAGAATCGTATTGAATTGCATCGAGTCGAAAAGACTCGAATCAAAGACTCGAATCGAATTGAATCAAATCGAAAAGAATCTAATAGAAACCACTCGAACAGAATCAAATCGAAATGATTCAAAATGAATCGAATAGAATAGAATCGAAAAAAATCGAAACGAATCGAAACGAATCGAAACGAATTGAATCGAAGAGAATCGATTAGAATCGAAATGAAAAGAATCCTATTGAATCGAATCGAAAAGAATCAAATCAAATCGAATCGAAAGAATTGAACAAATCGAAAAGAATCCAATCGAATCGAAAAGAATCGAACTGAATGGAATCAAATCGAAAAGAATCGAATTGAATCGAAAACAATCGAAATGAAACAAATCAGATCAAATGGAAAAGCATCAAATCGAATTGAAAAGAATTGAATCGAATCGAAAAGACTCGAATCGAATTAAAAATATCAAATCGAATCGAATCGAAAAGAATCGAATTGAAAAGACTCGAAGTGAAACGAATCGATTTGAAACGAAAAGAATCGAATCGAATCGAATCTAATTGAAAGAATCGAATTGAATAGAAAAAAATCGAATAGAAAATAATCGAACCGAAAAGAAAAGAATCAAATTGAATCAGTCGATTAAATTCTAGTCGAATCGAATCAAAAAGAATGAAATCCAGTCGAATCGAATCGAAAAGAATCGAATCAAATTTAATGGAATCGAAAAGAATCGAATTGAATCGAAAAGAATCGAAATGAAACAAATCAGATCAAATGGAAAAGCATCAAATCGAATTGAAAAGAATCGATTCGAATCGAAATGAATCGAATCAAAAAGACTCGAATCGAAAAGAATCGAATTGAAAAGAATCGAATCGAATCCAAAAGACTCGAATCGAATTAAAAATATCAAATCGAATCGAATTGCAAAGATTCGAATTGAAAAGACTCGAATTGAAACGAATCGATTTGAAACGAAAAGAATCGAATCGAATCGAATCGAATTGAAAGAATCGAATTGAATAGAAAAAAATCGAATAGAAAAGCATCGAACCGCAAAGAAAAGAATCAAATTGAATCAGTCGATTAAATTCTAGTCGAATCGAATCAAAAAGAATGAAATCGAGTCGAATCGAATCGAAAAGAATCGAATCGAATCGAAAAGAATCGAATTGTATCTAATCAAAAAGAATCGAATCGTATCGACTCGAATCGAAAAGAATCCAATTGCATCATCGAATGGAAACTAATCGAATTGAATAGAATCGAAAAGAATCGAATCGAATCAAATCGAAAACAATCAAATGGAATTGATCGACAAGAATCGAATTGAATCAAATCGAATCGAAATGAAAAGAATCGAATCGATTCAAATAGAAAAGAATCGAATCGAAAAGAATCAAATCGACACGAAAAGAATCGAATCGAATCAAAAAGTATCGAATTGATTCGAAAACATTCGAATCGAAAAGAATCGAATTGAAATGAATCCGATCGAAATGAAAAGAATCTACTCGATTCGAATCCAAAAGAATCGAATCTAAAAGAATCGAATCGAATCCAAAAGAATCGAATTGAATTGAATCAAAAGAAATGAATTGAATTGAATCAAAAAGGAACTAATCGAATCAAATCGGAAAATCTCGAATAGAATCAAATCGAATCAAAAAGAATCGAATAGATTCGAATAAAAAAGAATCGAATTGAGGGATCCCTGGGTGGCGCAGCGGTTTAGCGCCTGCCTTTGGCCCAGGGCGCGATCCTGGAGACCCGGGATCGAATCGCACATCGGGCCCCCGGTGCATGGAGCCTCCTTCTCCCTCTGCCTGTGTCTCTGCCTCTCTCACTCTCTCTGTGACTATCATAAACAAAAGAATCGAATTGAATCGAGTTGAAAAAAATCATAAAGAATCAAATCGAAAAGAATCGAATTCCATGTAACGAAAAGATTCGAATTGAAAAGATTCGAATCGAAACAAAAGAATCGAATCGAATCGACATGAATCAAAAAGAATCGAATCAAAACGAATCGAAAAGAAACAAATCAAGTAGAATCTAAAAGAATCGAATCGAATCAAATCGAAAAAATTCGAATAGAATTGAATCGAAAAGAATCAAAACGAATCGAACCGAAGAGAATCGATTCGAATCAAAATAAAAAGTATCGTATCAAATCGAATCGAAAAGAATCATATCAAATAGAATCGAAAGAATGGAATCAAATCTAAAACAATCGAATCGAATCGAAAAGAATCGGATTGAATGGAATCGAATCGAAAAGAATACAATAGAATAGAATCGAAAGAAATCGAATAGAATCAAATCAAATCAAAAAGAATCGAATTGAATTGATCCTAACCAAAATAAGCGAAATGAATCGACTCGAACCGAAAAAAATCAAATCGAAAAGAATCTAATCTCAACGAAAATAATCGAAATGAATAGAATCGAATTGAATCAAATCGAAAAGAATCGAATGGAATCCAATCGAAAAGAATCAAATTGATTCGAATCGAAACAAATTGAATCCAATCGAAAAGAATCTAATTGAATCGAATCGAAAAGAATCGAATTCAATCAAAACGAATCGATTCCAATGGAATAGAAAAGAATAGAATCGAATCGAAAAGAATCAAATCGAATCGAAAAGAATTGAATCGAATCGAAAAGAAACGAATCGAACCGAATCAAAAAGAAAACAATCGAATCGAATCAAATACAAAAGAATCGCTTTGAATAGCATAGAATTGAAAAGAATCGAATCAATCGAATCGAAAAGAATCGAATCAAAAAAAGTCGAATCGAAACGAAAACAATCGAATCGAATCTAAAAGAATCGTATTGAATTGCATCGAGCCGAAAAGACTCGAATCAAAAAGACTCGAATCGAATTGAATCAAATCGAAAAGAATCTAATAGAAACCACTCGAACAGAATCAAATCGAAATGATTCAAAATGAATCAAATAGAATAGAATCGAAAAAATTCGAATAGAATCGAAACGAATCGAAACGAATTGAATCGAAGAGAATCGATTAGAATCGAAATGAAAAGAATCGTATTGAATCGAATCGAAAAGAATCAAATCAAATCGAATCGAAAGAATTGAACAAATCGAAAAGAATCCAATCGAATCGAAAAGAATCGAACTGAATGGAATCAAATCGAAAAGAATCGAATTGAATCGAAAAGAATCGAAATGAAACAAATCAGATCAAATGGAAAAGCATCAAATCGAATTGAAAAGAATTGAATCGAATCGAAAAGACTCGAATCGAATTAACAATATCAAATCGAATCGAATTGCAAAGATTCCAATTGAAAAGACTCGAATTGAAACGAATCGATTTGAAACGAAAAGAATCGAATCGAATCGAATCGAATTGAAAGAATCGAATTGAATAGAAAAAAATCGAATAGAAAAGCATCGAACCGCAAAGAAAAGAATCAAATTGAATCAGTCGATTAAATTCTAGTCGAATCGAATCAAAAAGAATGAAATCGAGTCGAATCGAATCGAAAAGAATCGAATCGAATCGAAAAGAATC
The DNA here is from genome assembly GCF_053574225.1 of Canis aureus. Taxonomy (NCBI): domain Eukaryota; kingdom Metazoa; phylum Chordata; class Mammalia; order Carnivora; family Canidae; genus Canis; species Canis aureus. The sequence goes on from NW_027554429.1 coordinate 117,624, forward strand.
GAATTGTATCTAATCAAAAAGAATCGAATCGTATCGACTCGAATCGAAAAGAATCCAATTGCATCATCGAATGGAAACTAATCGAATTGAATAGAATCGAATCGAATCAAATCGAAAACAATCAAATTGAATTGATCGACAAGAATCGAATTGAATCAAATCGAATCGAAATGAAAAGAATCGAATCGATTCAAATAGAAAAGAATCGAATCGAAAAGAATCAAATCGACACGAAAAGAATCGAATCGAATCAAAAAGTATCGAATTGATTCAAAAACATTCGAATCGAAAAGAATCGAATTGAAATGAATCCGATCGAAATGAAAAGAATCTACTCGATTCGAATCCAAAAGAATCGAATCCAAAAGAATCGAATCGATCCAAAAGAATCGAATTGAATTGAATCAAAAGAAATGAATTGAATTGAATCAAAAAGGAACTAATCGAATCAAATCGAAAAAAATCGAATAGAATCAAATCGAATCAAAAAGAATCGAATAGATTCGAATAAAAAAGAATCGAATTGAGGGATCCCTGGTTGGCGCAGCGGTTTAGCGCCTGCCTTTGGCCCAGGGCGCGATCCTGGAGACCCGGGATCGAATCCCACATCGGGCTCCCGGTGCATGCAGCCTGCTTCTCCCTCTGCCAGTGTCTCTGCCTCTCTCACTCTCTCTGTGACTATCATAAAAAAAAGAATCGAATTGAATCGAGTTGAAAAAAATCATAAAGAATCAAATCGAAAAGAATCGAATTCCATGTTACGAAAAGATTCGAATTGAAAAGATTCGAATCGAAACAAAAGAATCGAATCGAATCGACATGAATCAAAAAGAATCGAATCAAAACGAATCGAAAAGAAACAAATCAAGTAGAATCTAAAAGAATCGAATCGAATCAAATCGAAAAAATTCGAATAGAATTGAATCGAAAAGAGTCAAAACAAAACGAACCGAAGAGAATCGATTCGAATCAAAATAAAAAGTATCGTATCAAATCGAATCGAAAAGAATCATATCAAATAGAATCGAAAGAATGGAATCAAATCTAAAACAATCGAATCGAATGGAAAAGAATCGGATTGAATGGAATAGAAACGAAAAGAATAGAATAGAATCGAAAGAAATCGAATAGAATCAAATCAAGTCAAAAAGAATCGAATTGAATTGATCCTATCCAAAATAAGCGAAATGAATCGACTCGAACCGAAAAAAATCAAATCGAAAAGAATCTAATCTCAACGAAAATCATCGAAATGAATAGAATCGACTTGAATCAAATCGAAAAGAATCGAATGGAATCCAATCGAAAAGAATCTAATTGAATCGAATCGAAAAGAATCGAATTCAATCAAAACGAATCGATTCGAATGGAATAGAAAAGAATAGAATCGAATCGAAAAGAATCAAATCGAATCGAAAAGAATTGAATCGAATCGAAAAGAAACGAATCGAACCGAATCAAAAAGAAAACAATCGAATCGAATCAAATACAAAAGAATCGCTTTGAATAGCATAGAATTGAAAAGAATTGAATCAATCGATTTGAAAACAATCGAATCGAAAAGAATCGAATCAAAAAAAGTCGAATCGAAACGAAAACAATCGAATCGAATCTAAAAGAATCGTGTTGAATTGAATCGAGTCGAAAAGACTCGAATCAAAAAGACTCGAATCGAATTGAATCAAATCGAAAAGAATCTAATAGAAACCACTCGAACAGAATCAAATCGAAATGATTCAAAATGAATCAAATAGAATAGAATCGAAAAAATTCGAATAGAATCGAAACGAATCGAAACGAATTGAATCGAAGAGAATCGATTAGAATCGAAATGAAAAGAATCGTATTGAATCGAATCGAAAAGAATCAAATCAAATCGAATCGAAAGAATTGAACAAATCGAAAAGAATCCAATCGAATCGAAAAGAATTGAACTGAATGGAATCAAATCGAAAAGAATCGAATTGAATCGAAAAGAATCGAAATGAAACAAATCAGATCAAATGGAAAAGCATCAAATCGAATTGAAAAGAATTGAATCGAATCGAAAAGACTCGAATCGAATTAAAAATATCAAATCGAATCGAATCGAAAAGAATCGAATTGAAAAGACTCGAAGTGAAGCGAATCGATTTGAAACGAAAAGAATCGAATCGAATCGAATAGAATTGAAAGAATCGAATCGAATCGAAAAGAATCGAATTGTATCTAATCGAAAAGAATCGAATCGTATCGACTCGGATCGAAAAGAATCCAATTGCATCATCGAATGGAAACTAATCGAATTGAATAGAATCGAAAAGAATCGAATCGAATCAAATCGAAAACAATCAAATTGAATTGATCGACAAGAATCGAATTGAATCAAATCGAATCGATATGAAAAGAATCGAATCGATTCAAATAGAAAAGAATCGAATCGAAAAGAATCAAATCGACACGAAAAGAATCGAATCGAATCAAAAAGTATCGAATTGATTCGAAAAATTCGAATCGAAAAGAATCGAATTGAAATGAATCCGATCGAAATGAAAAGAATCTACTCGATTCGAATCCAAAAGAATCGAATCTAAAAGAATCGAATCGAATCCAAAAGAATCGAATTGAATTGAATCAAAAGAAATGAATTCAATTGAATCAAAAAGGAACTAATCGAATCAAATCGAAAAATCTCGAATAGAATCAAATCGAATCAAAAAGAATCGAATAGATTCGAATAAAAAAGAATCGAATTGAGGGATCCCTGGGTGGCGCAGCGGTTTAGCCCCTGCTTTTGGCCCAGGGCGCGATCCTGGAGACCCGGGATCGAATCGCACATCGGGCCCCCGGTGCATGGAGCCTCCTTCTCCCTCTGCCTGTGTCTCTGCCTCTCTCACTCTCTCTGTGACTATCATAAACAAAAGAATCGAATTGAATCGAGTTGAAAAAAATCATAAAGAATCAAATCGAAAAGAATCGAATTCCATGTAACGAAAAGATTCGAATTGAAAAGATTCGAATCGAAACAAAAGAATCGAATCGAATCGACATGAATCAAAAAGAATCGAATCAAAACGAATCGAAAAGAAACAAATCAAGTAGAATCTAAAAGAATCGAATCGAATCAAATCGAAAAAATTCGAATAGAATTGAATCGAAAAGAGTCAAAACAAAACGAACCGAAGAGAATCGATTCGAATCAAAATAAAAAGTATCGTATCAAATCGAATCGAAAAGAATCATATCAAATAGAATCGAAAGAATGGAATCAAATCTAAAACAATCGAATCGAATGGAAAAGAATCGGATTGAATGGAATAGAAACGAAAAGAATAGAATAGAATCGAAAGAAATCGAATAGAATCAAATCAAGTCAAAAAGAATCGAATTGAATTGATCCTATCCAAAATAAGCGAAATGAATCGACTCGAACCGAAAAAAATCAAATCGAAAAGAATCTAATCTCAACGAAAATCATCGAAATGAATAGAATCGACTTGAATCAAATCGAAAAGAATCGAATGGAATCCAATCGAAAAGAATCTAATTGAATCGAATCGAAAAGAATCGAATTCAATCAAAACGAATCGATTCGAATGGAATAGAAAAGAATAGAATCGAATCGAAAAGAATCAAATCGAATCGAAAAGAATTGAATCGAATCGAAAAGAAACGAATCGAACCGAATCAAAAAGAAAACAATCGAATCGAATCAAATACAAAAGAATCGCTTTGAATAGCATAGAATTGAAAAGAATTGAATCAATCGATTTGAAAACAATCGAATCGAAAAGAATCGAATCAAAAAAAGTCGAATCGAAACGAAAACAATCGAATCGAATCTAAAAGAATCGTGTTGAATTGAATCGAGTCGAAAAGACTCGAATCAAAAAGACTCGAATCGAATTGAATCAAATCGAAAAGAATCTAATAGAAACCACTCGAACAGAATCAAATCGAAATGATTCAAAATGAATCAAATAGAATAGAATCGAAAAAATTCGAATAGAATCGAAACGAATCGAAACGAATTGAATCGAAGAGAATCGATTAGAATCGAAATGAAAAGAATCGTATTGAATCGAATCGAAAAGAATCAAATCAAATCGAATCGAAAGAATTGAACAAATCGAAAAGAATCCAATCGAATCGAAAAGAATCGAACTGAATGGAATCAAATCGAAAAGAATCGAATTGAATCGAAAAGAATCGAAATGAAACAAATCAGATCAAATGGAAAAGCATCAAATCGAATTGAAAAGAATTGAATCGAATCGAAAAGACTCGAATCGAATTAAAAATATCAAATCGAATCGAATCGAAAAGAATCGAATTGAAAAGACTCGAAGTGAAGCGAATCGATTTGAAACGAAAAGAATCGAATCGAATCGAATAGAATTGAAAGAATCGAATCGAATCGAAAAGAATCGAATTGTATCTAATCGAAAAGAATCGAATCGTATCGACTCGGATCGAAAAGAATCCAATTGCATCATCGAATGGAAACTAATCGAATTGAATAGAATCGAAAAGAATCGAATCGAATCAAATCGAAAACAATCAAATTGAATTGATCGACAAGAATCGAATTGAATCAAATCGAATCGATATGAAAAGAATCGAATCGATTCAAATAGAAAAGAATCGAATCGAAAAGAATCAAATCGACACGAAAAGAATCGAATCGAATCAAAAAGTATCGAATTGATTCGAAAAATTCGAATCGAAAAGAATCGAATTGAAATGAATCCGATCGAAATGAAAAGAATCTACTCGATTCGAATCCAAAAGAATCGAATCTAAAAGAATCGAATCGAATCCAAAAGAATCGAATTGAATTGAATCAAAAGAAATGAATTCAATTGAATCAAAAAGGAACTAATCGAATCAAATCGAAAAATCTCGAATAGAATCAAATCGAATCAAAAAGAATCGAATAGATTCGAATAAAAAAGAATCGAATTGAGGGATCCCTGGGTGGCGCAGCGGTTTAGCCCCTGCTTTTGGCCCAGGGCGCGATCCTGGAGACCCGGGATCGAATCGCACATCGGGCCCCCGGTGCATGGAGCCTCCTTCTCCCTCTGCCTGTGTCTCTGCCTCTCTCACTCTCTCTGTGACTATCATAAACAAAAGAATCGAATTGAATCGAGTTGAAAAAAATCATAAAGAATCAAATCGAAAAGAATCGAATTCCATGTAACGAAAAGATTCGAATTGAAAAGATTCGAATCGAAACAAAAGAATCGAATCGAATCGACATGAATCAAAAAGAATCGAATCAAAACGAATCGAAAAGAAACAAATCAAGTAGAATCTAAAAGAATCGAATCGAATCAAATCGAAAAAATTCGAATAGAATTGAATCGAAAAGAATCAAAACGAATCGAACCGAAGAGAATCGATTCGAATCAAAATAAAAAGTATCGTATCAAATCGAATCGAAAAGAATCATATCAAATAGAATCGAAAGAATGGAATCAAATCTAAAACAATCGAATCGAATCGAAAAGAATCGGATTGAATGGAATCGAATCGAAAAGAATACAATAGAATAGAATCGAAAGACATCGAATAGAATCAAATCAAATCAAAAAGAATCGAATTGAATTGATCCTAACCAAAATAAGCGAAATGAATCGACTCGAACCGAAAAAAATCAAATCGAAAAGAATCTAATCTCAACGAAAATAATCGAAATGAATAGAATCGAATTGAATCAAATCGAAAAGAATCGAATGGAATCCAATCGAAAAGAATCAAATTGATTCGAATCGAAACAAATTGAATCCAATCGAAAAGAATCTAATTGAATCGAATCGAAAAGAATCGAATTCAATCAAAACGAATCGATTCCAATGGAATAGAAAATAGAATCGAATTGAAAAGAATCAAATCGAATCGAAAAGAATTGAATCGAATCGAAAAGAAACGAATCGAACCGAATCAAAAAGAAAACAATCGAATCGAATCAAATACAAAAGAATCGCTTTGAATAGCATAGAATTGAAAAGAATCGAATCAATCGAATCGAAAAGAATCGAATCAAAAAAAGTCGAATCGAAACGAAAACAATCGAATCGAACCTAAAAGAATCGTGTTGAATTGAATCGAGTCGAAAAGACTCGAATCAAAAAGACTCGAATCGAATTGAATCAAATCGAAAAGAATCTAATAGAAACCACTCGAACAGAATCAAATCGAAATGATTCAAAATGAATCAAATAGAATAGAATCGAAAAAATTCGAATAGAATCGAAACGAATCGAAACGAATTGAATCGAAGAGAATCGATTAGAATCGAAATGAAAAGAATCGTATTGAATCGAATCGAAAAGAATCAAATCAAATCGAATCGAAAGAATTGAACAAATCGAAAAGAATCCAATCGAATCGAAAGAATTGAACTGAATGGAATCAAATCGAAAAGAATCGAATTGAATCGAAAAGAATCGAAATGAAACAAATCAGATCAAATGGAAAAGCATCAAATCGAATTGAAAAGAATTGAATCGAATCGAAAAGACTCGAATCGAATTAACAATATCAAATCGAATCGAATTGCAAAGATTCGAATTGAAAAGACTCGAATTGAAACGAATCGATTTGAAACGAAAAGAATCGAATCGAATCGAATCGAATTGAAAGAATCGAATTGAATAGAAAAAAATCGAATAGAAAAGCATCGAACCGCAAAGAAAAGAATCAAATTGAATCAGTCGATTAAATTCTAGTCGAATCGAATCAAAAAGAATGAAATCGAGTCGAATCGAATCGAAAAGAATCGAATCGAATCGAAAAGAATCGAATTGTATCTAATCAAAAAGAATCGAATCGTATCGACTCGAATCGAAAAGAATCCAATTGCATCATCGAATGGAAACTAATCGAATTGAATAGAATCGAAAAGAATCGAATCGAATCAAATCGAAAACAATCAAATTGAATTGATCGACAAGAATCGAATTGAATCAAATCGAATCGAAATGAAAAGAATCGAATCGATTCAAATAGAAAAGAATCGAATCGAAAAGAATCAAATCGACACGAAAAGAATCGAATCGAATCAAAAAGTATCGAATTGATTCGAAAACATTCGAATCGAAAAGAATCGAATTGAAATGAATCCGATCGAAATGAAAAGAATCTACTCGATTCGAATCCAAAAGAATCGAATCCAAAAGAATCGAATCGAATCCAAAAGAATCGAATTGAATTGAATCAAAAGAAATGAATTGAATTGAATCAAAAAGGAACTAATCGAATCAAATCGAAAAAACTCGAATAGAATCAAATCGAATCAAAAAGAATCGAATAGATTCGAATAAAAAAGAATCGAATTGAGGGATCCCTGGGTGGCGCAGCGGTTTAGCGCCTGCCTTTGGCCCAGGGCGCGATCCTGGAGACCCGGGATCGAATCCCACATCGGGCTCCTGGTGCATGGAGCCTGCTTCTCCCTCTGCCTGTGTCTCTGCCTCTCTCTCTCTCTGTGACTATCATAAAAAAAAGAATCGAATTGAATCGAGTTGAAAAAAATCATAAAGAATCAAATCGAAAAGAATCGAATTCCATGTAACGAAAAGATTCGAATTGAAAAGATTCGAATCGAAACAAAAGAATCGAATCGAATCGACATGAATCAAAAAGAATCGAATCAAAACGAATCGAAAAGAAACAAATCAAGTAGAATCTAAAAGAATCGAATCGAATCAAATCGAAAAAATTCGAATAGAATTGAATCGAAAAGAATCAAAACAAATCGAACCGAAGAGAATCGATTCGAATCAAAATAAAAAGTATCGTATCAAATCGAATCGAAAAGAATCATATCAAATAGAATCGAAAGAATGGAATCAAATCTAAAACAATCGAATCGAATGGAAAAGAATCGGATTGAATGGAATCGAATCGAAAAGAATACAATAGAATAGAATCGAAAGAAATCGAATAGAATCAAATCAAATCAAAAAGAATCGAATTGAATTGATCCTAACCAAAATAAGCGAAATGAATCGACTCGAACCGAAAAAAATCAAATCGAAAAGAATCTAATCTCAACGAAAATCATCGAAATGAATAGAATCGAATTGAATCAAATCGAAAAGAATCGAATGGAATCCAATCGAAAAGAATCTAATTGAATCGAATCGAAAAGAATCGAATTCAATCAAAACGAATCGATTCGAATGGAATAGAAAAGAATAGAATCGAATCGAAAAGAATCAAATCGAATCGAAAAGAATTGAATCGAATCGAAAAGAAACGAATCGAACCGAATCAAAAAGAAAACAATCGAATCGAATCAAATACAAAAGAATCGCTTTGAATAGCATAGAATTGAAAAGAATTGAATCAATCGAATTGAAAACAATCGAATCGAAAAGAATCGAATCAAAAAAAGTCGAATCGAAACGAAAACAATCGAATCGAATCTAAAAGAATCGTATTGAATTGAATCGAGTCGAAAAGACTCGAATCAAAAAGACTCGAATCGAATTGAATCAAATCGAAAAGAATCTAATAGAAACCACTCGAACAGAATCAAATCGAAATGATTCAAAATGAATCAAATAGAATAGAATCGAAAAAATTCGAATAGAATCGAAATGAATCGAAACGAATTGAATCGAAGAGAATCGATTAGAATCGAAATGAAAAGAATCGTATTGAATCGAATCGAAAAGAATCAAATCAAATCGAATCGAAAGAATTGAACAAATCGAAAAGAATCCAATCGAATCGAAAAGAATCGAACTGAATGGAATCAAATCGAAAAGAATCGAATTGAATCGAAAAGAATCGAAATGAAACAAATCAGATCAAATGGAAAAGCATCAAATCGAATTGAAAAGAATTGAATCGAATCGAAAAGACTCGAATCGAATTAACAATATCAAATCGAATCTAATTGCAAAGATTCGAATTGAAAAGACCTGAATTGAAACGAATCGATTTGAAACGAAAAGAATCGAATCGAATCGAATCGAATTGAAAGAATCGAATTGAATAGAAAAAAATCGAATAGAAAAGCATCGAACCGCAAAGAAAAGAATCAAATTGAATCAGTCGATTAAATTCTAGTCGAATCGAATCAAAAAGAATGAAATCGAGTCGAATCGAATCGAAAAGAATCGAATCGAATCGAAAAGAATCGAATTGTATCTAATCAAAAAGAATCGAATCGTATCGACTCGAATTGAAAAGAATCCAATTGCATCATCGAATGGAAACTAATCGAATTGAATAGAATCGAAAAGAATCGAATCGAATCAAATCGAAAAAAATCAAATTGAAGAGATCGACAAGAATCGAATTGAATCAAATCGAATCGAAATGAAAAGAATCGAATCGATTCAAATAGAAAAGAATCGAATCGAAAAGAATCAAATCGACACGAAAAGAATCGAATCGAATCAAAAAGTATCGAATTGATTCGAAAACATTCGAATCGAAAAGAATCGAATTGAAATGAATCCGATCGAAATGAAAAGAATCTACTCGATTCGAATCCAAAAGAATCGAATCCAAAAGAATCGAATCGAATCCAAAAGAATCGAATTGAATTGAATCAAAAGAAATGAATTGAATTGAATCAAAAAGGAACTAATCGAATCAAATCGAAAAAACTCGAATAGAATCAAATCGAATCAAAAAGAATCGAATAGATTCGAATAAAAAAGAATCGAATTGAGGGATCCCTGGTTGGCGCAGCGGTTTAGCGCCTGCCTTTGGCCCAGGGCGCGATCCTGGAGACCCGGGATCGAATCCCACATCGGGCTCCCGGTGCATGGAGCCTGCTTCTCCCTCTGCCAGTGTCTCTGCCTCTCTCACTCTCTCTGTGACTATCATAAAAAAAAGAATCGAATTGAATCGAGTTGAAAAAAATCATAAAGAATCAAATCGAAAAGAATCGAATTCCATGTAACGAAAAGATTCGAATTGAAAAGATTCGAATCGAAACAAACGAATCGAATCGAATCGACATGAATCAAAAAGAATCGAATCAAAACGAATCGAAAAGAAACAAATCAAGTAGAATCTAAAAGAATCGAATCGAATCAAATCGAAAAAATTCGAATAGAATTGAATCGAAAAGAATCAAAACGAATCGAACCGAAGAGAATCGATTCGAATCAAAATAAAAAGTATCGTATCAAATCGAATCGAAAAGAATCATATCAAATAGAATCGAAAGAATGGAATCAAATCTAAAACAATCGAATCGAATCGAAAAGAATCGGATTGAATGGAATCGAATCGAAAAGAATACAATAGAATAGAATCGAAAGAAATCGAATAGAATCAAATCAAATCAAAAAGAATCGAATTGAATTGATCCTAACCAAAATAAGCGAAATGAATCGACTCGAACCGAAAAAAATCAAATCGAAAAGAATCTAATCTCAACGAAAATCATCGAAATGAATAGAATCGAATTGAATCAAATCGAAAAGAATCGAATGGAATCCAATCGAAAAGAATCAAATTGATTCGAATCGAAACAAATTGAATCCAATCGAAAAGAATCTAATTGAATCGAATCGAAAAGAATCGAATTCAATCAAAACGAATCGATTCCAATGGAATAGAAAAGAATAGAATCGAATCGAAAAGAATCAAATCGAATCGAAAAGAATTGAATCGAATCGAAAAGAAACGAATCGAACCGAATCAAAAAGAAAACAATCGAATCGAATCAAATACAAAAGAATCGCTTTGAATAGCATAGAATTGAAAAGAATCGAATCAATCGAATCGAAAAGAATCGAATCAAAAAAAGTCGAATCGAAACGAAAACAATCGAATCGAATCTAAAAGAATCGTATTGAATTGCATCGAGTCGAAAAGACTCGAATCAAAGACTCGAATCGAATTGAATCAAATCGAAAAGAATCTAATAGAAACCACTCGAACAGAATCAAATCGAAATGATTCAAAATGAATCGAATAGAATAGAATCGAAAAAAATCGAAACGAATCGAAACGAATCGAAACGAATTGAATCGAAGAGAATCGATTAGAATCGAAATGAAAAGAATCGTATTGAATCGAATCGAAAAGAATCAAATCAAATCGAATCAAAAGAATTGAACAAATCGAAAAGAATCCAATCGAATCGAAAAGAATCGAACTGAATGGAATCAAATCGAAAAGAATCGAATTGAATCGAAAACAATCGAAATGAAACAAATCAGATCAAATGGAAAAGCATCAAATCGAATTGAAAAGAATTGAATCGAATCGAAAAGACTCGAATCGAATTAACAATATCAAATCGAATCGAATTGCAAAGATTCGAATTGAAAAGACTCGAATTGAAACGAATCGATTTGAAACGAAAAGAATCGAATCGAATCGAATCGAATTGAAAGAATCGAATTGAATAGAAAAAAATTGAATAGAAAAGCATCGAACCGCAAAGAAAAGAATCAAATTGAATCAGTCGATTAAATTCTAGTCGAATCGAATCAAAAAGAATGAAATCGAGTCGAATCGAATCGAAAAGAATCGAATCGAATCGAAAAGAATCGAATTGTATCTAATCAAAAAGAATCGAATCGTATCGACTCGAATCGAAAAGAATCCAATTGCATCATCGAATGGAAACTAATCGAATTGAATAGAATCGAAAAGAATCGAATCGAATCAAATCGAAAACAATCAAATTGAATTGATCGACAAGAATCGAATTGAATCAAATCGAATCGAAATGAAAAGAATCGAATCGATTCAAATAGAAAAGAATCGAATCGAAAAGAATCAAATCGACACGAAAAGAATCGAATCGAATCAAAAAGTATCGAATTGATTCGAAAACATTCGAATCGAAAAGAATCGAATTGAAATGAATCCGATCGAAATGAAAAGAATCTACTCGATTCGAATCCAAAAGAATCGAATCCAAAAGAATCGAATCGAATCCAAAAGAATCGAATTGAATTGAATCAAAAGAAATGAATTGAATTGAATCAAAAAGGAACTAATCGAATCAAATCGAAAAAACTCGAATAGAATCAAATCGAAACAAAAAGAATCGAATAGATTCGAATAGAAAAGAATCGAATTGAGGGATCCCTGGGTGGCGCAGCGGTTTAGCGCCTGCCTTTGGCCCAGGGCGCGATCCTGGAGACCCGGGATCGAATCCCACATCGGGCTCCCGGTGCATGGAGCCTGCTTCTCCCTCTGCCAGTGTCTCTGCCTCTCTCACTCTCTCTGTGACTATCATAAAAAAAAGAATCGAATTGAATCGAGTTGAAAAAAATCATAAAGAATCAAATCGAAAAGAATCGAATTCCATGTAACGAAAAGATTCGAATTGGAAAGATTCGAATCGAAACAAAAGAATCGAATCGAATCGACATGAATCAAAAAGAATCGAATCAAAACGAATCGAAAAGAAACAAATCAAGTAGAATCTAAAAGAATCGAATCGAATCAAATCGAAAAAATTCGAATAGAATTGAATCGAAAAGAATCAAAACGAATCGAACCGAAGAGAATCGATTCGAATCAAAATAAAAAGTATCGTATCAAATCGAATCGAAAAGAATCATATCAAATAGAATCGAAAGAATGGAATCAAATCTAAAACAATCGAATCGAATCGAAAAGAATCGGATTGAATGGAATCGAATCGAAAAGAATACAATAGAATAGAATCTAAAGAAATCGAATAGAATCAAATCAAATCAAAAAGAATCGAATCGAATTGATCCTAAACAAAATAAGCGAAATGAATCGACTCGAACCGAAAAAAATCAAATCGAAAAGAATCTAATCTCAACGAAAATCATCGAAATGAATAGAATCGAATTGAATCAAACCAAAAAAATCGAATGGAATCCAATCGAAAAGAATCTAATTGAATCGAATCGAAAAGAATCGAATTCAATCAAAACGAATCGATTCCAATGGAATAGAAAAGAATAGAATCGAATCGAAAAGAATCAAATCGAATCGAAAAGAATTGAATCGAATCGAAAAGAAACGAATCGAACCGAATCAAAAAGAAAACAATCGAATCGAATCAAATACAAAAGAATCGCTTTGAATAGCATAGAATTGAAAAGAATTGAATCAATCGAATTGAAAACAATGGAATCGAAAAGAATCGAATCAAAAAAAGTCGAATCGAAACGAAAACAATCGAATCGAATCGAATCTAAAAGAATCGTATTGAATTGAATCGAATCGAAAAGACTCGAATCAAAAAGACTCGAATCGAATTGAATCAAATCGAAAAGAATCTAATAGAAACCACTCGAACAGAATCAAATCGAAATGATTCAAAATGAATCAAATAGAATAGAATCGAAAAAATTCGAATAGAATCGAAACGAATCGAAACGAATTGAATCGAAGAGAATCGATTAGAATCGAAATGAAAAGAATCGTATTGAATCGAATCGAAAAGAATCAAATCGAATCGAAAAGAATTGAATCGAATCGAAAAGAAACGAATCGAACCGAATCAAAAAGAAAACAATCGAATCGAATCAAATACAAAAGAATCGCTTTGAATAGCATAGAATTGAAAAGAATCGAATCAATCGAATCGAAAAGAATCGAATCAAAAAAAGTCGAATCGAAACGAAAACAATCGAATCGAATCTAAAAGAATCGTATTGAATTGCATCGAGTCGAAAAGACTCGAATCAAAGACTCGAATCGAATTGAATCAAATCGAAAAGAATCTAATAGAAACCACTCGAACAGAATCAAATCGAAATGATTCAAAATGAATCGAATAGAATAGAATCGAAAAAAATCGAAACGAATCGAAACGAATCGAAACGAATTGAATCGAAGAGAATCGATTAGAATCGAAATGAAAAGAATCGTATTGAATCGAATCGAAAAGAATCAAATCAAATCGAATCAAAAGAATTGAACAAATCGAAAAGAATCCAATCGAATCGAAAAGAATCGAACTGAATGGAATCAAATCGAAAAGAATCGAATTGAATCGAAAACAATCGAAATGAAACAAATCAGATCAAATGGAAAAGCATCAAATCGAATTGAAAAGAATTGAATCGAATCGAAAAGACTCGAATCGAATTAACAATATCAAATCGAATCGAATTGCAAAGATTCGAATTGAAAAGACTCGAATTGAAACGAATCGATTTGAAACGAAAAGAATCGAATCGAATCGAATCGAATTGAAAGAATCGAATTGAATAGAAAAAAATTGAATAGAAAAGCATCGAACCGCAAAGAAAAGAATCAAATTGAATCAGTCGATTAAATTCTAGTCGAATCGAATCAAAAAGAATGAAATCGAGTCGAATCGAATCGAAAAGAATCGAATCGAATCGAAAAGAATCGAATTGTATCTAATCAAAAAGAATCGAATCGTATCGACTCGAATCGAAAAGAATCCAATTGCATCATCGAATGGAAACTAATCGAATTGAATAGAATCGAAAAGAATCGAATCGAATCAAATCGAAAACAATCAAATTGAATTGATCGACAAGAATCGAATTGAATCAAATCGAATCGAAATGAAAAGAATCGAATCGATTCAAATAGAAAAGAATCGAATCGAAAAGAATCAAATCGACACGAAAAGAATCGAATCGAATCAAAAAGTATCGAATTGATTCGAAAACATTCGAATCGAAAAGAATCGAATTGAAATGAATCCGATCGAAATGAAAAGAATCTACTCGATTCGAATCCAAAAGAATCGAATCCAAAAGAATCGAATCGAATCCAAAAGAATCGAATTGAATTGAATCAAAAGAAATGAATTGAATTGAATCAAAAAGGAACTAATCGAATCAAATCGAAAAAACTCGAATAGAATCAAATCGAATCAAAAAGAATCGAATAGATTCGAATAAAAAAGAATCGAATTGAGGGATCCCTGGGTGGCGCAGCGGTTTAGCGCCTGCCTTTGGCCCAGGGCGCGATCCTGGAGACCCGGGATCGAATCCCACATCGGGCTCCCGGTGCATGGAGCCTGCTTCTCCCTCTGCCAGTGTCTCTGCCTCTCTCACTCTCTCTGTGACTATCATAAAAAAAAGAATCGAATTGAATCGAGTTGAAAAAAATCATAAAGAATCAAATCGAAAAGAATCGAATTCCATGTAACGAAAAGATTCGAATTGAAAAGATTCGAATCGAAACAAACGAATCGAATCGAATCGACATGAATCAAAAAGAATCGAATCAAAACGAATCGAAAAGAAACAAATCAAGTAGAATCTAAAAGAATCGAATCGAATCAAATCGAAAAAATTCGAATAGAATTGAATCGAAAAGAATCAAAACGAATCGAACCGAAGAGAATCGATTCGAATCAAAATAAAAAGTATCGTATCAAATCGAATCGAAAAGAATCATATCAAATAGAATCGAAAGAATGGAATCAAATCTAAAACAATCGAATCGAATCGAAAAGAATCGGATTGAATGGAATCGAATCGAAAAGAATACAATAGAATAGAATCGAAAGAAATCGAATAGAATCAAATCAAATCAAAAAGAATCGAATTGAATTGACCTAACCAAAATAAGCGAAATGAATCGACTCGAACCGAAAAAAAACAAATCGAAAAGAATCTAATCTCAACGAAAATCATCGAAATGAATAGAATCGAATTGAATCAAATCGAAAAGAATCGAATGGAATCCAATCGAAAAGAATCAAATTGATTCGAATCGAAACAAATTGAATCCAATCGAAAAGAATCTAATTGAATCGAATCGAAAAGAATCGAATTCAATCAAAACGAATCGATTCCAATGGAATAGAAAAGAATAGAATCGAATCGAAAAGAATCAAATCGAATCGAAAAGAATTGAATCGAATCGAAAAGAAACGAATCGAAATGAATCAAAAAGAAAACAATCGAATCGAATCAAATACAAAAGAATCGCTTTGAATAGCATAGAATTGAAAAGAATCGAATCAATCGAATCGAAAAGAATCGAATCAAAAAAAGTCGAATCGAAACGAAAACAATCGAATCGAATCTAAAAGAATCGTATTGAATTGCATCGAGCCGAAAAGACTCGAATCAAAAAGACTCGAATCGAATTGAATCAAATCGAAAAGAATCTAATAGAAACCACTCGAACAGAATCAAATCGAAATTATTCAAAATGAATCGAATAGAATAGAATCGAAAAAAATCGAAACGAATCGAAACGAATCGAAACGAATTGAATCGAAGAGAATCGATTAGAATCGAAATGAAAAGAATCGTATTGAATCGAATCGAAAAGAATCAAATCAAATCGAATCGAAAGAATTGAACAAATCGAAAAGAATCCAATCGAATCGAAAAGAATCGAACTGAATGGAATCAAATCGAAAAGAATCGAATTGAATCGAAAAGAATCGAAATGAAACAAATCAGATCAAATGGAAAAGCATCAAATCGAATTGAAAAGAATTGAATCGAATCGAAAATACTCGAATCGAATTAAAAATATCAAATCGAATCGAATTGCAAAGATTCGAATTGAAAAGACTCGAAGTGAAACGAATCGATTTGAAACGAAAATAATCGAATCGAATCGAATCAAATTGAAAGAATCGAATTGAATAGAAAAAAATCGAATAGAAAATAATCGAACCGAAAAGAAAAGAATCAAATTGAATCAGTCGATTAAATTCTAGTCGAATCGAATCAAAAAGAATGAAATCGAGTCGAATCGAATCGAAAAGAATCGAATCGAATCGAAAAGAATCGAATTGTATCTAATCAAAAAGAATCGAATCGTATCGACTCGAATCGAAAAGAATCCAATTGCATCATCGAATGGAAACTAATCGAATTGAATAGAATCGAATCGAATCAAATCGAAAACAATCAAATTGAATTGATCGACAAGAATCGAATTGAATCAAATCGAATCGAAATGAAAAGAATCGAATCGATTCAAATAGAAAAGAATCGAATCGAAAAGAATCAAATCGACACGAAAAGAATCGAATCGAATCAAAAAGTATCGAATTGATTCGAAAACATTCGAATCGAAAAGAATCGAATTGAAATGAATCCGATCGAAATGAAAAGAATCTACTCGATTCGAATCCAAAAGAATCGAATCCAAAAGAATCGAATCGAATCCAAAAGAATCGAATTGAATTGAATCAAAAGAAATGAATTGAATTGAATCAAAAAGGAACTAATCGAATCAAATCGAAAAAACTCGAATAGAATCAAATCGAATCAAAAAGAATCGAATAGATTCGAATAAAAAAGAATCGAATTGAGGGATCCCTGGGTGGCGCAGCGGTTTAGCGCCTGCCTTTGGCCCAGGGCGCGATCCTGGAGACCCGGGATCGAATCCCACATCGGGCTCCTGGTGCATGGAGCCTGCTTCTCCCTCTGCCTGTGTTTCTGCCTCTCTCTCTCTCTGTGACTATCATAAAAAAAAGAATCGAATTGAATCGAGTTGAAAAAAATCATAAAGAATCAAATCGAAAAGAATCGAATGGAATCCAATCGAAAAGAATCAAATTGAATCGAATCGAAACAAATTGAATCCAATCGAAAAGAATCTAATTGAATCGAATCGAAAAGAATCGAATTCAATCAAAACGAATCGTTTCCAATGGAATAGAAAAGAATAGAATCGAATCGAAAAGAATCAAATCGAATCGAAAAGAATTGAATCGAATCGAAAAGAAACGAATCGAACCGAATCAAAAAGAAAACAATCGAATCGAATCAAATACAAAAGAATCGCTTTGAATAGCATAGAATTGAAAAGAATCGAATCAATCGAATCGAAAAGAATCGAATCAAAAAAAGTCGAATCGAAACGAAAACAATCGAATCGAATCTAAAAGAATCGTATTGAATTGCATCGAGCCGAAAAGACTCGAATCAAAAAGACTCGAATCGAATTGAATCAAATCGAAAAGAATCTAATAGAAACCACTCGAACAGAATCAAATCGAAATGATTCAAAATGAATCAAATAGAATAGAATCGAAAAAATTCGAATAGAATCGAAACGAATCGAAACGAATTGAATCGAAGAGAATCGATTAGAATCGAAATGAAAAGAATCGTATTGAATCGAATCGAAAAGAATCAAATCAAATCGAATCGAAAGAATTGAACAAATCGAAAAGAATCCAATAGAATCGAAAAGAATCGAACTGAATGGAATCAAATCGAAAAGAATCGAATTGAATCGAAAACAATCGAAATGAAACAAATCAGATCAAATGGAAAAGCATCAAATCGAATTGAAAAGAATTGAATCGAATCGAAAAGACTCGAATCGAATTAACAATATCAAATCGAATCGAATTGCAAAGATTCCAATTGAAAAGACTCGAATTGAAACGAATCGATTTGAAACGAAAAGAATCGAATCGAATCGAATCGAATTGAAAGAATCGAATTGAATAGAAAAAAATCGAATAGAAAAGCATCGAACCGCAAAGAAAAGAATCAAATTGAATCAGTCGATTAAATTCTAGTCGAATCGAATCAAAAAGAATGAAATCGAGTCGAATCGAATCGAAAAGAATCGAATCGAATCGAAAAGAATCGAATTGTATCTAATCAAAAAGAATCGAATCGTATCGACTCGAATCGAAAAGAATCCAATTGCATCATCGAATGGAAACTAATCGAATTGAATAGAATCGAATCGAATCAAATCGAAAACAATCAAATTGAATTGATCGACAAGAATCGAATTGAATCAAATCGAATCGAAATGAAAAGAATCGAATCGATTCAAATAGAAAAGAATCGAATCGAAAAGAATCAAATCGACACGAAAAGAATCGAATCGAATCAAAAAGTATCGAATTGATTCCAAAACATTCGAATCGAAAAGAATCGAATTGAAATGAATCCGATCGAAATGAAAAGAATCTACTCGATTCGAATCCAAAAGAATCGAATCCAAAAGAATCGAATCGAATCCAAAAGAATCGAATTGAATTGAATCAAAAGAAATGAATTGAATTGAATCAAAAAGGAACTAATCGAATCAAATCGAAAAAAATCGAATAGAATCAAATCGAATCAAAAAGAATCGAATAGATTCGAATAAAAAAGAATCGAATTGAGGGATCCCTGGGTGGCGCAGCGGTTTAGCGCCTGCCTTTGGCCCAGGGCGCGATCCTGGAGACCCGGGATCGAATCCCACATCGGGCTCCCGGTGCATGGAGCCTGCTTCTCCCTCTGCCAGTGTCTCTGCCTCTCTCACTCTCTCTGTGACTATCATAAAAAAAAGAATCGAATTGAATCGAGTTGAAAAAAATCATAAAGAATCAAATCGAAAAGAATCGAATTCCATGTAACGAAAAGATTCGAATTGAAAAGATTCGAATCGAAACAAAAGAATCGAATCGAATCGACATGAATCAAAAAGAATCGAATCAAAACGAATCGAAAAGAAACAAATCAAGTAGAATCTAAAAGAATCGAATCGAATCAAATCGAAAAAATTTGAATAGAAATGAATCGAAAAGAGTCAAAACAAAACGAACCGAAGAGAATCGATTCGAATCAAAATAAAAAGTATCGTATCAAATCGAATCGAAAAGAATCATATCAAATAGAATCGAAAGAATGGAATCAAATCTAAAACAATCGAATCGAATCGAAAAGAATCGGATTGAATGGAATCGAATCGAAAAGAATACAATAGAATAGAATCGAAAGAAATCGAATAGAATCAAATCAAATCAAAAAGAATCGAATTGAATAGATCCTAACCAAAATAAGCGAAATGAATCGACTCGAACCGAAAAAATCAAATCGAAAAGAATCTAATCTCAACGAAAATCATCGAAATGAATAGAATCGAATTGAATCAAATCGAAAAGAATCGAATGGAATCCAATCGAAAAGAATCAAATTGATTCGAATCGAAACAAATTGAATCCAATCGAAAAGAATCTAATTGAATCGAATCGAAAAGAATCGAATTCAATCAAAACGAATCGATTCCAATGGAATAGAAAAGAATAGAATCGAATCGAAAAGAATCAAATCGAATCGAAAAGAATTGAATCGAATCGAAAAGAAACGAATCGAACCGAATCAAAAAGAAAACAATCGAATCGAATCAAATACAAAAGAATCGCTTTGAATAGCATAGAATTGAAAAGAATCGAATCAATTGAATTGAAAAGAATCGAATCAAAAAAAGTCGAATCGAAACGAAAACAATCGAATCGAATCTAAAAGAATCGTATTGAATTGCATCGAGTCGAAAAGACTCGAATCAAAGACTCGAATCGAATTGAATCAAATCGAAAAGAATCTAATAGAAACCACTCGAACAGAATCAAATCGAAATGATTCAAAATGAATCGAATAGAATAGAATCGAAAAAAATCGAAACGAATCGAAACGAATCGAAACGAATTGAATCGAAGAGAATCGATTAGAATCGAAATAAAAAGAATCGTATTGAATCGAATCGAAAAGAATCAAATCAAATCGAATCGAAAGAATTGAACAAATCGAAAAGAATCCAATCGAATCGAAAAAATCGAACTGAATGGAATCAAATCGAAAAGAATCGAATTGAATCGAAAAGAATCGAAATGAAACAAATCAGATCAAATGGAAAAGCATCAAATCGAATTGAAAAGAATTGAATCGAATCGAAAATAATCGAATCGAATTAAAAATATCAAATCGAATCGAATCGAAAAGAATCGAATTGAAAAACCTCGAAGTGAAACGAATCGATTTGAAACGAAAAGAATCGAATCGAATCGAATTGAAAGAATCGAATTGAATAGAAAAAAATCGAATAGAAAAGCATCGAACCGAAAAGAAAAGAATCAAATTGAATCAGTCGATTAAATTCTAGTCGAATCGAATCAAAAAGAATGAAATCGAGTCGAATCGAATCGAAAAGAATCGAATCGAATCGAAAAGAATCGAATTGTATCTAATCAAAAAGAATCGAATCGTATCGACTCGAATCGAAAAGAATCCAATTGCATCATCGAATGGAAACTAATCGAATTGAATAGAATCAAAAAGAATCGAATCGAATCAAATCGAAAACAATCAAATTGAATTGATCGACAAGAATCGAATTGAATCAAATCGAATCGAAATGAAAAGAATCGAATCGATTCAAATAGAAAAGAATCGAATCGAAAAGAATCAAATCGACACGAAAAGAATCGAATCGAATCAAAAAGTATCGAATTGATTCGAAAACATTCGAATCGAAAAGAATCGAATTGAAATGAATCCGATCGAAATGAAAAGAATCTAATCAATTCGAATCCAAAAGAATCGAATCCAAAAGAATCGAATCGAATCCAAAAGAATCGAATTGAATTGAATCAAAAGAAATGAATTGAATTGAATCAAAAAGGAACTAATCGAATCAAATCGAAAAAACTCGAATAGAATCAAATCGAATCAAAAAGAATCGAATAGATTCGAATAAAAAAGAATCGAATTGAGGGATCCCTGGGTGGCGCAGCGGTGTAGCGCCTGCCTTTGGCCCAGGGCGCGATCCTGGAGACCCGGGATCGAATCCCACATCGGGCTCCCGGTGCATGGAGCCTGCTTCTCCCTCTGCCTGTGTCTCTGCCTCTCTCTCTCTCTGTGACTATCATAAAAAAAAGAATCGAATTGAATCGAGTTGAAAAAAATCATAAAGAATCAAATCGAAAAGAATCGAATTCCATGTAACGAAAAGATTCGAATTGAAAAGATTCGAATCGAAACAAAAGAATCGAATCGAATCGACATGAATCAAAAAGAATCGAATCAAAACGAATCGAAAAGAAACAAATCAAGTAGAATCTAAAAGAATCAAATCGAATCAAATTGAAAAAATTCGAATAGAATTGAATCGAAAAGAATCAAAACGAATCGAACCGAAGAGAATCGATTCGAATCAAAATAAAAAGTATCGTATCAAATCGAATCGAAAAGAATCATATCAAATAGAATCGAAAGAATGGAATCAAATCTAAAACAATCGAATCGAATCGAAAAGAATCGGATTGAATGGAATCGAATCGAAAAGAATACAATAGAATAGAATCGAAAGAAATCGAATAGAATCAAATCAAATCAAAAAGAATCGAATTGAATTGATCCTAACCAAAATAAGCGAAATGAATCGACTCGAACCGAAAAAAATCAAATCGAAAAGAATCTAATCTCAACGAAAATAATCGAAATGAATAGAATCGAATTGAATCAAATCGAAAAGAATCGAATGGAATCCAATCGAAAAGATCAAATTGATTCGAATCGAAACAAATTGAATCCAATCGAAAAGAATCTAATTGAATCGAATCGAAAAGAATCGAATTCAATCAAAACGAATCGATTCCAATGGAATAGAAAAGAATAGAATCGAATCGAAAAGAATCAAATCGAATCGAAAAGAATTGAATCGAATCGAAAGAAACGAATCGAACCGAATCAAAAAGAAAACAATCGAATCGAATCAAATACAAAAGAATCGCTTTGAATAGCATAGAATTGAAAAGAATCGAATCAATCGAATCGAAAAGAATCGAATCAAAAAAAGTCGAATCGAAACGAAAACAATCGAATCGAATCTAAAAGAATCGTATTGAATTGCATCGAGTCGAAAAGACTCGAATCAAAGACTCGAATCGAATTGAATCAAATCGAAAAGAATCTAATAGAAACCACTCGAACAGAATCAAATCGAAATGATTCAAAATGAATCGAATAGAATAGAATCGAAAAAAATCGAAACGAATCGAAACGAATCGAAACGAATTGAATCGAAGAGAATCGATTAGAATCGAAATGAAAAGAATCCTATTGAATCGAATCGAAAAGAATCAAATCAAATCGAATCGAAAGAATTGAACAAATCGAAAAGAATCCAATCGAATCGAAAAGAATCGAACTGAATGGAATCAAATCGAAAAGAATCGAATTGAATCGAAAACAATCGAAATGAAACAAATCAGATCAAATGGAAAAGCATCAAATCGAATTGAAAAGAATTGAATCGAATCGAAAAGACTCGAATCGAATTAAAAATATCAAATCGAATCGAATCGAAAAGAATCGAATTGAAAAGACTCGAAGTGAAACGAATCGATTTGAAACGAAAAGAATCGAATCGAATCGAATCTAATTGAAAGAATCGAATTGAATAGAAAAAAATCGAATAGAAAATAATCGAACCGAAAAGAAAAGAATCAAATTGAATCAGTCGATTAAATTCTAGTCGAATCGAATCAAAAAGAATGAAATCCAGTCGAATCGAATCGAAAAGAATCGAATCAAATTTAATGGAATCGAAAAGAATCGAATTGAATCGAAAAGAATCGAAATGAAACAAATCAGATCAAATGGAAAAGCATCAAATCGAATTGAAAAGAATCGATTCGAATCGAAATGAATCGAATCAAAAAGACTCGAATCGAAAAGAATCGAATTGAAAAGAATCGAATCGAATCCAAAAGACTCGAATCGAATTAAAAATATCAAATCGAATCGAATCGCAAAGATTCGAATTGAAAAGACTCGAATTGAAACGAATCGATTTGAAACGAAAAGAATCGAATCGAATCGAATCGAATTGAAAGAATCGAATTGAATAGAAAAAAATCGAATAGAAAAGCATCGAACCGCAAAGAAAAGAATCAAATTGAATCAGTCGATTAAATTCTAGTCGAATCGAATCAAAAAGAATGAAATCGAGTCGAATCGAATCGAAAAGAATCGAATCGAATCGAAAAGAATCGAATTGTATCTAATCAAAAAGAATCGAATCGTATCGACTCGAATCGAAAAGAATCCAATTGCATCATCGAATGGAAACTAATCGAATTGAATAGAATCGAAAAGAATCGAATCGAATCAAATCGAAAACAATCAAATTGAATTGATCGAAAAGAATCGAATTGAATCAAATCGAATCGAAATGAAAGAATCGAATCGATTCAAATAGAAAAGAATCGAATCGAAAAGAATCAAATCGACACGAAAAGAATCGAATCGAATCAAAAAGTATCGAATTGATTCGAAAACATTCGAATCGAAAAGAATCGAATTGAAATGAATCCGATCGAAATGAAAAGAATCTACTCGATTCGAATCCAAAAGAATCGAATCCAAAAGAATCGAATCGAATCCAAAAGAATCGAATTGAATTGAATCAAAAGAAATGAATTGAATTGAATCAAAAAGGAACTAATCGAATCAAATCGAAAAAACTCGAATAGAATCAAATCGAATCAAAAAGAATCGAATAGATTCGAATAAAAAAGAATCGAATTGAGGGATCCCTGGGTGGCGCAGCGGTGTAGCGCCTGCCTTTGGCCCAGGGCGCGATCCTGGAGACCCGGGATCGAATCCCACATCGGGCTCCTGGTGCATGGAGCCTGCTTCTCCCTCTGCCTGTGTCTCTGCCTCTCTCTCTCTCTGTGACTATCATAAAAAAAAGAATCGAATTGAATCGAGTTGAAAAAAATCATAAAGAATCAAATTGAAAAGAATCGAATTCCATGTAATGAAAAGATTCGAATTGAAAAGATTCGAATCGAAACAAAAGAATCGAATCGACATGAATCAAAAAGAATCGAATCAAAACGAATCGAAAAGAAACAAATCAAGTAGAATCTAAAAGAATCGAATCGAATCAAATTCAAAAAATTCGAATAGAATTGAATCGAAAAGAATCAAAACGAATCGAACCGAAGAGAATCGATTCGAATCAAAATAAAAAGTATCGTATCAAATCGAATCGAAAAGAATCATATCAAATAGAATCGAAAGAATGGAATCAAATCTAAAACAATCGAATCGAATCGAAAAGAATCGTTTTGAACGGAATCGAATCGAAAAGAATACAATAGAATAGAATCGAAAGACATCGAATAGAATCAAATCAAATCAAAAAGAATCGAATTGAATTGATCCTAACCAAAATAAGCGAAATGAATCGACTCGAACCGAAAAAAATCAAATCGAAAAGAATCTAATCTCAACGAAAATCATCGAAATGAATAGAATCGAATTGAATCAAATCGAAAAGAATCGAATGGAATCCAATCGAAAAGAATCTAATTGAATCGAATCGAAAAGAATCGAATTCAATCAAAACGAATCGATTCGAATGGAATAGAAAAGAATAGAATCGAATCGAAAAGAATCAAATCGAATCGAAAAGAATTGAATCGAATCGAAAAGAAACGAATCGAACCGAATCAAAAAGAAAACAATCGAATCGAATCAAATACAAAAGAATCGCTTTGAATAGCATAGAATTGAAAAGAATTAAATCAATCGAATTGAAAACAATCGAATCGAAAAGAATCGAATCAAAAAAAGTCGAATCGAAACGAAAACAATCGAATCGAATCGAATCTAAAAGAATCGTATTGAATTGAATCGAGTCGAAAAGACTCGAATCAAAAAGACTCGAATCGAATTGAATCAAATCGAAAAGAATCTAATAGAAACCACTCGAACAGAATCAAATCGAAATGATTCAAAATGAATCAAATAGAATAGAATCGAAAAAATTCGAATAGAATCGAAACGAATCGAAACGAATTGAATCGAAGAGAATCGATTAGAATCGAAATGAAAAGAATCGTATTGAATCGAATGGAAAAGAATCAAATCAAATCGAATCGAAAGAATTGAACAAATCGAAAAGAATCCAATCGAATCGAAAAGAATCGAACTGAATGGAATCAAATCGAAAAGAATCTAATCGAATCAAAAAAATCGAGTCAAATTTAATGGAATCGAAAAGAATCGAATTGAATCGAAAAGAATCGAAATGAAACAAATCAGATCAAATGGAAAAGCATCAAATCGAATTGAAAAGAATCGATTCGAATCGAAATGAATCGAATCAAAAAGACTCGAATCGAAAAGAATCGAATTGAAAAGAATCGAATCGAATCCAAAAGACTCGAATCGAATTAAAAATATCAAATCGAATCGAATTGCAAAGATTCGAATTGAAAAGACTCGAATTGAAACGAATCGATTTGAAACGAAAAGAATCGAATCGAATCGAATCGAATTGAAAGAATCGAATTGAATAGAAAAAAATCGAATAGAAAAGCATCGAACCGCAAAGAAAAGAATCAAATTGAATCAGTCGATTAAATTCTAGTCGAATCGAATCAAAAAGAATGAAATCGAGTCGAATCGAATCGAAAAGAATCGAATCGAATCGAAAAGAATCGAATTGTATCTAATCAAAAAGAATCGAATCGTATCGACTCGAATCGAAAAGAATCCAATTGCATCATCGAATGGAAACTAATCGAATTGAATAGAATCGAAAAGAATCGAATCGAATCAAATCGAAAACAATCAAATGGAATTGATCGACAAGAATCGAATTGAATCAAATCGAATCGAAATGAAAAGAATCGAATCGATTCAAATAGAAAAGAATCGAATCGAAAAGAATCAAATCGACACGAAAAGAATCGAATCGAATCAAAAAGTATCGAATTGATTCGAAAACATTCGAATCGAAAAGAATCGAATTGAAATGAATCCGATCGAAATGAAAAGAATCTACTCGATTCGAATCCAAAAGAATCGAATCTAAAAGAATCGAATCGAATCCAAAAGAATCGAATTGAATTGAATCAAAAGAAATGAATTGAATTGAATCAAAAAGGAACTAATCGAATCAAATCGGAAAATCTCGAATAGAATCAAATCGAATCAAAAAGAATCGAATAGATTCGAATAAAAAAGAATCGAATTGAGGGATCCCTGGGTGGCGCAGCGGTTTAGCGCCTGCCTTTGGCCCAGGGCGCGATCCTGGAGACCCGGGATCGAATCGCACATCGGGCCCCCGGTGCATGGAGCCTCCTTCTCCCTCTGCCTGTGTCTCTGCCTCTCTCACTCTCTCTGTGACTATCATAAACAAAAGAATCGAATTGAATCGAGTTGAAAAAAATCATAAAGAATCAAATCGAAAAGAATCGAATTCCATGTAACGAAAAGATTCGAATTGAAAAGATTCGAATCGAAACAAAAGAATCGAATCGAATCGACATGAATCAAAAAGAATCGAATCAAAACGAATCGAAAAGAAACAAATCAAGTAGAATCTAAAAGAATCGAATCGAATCAAATCGAAAAAATTCGAATAGAATTGAATCGAAAAGAATCAAAACGAATCGAACCGAAGAGAATCGATTCGAATCAAAATAAAAAGTATCGTATCAAATCGAATCGAAAAGAATCATATCAAATAGAATCGAAAGAATGGAATCAAATCTAAAACAATCGAATCGAATCGAAAAGAATCGGATTGAATGGAATCGAATCGAAAAGAATACAATAGAATAGAATCGAAAGAAATCGAATAGAATCAAATCAAATCAAAAAGAATCGAATTGAATTGATCCTAACCAAAATAAGCGAAATGAATCGACTCGAACCGAAAAAAATCAAATCGAAAAGAATCTAATCTCAACGAAAATAATCGAAATGAATAGAATCGAATTGAATCAAATCGAAAAGAATCGAATGGAATCCAATCGAAAAGAATCAAATTGATTCGAATCGAAACAAATTGAATCCAATCGAAAAGAATCTAATTGAATCGAATCGAAAAGAATCGAATTCAATCAAAACGAATCGATTCCAATGGAATAGAAAAGAATAGAATCGAATCGAAAAGAATCAAATCGAATCGAAAAGAATTGAATCGAATCGAAAAGAAACGAATCGAACCGAATCAAAAAGAAAACAATCGAATCGAATCAAATACAAAAGAATCGCTTTGAATAGCATAGAATTGAAAAGAATCGAATCAATCGAATCGAAAAGAATCGAATCAAAAAAAGTCGAATCGAAACGAAAACAATCGAATCGAATCTAAAAGAATCGTATTGAATTGCATCGAGCCGAAAAGACTCGAATCAAAAAGACTCGAATCGAATTGAATCAAATCGAAAAGAATCTAATAGAAACCACTCGAACAGAATCAAATCGAAATGATTCAAAATGAATCAAATAGAATAGAATCGAAAAAATTCGAATAGAATCGAAACGAATCGAAACGAATTGAATCGAAGAGAATCGATTAGAATCGAAATGAAAAGAATCGTATTGAATCGAATCGAAAAGAATCAAATCAAATCGAATCGAAAGAATTGAACAAATCGAAAAGAATCCAATCGAATCGAAAAGAATCGAACTGAATGGAATCAAATCGAAAAGAATCGAATTGAATCGAAAAGAATCGAAATGAAACAAATCAGATCAAATGGAAAAGCATCAAATCGAATTGAAAAGAATTGAATCGAATCGAAAAGACTCGAATCGAATTAACAATATCAAATCGAATCGAATTGCAAAGATTCCAATTGAAAAGACTCGAATTGAAACGAATCGATTTGAAACGAAAAGAATCGAATCGAATCGAATCGAATTGAAAGAATCGAATTGAATAGAAAAAAATCGAATAGAAAAGCATCGAACCGCAAAGAAAAGAATCAAATTGAATCAGTCGATTAAATTCTAGTCGAATCGAATCAAAAAGAATGAAATCGAGTCGAATCGAATCGAAA
Organism: Canis aureus; assembly: GCF_053574225.1. Lineage (NCBI taxonomy): Eukaryota > Metazoa > Chordata > Mammalia > Carnivora > Canidae > Canis > Canis aureus. Next base: position 146,122 of record NW_027554429.1, read on the forward strand.
AGAATCGAATCGAATCGAAAAGAATCGAATTGTATCTAATCAAAAAGAATCGAATCGTATCGACTCGAATCGAAAAGAATCCAATTGCATCATCGAATGGAAACTAATCGAATTGAATAGAATCGAATCGAATCAAATCGAAAACAATCAAATTGAATTGATCGACAAGAATCGAATTGAATCAAATCGAATCGAAATGAAAAGAATCGAATCGATTCAAATAGAAAAGAATCGAATCGAAAAGAATCAAATCGACACGAAAAGAATCGAATCGAATCAAAAAGTATCGAATTGATTCAAAAACATTCGAATCGAAAAGAATCGAATTGAAATGAATCCGATCGAAATGAAAAGAATCTACTCGATTCGAATCCAAAAGAATCGAATCCAAAAGAATCGAATCGATCCAAAAGAATCGAATTGAATTGAATCAAAAGAAATGAATTGAATTGAATCAAAAAGGAACTAATCGAATCAAATCGAAAAAAATCGAATAGAATCAAATCGAATCAAAAAGAATCGAATAGATTCGAATAAAAAAGAATCGAATTGAGGGATCCCTGGTTGGCGCAGCGGTTTAGCGCCTGCCTTTGGCCCAGGGCGCGATCCTGGAGACCCGGGATCGAATCCCACATCGGGCTCCCGGTGCATGCAGCCTGCTTCTCCCTCTGCCAGTGTCTCTGCCTCTCTCACTCTCTCTGTGACTATCATAAAAAAAAGAATCGAATTGAATCGAGTTGAAAAAAATCATAAAGAATCAAATCGAAAAGAATCGAATTCCATGTTACGAAAAGATTCGAATTGAAAAGATTCGAATCGAAACAAAAGAATCGAATCGAATCGACATGAATCAAAAAGAATCGAATCAAAACGAATCGAAAAGAAACAAATCAAGTAGAATCTAAAAGAATCGAATCGAATCAAATCGAAAAAATTCGAATAGAATTGAATCGAAAAGAGTCAAAACAAAACGAACCGAAGAGAATCGATTCGAATCAAAATAAAAAGTATCGTATCAAATCGAATCGAAAAGAATCATATCAAATAGAATCGAAAGAATGGAATCAAATCTAAAACAATCGAATCGAATGGAAAAGAATCGGATTGAATGGAATAGAAACGAAAAGAATAGAATAGAATCGAAAGAAATCGAATAGAATCAAATCAAGTCAAAAAGAATCGAATTGAATTGATCCTATCCAAAATAAGCGAAATGAATCGACTCGAACCGAAAAAAATCAAATCGAAAAGAATCTAATCTCAACGAAAATCATCGAAATGAATAGAATCGACTTGAATCAAATCGAAAAGAATCGAATGGAATCCAATCGAAAAGAATCTAATTGAATCGAATCGAAAAGAATCGAATTCAATCAAAACGAATCGATTCGAATGGAATAGAAAAGAATAGAATCGAATCGAAAAGAATCAAATCGAATCGAAAAGAATTGAATCGAATCGAAAAGAAACGAATCGAACCGAATCAAAAAGAAAACAATCGAATCGAATCAAATACAAAAGAATCGCTTTGAATAGCATAGAATTGAAAAGAATTGAATCAATCGATTTGAAAACAATCGAATCGAAAAGAATCGAATCAAAAAAAGTCGAATCGAAACGAAAACAATCGAATCGAATCTAAAAGAATCGTGTTGAATTGAATCGAGTCGAAAAGACTCGAATCAAAAAGACTCGAATCGAATTGAATCAAATCGAAAAGAATCTAATAGAAACCACTCGAACAGAATCAAATCGAAATGATTCAAAATGAATCAAATAGAATAGAATCGAAAAAATTCGAATAGAATCGAAACGAATCGAAACGAATTGAATCGAAGAGAATCGATTAGAATCGAAATGAAAAGAATCGTATTGAATCGAATCGAAAAGAATCAAATCAAATCGAATCGAAAGAATTGAACAAATCGAAAAGAATCCAATCGAATCGAAAAGAATTGAACTGAATGGAATCAAATCGAAAAGAATCGAATTGAATCGAAAAGAATCGAAATGAAACAAATCAGATCAAATGGAAAAGCATCAAATCGAATTGAAAAGAATTGAATCGAATCGAAAAGACTCGAATCGAATTAAAAATATCAAATCGAATCGAATCGAAAAGAATCGAATTGAAAAGACTCGAAGTGAAGCGAATCGATTTGAAACGAAAAGAATCGAATCGAATCGAATAGAATTGAAAGAATCGAATCGAATCGAAAAGAATCGAATTGTATCTAATCGAAAAGAATCGAATCGTATCGACTCGGATCGAAAAGAATCCAATTGCATCATCGAATGGAAACTAATCGAATTGAATAGAATCGAAAAGAATCGAATCGAATCAAATCGAAAACAATCAAATTGAATTGATCGACAAGAATCGAATTGAATCAAATCGAATCGATATGAAAAGAATCGAATCGATTCAAATAGAAAAGAATCGAATCGAAAAGAATCAAATCGACACGAAAAGAATCGAATCGAATCAAAAAGTATCGAATTGATTCGAAAAATTCGAATCGAAAAGAATCGAATTGAAATGAATCCGATCGAAATGAAAAGAATCTACTCGATTCGAATCCAAAAGAATCGAATCTAAAAGAATCGAATCGAATCCAAAAGAATCGAATTGAATTGAATCAAAAGAAATGAATTCAATTGAATCAAAAAGGAACTAATCGAATCAAATCGAAAAATCTCGAATAGAATCAAATCGAATCAAAAAGAATCGAATAGATTCGAATAAAAAAGAATCGAATTGAGGGATCCCTGGGTGGCGCAGCGGTTTAGCCCCTGCTTTTGGCCCAGGGCGCGATCCTGGAGACCCGGGATCGAATCGCACATCGGGCCCCCGGTGCATGGAGCCTCCTTCTCCCTCTGCCTGTGTCTCTGCCTCTCTCACTCTCTCTGTGACTATCATAAACAAAAGAATCGAATTGAATCGAGTTGAAAAAAATCATAAAGAATCAAATCGAAAAGAATCGAATTCCATGTAACGAAAAGATTCGAATTGAAAAGATTCGAATCGAAACAAAAGAATCGAATCGAATCGACATGAATCAAAAAGAATCGAATCAAAACGAATCGAAAAGAAACAAATCAAGTAGAATCTAAAAGAATCGAATCGAATCAAATCGAAAAAATTCGAATAGAATTGAATCGAAAAGAGTCAAAACAAAACGAACCGAAGAGAATCGATTCGAATCAAAATAAAAAGTATCGTATCAAATCGAATCGAAAAGAATCATATCAAATAGAATCGAAAGAATGGAATCAAATCTAAAACAATCGAATCGAATGGAAAAGAATCGGATTGAATGGAATAGAAACGAAAAGAATAGAATAGAATCGAAAGAAATCGAATAGAATCAAATCAAGTCAAAAAGAATCGAATTGAATTGATCCTATCCAAAATAAGCGAAATGAATCGACTCGAACCGAAAAAAATCAAATCGAAAAGAATCTAATCTCAACGAAAATCATCGAAATGAATAGAATCGACTTGAATCAAATCGAAAAGAATCGAATGGAATCCAATCGAAAAGAATCTAATTGAATCGAATCGAAAAGAATCGAATTCAATCAAAACGAATCGATTCGAATGGAATAGAAAAGAATAGAATCGAATCGAAAAGAATCAAATCGAATCGAAAAGAATTGAATCGAATCGAAAAGAAACGAATCGAACCGAATCAAAAAGAAAACAATCGAATCGAATCAAATACAAAAGAATCGCTTTGAATAGCATAGAATTGAAAAGAATTGAATCAATCGATTTGAAAACAATCGAATCGAAAAGAATCGAATCAAAAAAAGTCGAATCGAAACGAAAACAATCGAATCGAATCTAAAAGAATCGTGTTGAATTGAATCGAGTCGAAAAGACTCGAATCAAAAAGACTCGAATCGAATTGAATCAAATCGAAAAGAATCTAATAGAAACCACTCGAACAGAATCAAATCGAAATGATTCAAAATGAATCAAATAGAATAGAATCGAAAAAATTCGAATAGAATCGAAACGAATCGAAACGAATTGAATCGAAGAGAATCGATTAGAATCGAAATGAAAAGAATCGTATTGAATCGAATCGAAAAGAATCAAATCAAATCGAATCGAAAGAATTGAACAAATCGAAAAGAATCCAATCGAATCGAAAAGAATCGAACTGAATGGAATCAAATCGAAAAGAATCGAATTGAATCGAAAAGAATCGAAATGAAACAAATCAGATCAAATGGAAAAGCATCAAATCGAATTGAAAAGAATTGAATCGAATCGAAAAGACTCGAATCGAATTAAAAATATCAAATCGAATCGAATCGAAAAGAATCGAATTGAAAAGACTCGAAGTGAAGCGAATCGATTTGAAACGAAAAGAATCGAATCGAATCGAATAGAATTGAAAGAATCGAATCGAATCGAAAAGAATCGAATTGTATCTAATCGAAAAGAATCGAATCGTATCGACTCGGATCGAAAAGAATCCAATTGCATCATCGAATGGAAACTAATCGAATTGAATAGAATCGAAAAGAATCGAATCGAATCAAATCGAAAACAATCAAATTGAATTGATCGACAAGAATCGAATTGAATCAAATCGAATCGATATGAAAAGAATCGAATCGATTCAAATAGAAAAGAATCGAATCGAAAAGAATCAAATCGACACGAAAAGAATCGAATCGAATCAAAAAGTATCGAATTGATTCGAAAAATTCGAATCGAAAAGAATCGAATTGAAATGAATCCGATCGAAATGAAAAGAATCTACTCGATTCGAATCCAAAAGAATCGAATCTAAAAGAATCGAATCGAATCCAAAAGAATCGAATTGAATTGAATCAAAAGAAATGAATTCAATTGAATCAAAAAGGAACTAATCGAATCAAATCGAAAAATCTCGAATAGAATCAAATCGAATCAAAAAGAATCGAATAGATTCGAATAAAAAAGAATCGAATTGAGGGATCCCTGGGTGGCGCAGCGGTTTAGCCCCTGCTTTTGGCCCAGGGCGCGATCCTGGAGACCCGGGATCGAATCGCACATCGGGCCCCCGGTGCATGGAGCCTCCTTCTCCCTCTGCCTGTGTCTCTGCCTCTCTCACTCTCTCTGTGACTATCATAAACAAAAGAATCGAATTGAATCGAGTTGAAAAAAATCATAAAGAATCAAATCGAAAAGAATCGAATTCCATGTAACGAAAAGATTCGAATTGAAAAGATTCGAATCGAAACAAAAGAATCGAATCGAATCGACATGAATCAAAAAGAATCGAATCAAAACGAATCGAAAAGAAACAAATCAAGTAGAATCTAAAAGAATCGAATCGAATCAAATCGAAAAAATTCGAATAGAATTGAATCGAAAAGAATCAAAACGAATCGAACCGAAGAGAATCGATTCGAATCAAAATAAAAAGTATCGTATCAAATCGAATCGAAAAGAATCATATCAAATAGAATCGAAAGAATGGAATCAAATCTAAAACAATCGAATCGAATCGAAAAGAATCGGATTGAATGGAATCGAATCGAAAAGAATACAATAGAATAGAATCGAAAGACATCGAATAGAATCAAATCAAATCAAAAAGAATCGAATTGAATTGATCCTAACCAAAATAAGCGAAATGAATCGACTCGAACCGAAAAAAATCAAATCGAAAAGAATCTAATCTCAACGAAAATAATCGAAATGAATAGAATCGAATTGAATCAAATCGAAAAGAATCGAATGGAATCCAATCGAAAAGAATCAAATTGATTCGAATCGAAACAAATTGAATCCAATCGAAAAGAATCTAATTGAATCGAATCGAAAAGAATCGAATTCAATCAAAACGAATCGATTCCAATGGAATAGAAAATAGAATCGAATTGAAAAGAATCAAATCGAATCGAAAAGAATTGAATCGAATCGAAAAGAAACGAATCGAACCGAATCAAAAAGAAAACAATCGAATCGAATCAAATACAAAAGAATCGCTTTGAATAGCATAGAATTGAAAAGAATCGAATCAATCGAATCGAAAAGAATCGAATCAAAAAAAGTCGAATCGAAACGAAAACAATCGAATCGAACCTAAAAGAATCGTGTTGAATTGAATCGAGTCGAAAAGACTCGAATCAAAAAGACTCGAATCGAATTGAATCAAATCGAAAAGAATCTAATAGAAACCACTCGAACAGAATCAAATCGAAATGATTCAAAATGAATCAAATAGAATAGAATCGAAAAAATTCGAATAGAATCGAAACGAATCGAAACGAATTGAATCGAAGAGAATCGATTAGAATCGAAATGAAAAGAATCGTATTGAATCGAATCGAAAAGAATCAAATCAAATCGAATCGAAAGAATTGAACAAATCGAAAAGAATCCAATCGAATCGAAAGAATTGAACTGAATGGAATCAAATCGAAAAGAATCGAATTGAATCGAAAAGAATCGAAATGAAACAAATCAGATCAAATGGAAAAGCATCAAATCGAATTGAAAAGAATTGAATCGAATCGAAAAGACTCGAATCGAATTAACAATATCAAATCGAATCGAATTGCAAAGATTCGAATTGAAAAGACTCGAATTGAAACGAATCGATTTGAAACGAAAAGAATCGAATCGAATCGAATCGAATTGAAAGAATCGAATTGAATAGAAAAAAATCGAATAGAAAAGCATCGAACCGCAAAGAAAAGAATCAAATTGAATCAGTCGATTAAATTCTAGTCGAATCGAATCAAAAAGAATGAAATCGAGTCGAATCGAATCGAAAAGAATCGAATCGAATCGAAAAGAATCGAATTGTATCTAATCAAAAAGAATCGAATCGTATCGACTCGAATCGAAAAGAATCCAATTGCATCATCGAATGGAAACTAATCGAATTGAATAGAATCGAAAAGAATCGAATCGAATCAAATCGAAAACAATCAAATTGAATTGATCGACAAGAATCGAATTGAATCAAATCGAATCGAAATGAAAAGAATCGAATCGATTCAAATAGAAAAGAATCGAATCGAAAAGAATCAAATCGACACGAAAAGAATCGAATCGAATCAAAAAGTATCGAATTGATTCGAAAACATTCGAATCGAAAAGAATCGAATTGAAATGAATCCGATCGAAATGAAAAGAATCTACTCGATTCGAATCCAAAAGAATCGAATCCAAAAGAATCGAATCGAATCCAAAAGAATCGAATTGAATTGAATCAAAAGAAATGAATTGAATTGAATCAAAAAGGAACTAATCGAATCAAATCGAAAAAACTCGAATAGAATCAAATCGAATCAAAAAGAATCGAATAGATTCGAATAAAAAAGAATCGAATTGAGGGATCCCTGGGTGGCGCAGCGGTTTAGCGCCTGCCTTTGGCCCAGGGCGCGATCCTGGAGACCCGGGATCGAATCCCACATCGGGCTCCTGGTGCATGGAGCCTGCTTCTCCCTCTGCCTGTGTCTCTGCCTCTCTCTCTCTCTGTGACTATCATAAAAAAAAGAATCGAATTGAATCGAGTTGAAAAAAATCATAAAGAATCAAATCGAAAAGAATCGAATTCCATGTAACGAAAAGATTCGAATTGAAAAGATTCGAATCGAAACAAAAGAATCGAATCGAATCGACATGAATCAAAAAGAATCGAATCAAAACGAATCGAAAAGAAACAAATCAAGTAGAATCTAAAAGAATCGAATCGAATCAAATCGAAAAAATTCGAATAGAATTGAATCGAAAAGAATCAAAACAAATCGAACCGAAGAGAATCGATTCGAATCAAAATAAAAAGTATCGTATCAAATCGAATCGAAAAGAATCATATCAAATAGAATCGAAAGAATGGAATCAAATCTAAAACAATCGAATCGAATGGAAAAGAATCGGATTGAATGGAATCGAATCGAAAAGAATACAATAGAATAGAATCGAAAGAAATCGAATAGAATCAAATCAAATCAAAAAGAATCGAATTGAATTGATCCTAACCAAAATAAGCGAAATGAATCGACTCGAACCGAAAAAAATCAAATCGAAAAGAATCTAATCTCAACGAAAATCATCGAAATGAATAGAATCGAATTGAATCAAATCGAAAAGAATCGAATGGAATCCAATCGAAAAGAATCTAATTGAATCGAATCGAAAAGAATCGAATTCAATCAAAACGAATCGATTCGAATGGAATAGAAAAGAATAGAATCGAATCGAAAAGAATCAAATCGAATCGAAAAGAATTGAATCGAATCGAAAAGAAACGAATCGAACCGAATCAAAAAGAAAACAATCGAATCGAATCAAATACAAAAGAATCGCTTTGAATAGCATAGAATTGAAAAGAATTGAATCAATCGAATTGAAAACAATCGAATCGAAAAGAATCGAATCAAAAAAAGTCGAATCGAAACGAAAACAATCGAATCGAATCTAAAAGAATCGTATTGAATTGAATCGAGTCGAAAAGACTCGAATCAAAAAGACTCGAATCGAATTGAATCAAATCGAAAAGAATCTAATAGAAACCACTCGAACAGAATCAAATCGAAATGATTCAAAATGAATCAAATAGAATAGAATCGAAAAAATTCGAATAGAATCGAAATGAATCGAAACGAATTGAATCGAAGAGAATCGATTAGAATCGAAATGAAAAGAATCGTATTGAATCGAATCGAAAAGAATCAAATCAAATCGAATCGAAAGAATTGAACAAATCGAAAAGAATCCAATCGAATCGAAAAGAATCGAACTGAATGGAATCAAATCGAAAAGAATCGAATTGAATCGAAAAGAATCGAAATGAAACAAATCAGATCAAATGGAAAAGCATCAAATCGAATTGAAAAGAATTGAATCGAATCGAAAAGACTCGAATCGAATTAACAATATCAAATCGAATCTAATTGCAAAGATTCGAATTGAAAAGACCTGAATTGAAACGAATCGATTTGAAACGAAAAGAATCGAATCGAATCGAATCGAATTGAAAGAATCGAATTGAATAGAAAAAAATCGAATAGAAAAGCATCGAACCGCAAAGAAAAGAATCAAATTGAATCAGTCGATTAAATTCTAGTCGAATCGAATCAAAAAGAATGAAATCGAGTCGAATCGAATCGAAAAGAATCGAATCGAATCGAAAAGAATCGAATTGTATCTAATCAAAAAGAATCGAATCGTATCGACTCGAATTGAAAAGAATCCAATTGCATCATCGAATGGAAACTAATCGAATTGAATAGAATCGAAAAGAATCGAATCGAATCAAATCGAAAAAAATCAAATTGAAGAGATCGACAAGAATCGAATTGAATCAAATCGAATCGAAATGAAAAGAATCGAATCGATTCAAATAGAAAAGAATCGAATCGAAAAGAATCAAATCGACACGAAAAGAATCGAATCGAATCAAAAAGTATCGAATTGATTCGAAAACATTCGAATCGAAAAGAATCGAATTGAAATGAATCCGATCGAAATGAAAAGAATCTACTCGATTCGAATCCAAAAGAATCGAATCCAAAAGAATCGAATCGAATCCAAAAGAATCGAATTGAATTGAATCAAAAGAAATGAATTGAATTGAATCAAAAAGGAACTAATCGAATCAAATCGAAAAAACTCGAATAGAATCAAATCGAATCAAAAAGAATCGAATAGATTCGAATAAAAAAGAATCGAATTGAGGGATCCCTGGTTGGCGCAGCGGTTTAGCGCCTGCCTTTGGCCCAGGGCGCGATCCTGGAGACCCGGGATCGAATCCCACATCGGGCTCCCGGTGCATGGAGCCTGCTTCTCCCTCTGCCAGTGTCTCTGCCTCTCTCACTCTCTCTGTGACTATCATAAAAAAAAGAATCGAATTGAATCGAGTTGAAAAAAATCATAAAGAATCAAATCGAAAAGAATCGAATTCCATGTAACGAAAAGATTCGAATTGAAAAGATTCGAATCGAAACAAACGAATCGAATCGAATCGACATGAATCAAAAAGAATCGAATCAAAACGAATCGAAAAGAAACAAATCAAGTAGAATCTAAAAGAATCGAATCGAATCAAATCGAAAAAATTCGAATAGAATTGAATCGAAAAGAATCAAAACGAATCGAACCGAAGAGAATCGATTCGAATCAAAATAAAAAGTATCGTATCAAATCGAATCGAAAAGAATCATATCAAATAGAATCGAAAGAATGGAATCAAATCTAAAACAATCGAATCGAATCGAAAAGAATCGGATTGAATGGAATCGAATCGAAAAGAATACAATAGAATAGAATCGAAAGAAATCGAATAGAATCAAATCAAATCAAAAAGAATCGAATTGAATTGATCCTAACCAAAATAAGCGAAATGAATCGACTCGAACCGAAAAAAATCAAATCGAAAAGAATCTAATCTCAACGAAAATCATCGAAATGAATAGAATCGAATTGAATCAAATCGAAAAGAATCGAATGGAATCCAATCGAAAAGAATCAAATTGATTCGAATCGAAACAAATTGAATCCAATCGAAAAGAATCTAATTGAATCGAATCGAAAAGAATCGAATTCAATCAAAACGAATCGATTCCAATGGAATAGAAAAGAATAGAATCGAATCGAAAAGAATCAAATCGAATCGAAAAGAATTGAATCGAATCGAAAAGAAACGAATCGAACCGAATCAAAAAGAAAACAATCGAATCGAATCAAATACAAAAGAATCGCTTTGAATAGCATAGAATTGAAAAGAATCGAATCAATCGAATCGAAAAGAATCGAATCAAAAAAAGTCGAATCGAAACGAAAACAATCGAATCGAATCTAAAAGAATCGTATTGAATTGCATCGAGTCGAAAAGACTCGAATCAAAGACTCGAATCGAATTGAATCAAATCGAAAAGAATCTAATAGAAACCACTCGAACAGAATCAAATCGAAATGATTCAAAATGAATCGAATAGAATAGAATCGAAAAAAATCGAAACGAATCGAAACGAATCGAAACGAATTGAATCGAAGAGAATCGATTAGAATCGAAATGAAAAGAATCGTATTGAATCGAATCGAAAAGAATCAAATCAAATCGAATCAAAAGAATTGAACAAATCGAAAAGAATCCAATCGAATCGAAAAGAATCGAACTGAATGGAATCAAATCGAAAAGAATCGAATTGAATCGAAAACAATCGAAATGAAACAAATCAGATCAAATGGAAAAGCATCAAATCGAATTGAAAAGAATTGAATCGAATCGAAAAGACTCGAATCGAATTAACAATATCAAATCGAATCGAATTGCAAAGATTCGAATTGAAAAGACTCGAATTGAAACGAATCGATTTGAAACGAAAAGAATCGAATCGAATCGAATCGAATTGAAAGAATCGAATTGAATAGAAAAAAATTGAATAGAAAAGCATCGAACCGCAAAGAAAAGAATCAAATTGAATCAGTCGATTAAATTCTAGTCGAATCGAATCAAAAAGAATGAAATCGAGTCGAATCGAATCGAAAAGAATCGAATCGAATCGAAAAGAATCGAATTGTATCTAATCAAAAAGAATCGAATCGTATCGACTCGAATCGAAAAGAATCCAATTGCATCATCGAATGGAAACTAATCGAATTGAATAGAATCGAAAAGAATCGAATCGAATCAAATCGAAAACAATCAAATTGAATTGATCGACAAGAATCGAATTGAATCAAATCGAATCGAAATGAAAAGAATCGAATCGATTCAAATAGAAAAGAATCGAATCGAAAAGAATCAAATCGACACGAAAAGAATCGAATCGAATCAAAAAGTATCGAATTGATTCGAAAACATTCGAATCGAAAAGAATCGAATTGAAATGAATCCGATCGAAATGAAAAGAATCTACTCGATTCGAATCCAAAAGAATCGAATCCAAAAGAATCGAATCGAATCCAAAAGAATCGAATTGAATTGAATCAAAAGAAATGAATTGAATTGAATCAAAAAGGAACTAATCGAATCAAATCGAAAAAACTCGAATAGAATCAAATCGAAACAAAAAGAATCGAATAGATTCGAATAGAAAAGAATCGAATTGAGGGATCCCTGGGTGGCGCAGCGGTTTAGCGCCTGCCTTTGGCCCAGGGCGCGATCCTGGAGACCCGGGATCGAATCCCACATCGGGCTCCCGGTGCATGGAGCCTGCTTCTCCCTCTGCCAGTGTCTCTGCCTCTCTCACTCTCTCTGTGACTATCATAAAAAAAAGAATCGAATTGAATCGAGTTGAAAAAAATCATAAAGAATCAAATCGAAAAGAATCGAATTCCATGTAACGAAAAGATTCGAATTGGAAAGATTCGAATCGAAACAAAAGAATCGAATCGAATCGACATGAATCAAAAAGAATCGAATCAAAACGAATCGAAAAGAAACAAATCAAGTAGAATCTAAAAGAATCGAATCGAATCAAATCGAAAAAATTCGAATAGAATTGAATCGAAAAGAATCAAAACGAATCGAACCGAAGAGAATCGATTCGAATCAAAATAAAAAGTATCGTATCAAATCGAATCGAAAAGAATCATATCAAATAGAATCGAAAGAATGGAATCAAATCTAAAACAATCGAATCGAATCGAAAAGAATCGGATTGAATGGAATCGAATCGAAAAGAATACAATAGAATAGAATCTAAAGAAATCGAATAGAATCAAATCAAATCAAAAAGAATCGAATCGAATTGATCCTAAACAAAATAAGCGAAATGAATCGACTCGAACCGAAAAAAATCAAATCGAAAAGAATCTAATCTCAACGAAAATCATCGAAATGAATAGAATCGAATTGAATCAAACCAAAAAAATCGAATGGAATCCAATCGAAAAGAATCTAATTGAATCGAATCGAAAAGAATCGAATTCAATCAAAACGAATCGATTCCAATGGAATAGAAAAGAATAGAATCGAATCGAAAAGAATCAAATCGAATCGAAAAGAATTGAATCGAATCGAAAAGAAACGAATCGAACCGAATCAAAAAGAAAACAATCGAATCGAATCAAATACAAAAGAATCGCTTTGAATAGCATAGAATTGAAAAGAATTGAATCAATCGAATTGAAAACAATGGAATCGAAAAGAATCGAATCAAAAAAAGTCGAATCGAAACGAAAACAATCGAATCGAATCGAATCTAAAAGAATCGTATTGAATTGAATCGAATCGAAAAGACTCGAATCAAAAAGACTCGAATCGAATTGAATCAAATCGAAAAGAATCTAATAGAAACCACTCGAACAGAATCAAATCGAAATGATTCAAAATGAATCAAATAGAATAGAATCGAAAAAATTCGAATAGAATCGAAACGAATCGAAACGAATTGAATCGAAGAGAATCGATTAGAATCGAAATGAAAAGAATCGTATTGAATCGAATCGAAAAGAATCAAATCGAATCGAAAAGAATTGAATCGAATCGAAAAGAAACGAATCGAACCGAATCAAAAAGAAAACAATCGAATCGAATCAAATACAAAAGAATCGCTTTGAATAGCATAGAATTGAAAAGAATCGAATCAATCGAATCGAAAAGAATCGAATCAAAAAAAGTCGAATCGAAACGAAAACAATCGAATCGAATCTAAAAGAATCGTATTGAATTGCATCGAGTCGAAAAGACTCGAATCAAAGACTCGAATCGAATTGAATCAAATCGAAAAGAATCTAATAGAAACCACTCGAACAGAATCAAATCGAAATGATTCAAAATGAATCGAATAGAATAGAATCGAAAAAAATCGAAACGAATCGAAACGAATCGAAACGAATTGAATCGAAGAGAATCGATTAGAATCGAAATGAAAAGAATCGTATTGAATCGAATCGAAAAGAATCAAATCAAATCGAATCAAAAGAATTGAACAAATCGAAAAGAATCCAATCGAATCGAAAAGAATCGAACTGAATGGAATCAAATCGAAAAGAATCGAATTGAATCGAAAACAATCGAAATGAAACAAATCAGATCAAATGGAAAAGCATCAAATCGAATTGAAAAGAATTGAATCGAATCGAAAAGACTCGAATCGAATTAACAATATCAAATCGAATCGAATTGCAAAGATTCGAATTGAAAAGACTCGAATTGAAACGAATCGATTTGAAACGAAAAGAATCGAATCGAATCGAATCGAATTGAAAGAATCGAATTGAATAGAAAAAAATTGAATAGAAAAGCATCGAACCGCAAAGAAAAGAATCAAATTGAATCAGTCGATTAAATTCTAGTCGAATCGAATCAAAAAGAATGAAATCGAGTCGAATCGAATCGAAAAGAATCGAATCGAATCGAAAAGAATCGAATTGTATCTAATCAAAAAGAATCGAATCGTATCGACTCGAATCGAAAAGAATCCAATTGCATCATCGAATGGAAACTAATCGAATTGAATAGAATCGAAAAGAATCGAATCGAATCAAATCGAAAACAATCAAATTGAATTGATCGACAAGAATCGAATTGAATCAAATCGAATCGAAATGAAAAGAATCGAATCGATTCAAATAGAAAAGAATCGAATCGAAAAGAATCAAATCGACACGAAAAGAATCGAATCGAATCAAAAAGTATCGAATTGATTCGAAAACATTCGAATCGAAAAGAATCGAATTGAAATGAATCCGATCGAAATGAAAAGAATCTACTCGATTCGAATCCAAAAGAATCGAATCCAAAAGAATCGAATCGAATCCAAAAGAATCGAATTGAATTGAATCAAAAGAAATGAATTGAATTGAATCAAAAAGGAACTAATCGAATCAAATCGAAAAAACTCGAATAGAATCAAATCGAATCAAAAAGAATCGAATAGATTCGAATAGAAAAGAATCGAATTGAGGGATCCCTGGGTGGCGCAGCGGTTTAGCGCCTGCCTTTGGCCCAGGGCGCGATCCTGGAGACCCGGGATCGAATCCCACATCGGGCTCCCGGTGCATGGAGCCTGCTTCTCCCTCTGCCAGTGTCTCTGCCTCTCTCACTCTCTCTGTGACTATCATAAAAAAAAGAATCGAATTGAATCGAGTTGAAAAAAATCATAAAGAATCAAATCGAAAAGAATCGAATTCCATGTAACGAAAAGATTCGAATTGGAAAGATTCGAATCGAAACAAAAGAATCGAATCGAATCGACATGAATCAAAAAGAATCGAATCAAAACGAATCGAAAAGAAACAAATCAAGTAGAATCTAAAAGAATCGAATCGAATCAAATCGAAAAAATTCGAATAGAATTGAATCGAAAAGAATCAAAACGAATCGAACCGAAGAGAATCGATTCGAATCAAAATAAAAAGTATCGTATCAAATCGAATCGAAAAGAATCATATCAAATAGAATCGAAAGAATGGAATCAAATCTAAAACAATCGAATCGAATCGAAAAGAATCGGATTGAATGGAATCGAATCGAAAAGAATACAATAGAATAGAATCTAAAGAAATCGAATAGAATCAAATCAAATCAAAAAGAATCGAATCGAATTGATCCTAAACAAAATAAGCGAAATGAATCGACTCGAACCGAAAAAAATCAAATCGAAAAGAATCTAATCTCAACGAAAATCATCGAAATGAATAGAATCGAATTGAATCAAACCAAAAAAATCGAATGGAATCCAATCGAAAAGAATCTAATTGAATCGAATCGAAAAGAATCGAATTCAATCAAAACGAATCGATTCCAATGGAATAGAAAAGAATAGAATCGAATCGAAAAGAATCAAATCGAATCGAAAAGAATTGAATCGAATCGAAAAGAAACGAATCGAACCGAATCAAAAAGAAAACAATCGAATCGAATCAAATACAAAAGAATCGCTTTGAATAGCATAGAATTGAAAAGAATTGAATCAATCGAATTGAAAACAATGGAATCGAAAAGAATCGAATCAAAAAAAGTCGAATCGAAACGAAAACAATCGAATCGAATCGAATCTAAAAGAATCGTATTGAATTGAATCGAATCGAAAAGACTCGAATCAAAAAGACTCGAATCGAATTGAATCAAATCGAAAAGAATCTAATAGAAACCACTCGAACAGAATCAAATCGAAATGATTCAAAATGAATCAAATAGAATAGAATCGAAAAAATTCGAATAGAATCGAAACGAATCGAAACGAATTGAATCGAAGAGAATCGATTAGAATCGAAATGAAAAGAATCGTATTGAATCGAATCGAAAAGAATCAAATCAAATCGAATCGAAAGAATTGAACAAATCGAAAAGAATCCAATCGAATCGAAAAGAATCGAACTGAATGGAATCAAATCGAAAAGAATCGAATTGAATCGAAAAGAATCGAAATGAAACAAATCAGATCAAATGGAAAAGCATCAAATCGAATTGAAAAGAATTGAATCGAATCGAAAAGACTCGAATCGAATTAACAATATCAAATCGAATCGAATTGCAAAGATTCGAATTGAAAAGACTCGAATTGAAACGAATCGATTTGAAACGAAAAGAATCGAATCGAATCGAATCGAATTGAAAGAATCGAATTGAATAGAAAAAAATCGAATAGAAAAGCATCGAACCGCAAAGAAAAGAATCAAATTGAATCAGTCGATTAAATTCTAGTCGAATCGAATCAAAAAGAATGAAATCGAGTCGAATCGAATCGAAAAGAATCGAATCGAATCGAAAAGAATCGAATTGTATCTAATCAAAAAGAATCGAATCGTATCGACTCGAATTGAAAAGAATCCAATTGCATCATCGAATGGAAACGAATCGAATTGAATAGAATCGAAAAGAATTGAATCGAATCAAATCGAAAAAAATCAAATTGAAGAGATCGACAAGAATCGAATTGAATCAAATCGAATCGAAATGAAAAGAATCGAATCGATTCAAATAGAAAAGAATCGAATCGAAAAGAATCAAATCGACACGAAAAGAATCGAATCGAATCAAAAAGTATCGAATTGATTCGAAAACATTCGAATCGAAAAGAATCGAATTGAAATGAATCCGATCGAAATGAAAAGAATCTACTCGATTCGAATCCAAAAGAATCGAATCCAAAAGAATCGAATCGAATCCAAAAGAATCGAATTGAATTGAATCAAAAGAAATGAATTGAATTGAATCAAAAAGGAACTAATCGAATCAAATCGAAAAAACTCGAATAGAATCAAATCGAATCAAAAAGAATCGAATAGATTCGAATAAAAAAGAATCGAATTGAGGGATCCCTGGGTGGCGCAGCGGTTTAGCGCCTGCCTTTGGCCCAGGGCGCGATCCTGGAGACCCGGGATCGAATCCCACATCGGGCTCCCGGTGCATGGAGCCTGCTTCTCCCTCTGCCAGTGTCTCTGCCTCTCTCACTCTCTCTGTGACTATCATAAAAAAAAGAATCGAATTGAATCGAGTTGAAAAAAATCATAAAGAATCAAATCGAAAAGAATCGAATTCCATGTAACGAAAAGATTCGAATTGGAAAGATTCGAATCGAAACAAAAGAATCGAATCGAATCGACATGAATCAAAAAGAATCGAATCAAAACGAATCGAAAAGAAACAAATCAAGTAGAATCTAAAAGAATCGAATCGAATCAAATCGAAAAAATTCGAATAGAATTGAATCGAAAAGAATCAAAACGAATCGAACCGAAGAGAATCGATTCGAATCAAAATAAAAAGTATCGTATCAAATCGAATCGAAAAGAATCATATCAAATAGAATCGAAAGAATGGAATCAAATCTAAAACAATCGAATCGAATCGAAAAGAATCGGATTGAATGGAATCGAATCGAAAAGAATACAATAGAATAGAATCGAAAGAAATCGAATAGAATCAAATCAAATCAAAAAGAATCGAATTGAATTGATCCTAACCAAAATAAGCGAAATGAATCGACTCGAACCGAAAAAAATCAAATCGAAAAGAATCTAATCTCAACGAAAATCATCGAAATGAATAGAATCGAATTGAATCAAATCGAAAAGAATCGAATGGAATCCAATCGAAAAGAATCTAATTGATTCGAATCGAAACAAATTGAATCCAATCGAAAAGAATCTAATTGAATCGAATCGAAAAGAATCGAATTCAATCAAAACGAATCGATTCCAATGGAATAGAAAAGAATAGAATCGAATCGAAAAGAATCAAATCGAATCGAAAAGAATTGAATCGAATCGAAAAGAAACGAATCGAACCGAATCAAAAAGAAAACAATCGAATCGAATCAAATACAAAAGAATCGCTTTGAATAGCATAGAATTGAAAAGAATCGAATCAATCGAATCGAAAAGAATCGAATCAAAAAAAGTCGAATCGAAACGAAAACAATCGAATCGAATCTAAAAGAATCGTATTGAATTGCATCGAGTCGAAAAGACTCGAATCAAAGACTCGAATCGAATTGAATCAAATCGAAAAGAATCTAATAGAAACCACTCGAACAGAATCAAATCGAAATGATTCAAAATGAATCGAATAGAATAGAATCGAAAAAAATCGAATAGAATCGAAACGAATCGAAACGAATTGAATCGAAGAGAATCGATTAGAATCGAAATGAAAAGAATCGTATTGAATCGAATCGAAAAGAATCAAATCAAATCGAATCGAAAGAATTGAACAAATCGAAAAGAATCCAATCGAATCGAAAAGAATCGAACTGAATGGAATCAAATCGAAAAGAATCGAATTGAATCGAAAAGAATCGAAATGAAACAAATCAGATCAAATGGAAAAGCATCAAATCGAATTGAAAAGAATTGAATCGAATCGAAAAGACTCGAATCGAATTAAAAATATCAAATCGAATCGAATCGAAAAGAATCGAATTGAAAAGACTCGAAGTGAAACGAATCGATTTGAAACGAAAAGAATCGAATCGAATCGAATCGAATTGAAAGAATCGAATTGAATAGAAAAAAATCGAATAGAAAATAATCGAACCGAAAAGAAAAGAATCAAATTGAATCAGTCGATTAAATTCTAGTCGAATCGAATCAAAAAGAATGAAATCGAGTCGAATCGAATCGAAAAGAATCGAATCGAATCGAAAAGAATCGAATTGTATCTAATCAAAAAGAATCGAATCGTATCGACTCGAATCGAAAAGAATCCAATTGCATCATCGAATGGAAACGAATCGAATTGAATAGAATCGAAAAGAATCGAATCGAATCAAATCGAAAACAATCAAATTGAATTGATCGACAAGAATCGAATTGAATCAAATCGAATCGAAATGAAAAGAATCGAATCGATTCAAATAGAAAAGAATCGAATCGAAAAGAATCAAATCGACACGAAAAGAATCGAATCGAATCAAAAAGTATCGAATTGATTCGAAAACATTCGAATCGAAAAGAATCGAATTGAAATGAATCCGATCGAAATGAAAAGAATCTACTCGATTCGAATCCAAAAGAATCGAATCCAAAAGAATCGAATCGAATCCAAAAGAATCGAATTGAATTGAATCAAAAGAAATGAATTGAATTGAATCAAAAAGGAACTAATCGAATCAAATCGAAAAAACTCGAATAGAATCAAATCGAATCAAAAAGAATCGAATAGATTCGAATAAAAAAGAATCGAATTGAGGGATCCCTGGGTGGCGCAGCGGTTTAGCGCCTGCCTTTGGCCCAGGGCGCGATCCTGGAGACCCGGGATCGAATCCCACATCGGGCTCCCGGTGCATGGAGCCTGCTTCTCCCTCTGCCAGTGTCTCTGCCTCTCTCACTCTCTCTGTGACTATCATAAAAAAAAGAATCGAATTGAATCGAGTTGAAAAAAATCATAAAGAATCAAATCGAAAAGAATCGAATTCCATGTAACGAAAAGATTCGAATTGGAAAGATTCGAATCGAAACAAAAGAATCGAATCGAATCGACATGAATCAAAAAGAATCGAATCAAAACGAATCGAAAAGAAACAAATCAAGTAGAATCTAAAAGAATCGAATCGAATCAAATCGAAAAAATTCGAATAGAATTGAATCGAAAAGAATCAAAACGAATCGAACCGAAGAGAATCGATTCGAATCAAAATAAAAAGTATCGTATCAAATCGAATCGAAAAGAATCATATCAAATAGAATCGAAAGAATGGAATCAAATCTAAAACAATCGAATCGAATCGAAAAGAATCGGATTGAATGGAATCGAATCGAAAAGAATACAATAGAATAGAATCGAAAGAAATCGAATAGAATCAAATCAAATCAAAAAGAATCGAATTGAATTGATCCTAACCAAAATAAGCGAAATGAATCGACTCGAACCGAAAAAAATCAAATCGAAAAGAATCTAATCTCAACGAAAATCATCGAAATGAATAGAATCGAATTGAATCAAATCGAAAAGAATCGAATGGAATCCAATCGAAAAGAATCTAATTGAATCGAATCGAAAAGAATCGAATTCAATCAAAACGAATCGATTCGAATGGAATAGAAAAGAATAGAATCGAATCGAAAAGAATCAAATCGAATCGAAAAGAATTGAATCGAATCGAAAAGAAACGAATCGAACCGAATCAAAAAGAAAACAATCGAATCGAATCAAATACAAAAGAATCGCTTTGAATAGCATAGAATTGAAAAGAATTGAATCAATCGAATTGAAAACAATCGAATCGAAAAGAATCGAATCAAAAAAAGTCGAATCGAAACGAAAACAATCGAATCGAATCGAATCTAAAAGAATCGTATTGAATTGAATCGAATCGAAAAGACTCGAATCAAAAAGACTCGAATCGAATTGAATCAAATCGAAAAGAATCTAATAGAAACCACTCGAACAGAATCAAATCGAAATGATTCAAAATGAATCAAATAGAATAGAATCGAAAAAAATCGAAACGAATCGAAACGAATCGAAACGAATTGAATCGAAGAGAATCGATTAGAATCGAAATGAAAAGAATCGTATTGAATCGAATCGAAAAGAATCAAATCAAATCGAATCAAAAGAATTGAACAAATCGAAAAGAATCCAATCGAATCGAAAAGAATCGAACTGAATGGAATCAAATCGAAAAGAATCGAATTGAATCGAAAACAATCGAAATGAAACAAATCAGATCAAATGGAAAAGCATCAAATCGAATTGAAAAGAATTGAATCGAATCGAAAAGACTCGAATCGAATTAACAATATCAAATCGAATCGAATTGCAAAGATTCGAATTGAAAAGACTCGAATTGAAACGAATCGATTTGAAACGAAAAGAATCGAATCGAATCGAATCGAATTGAAAGAATCGAATTGAATAGAAAAAAATTGAATAGAAAAGCATCGAACCGCAAAGAAAAGAATCAAATTGAATCAGTCGATTAAATTCTAGTCGAATCGAATCAAAAAGAATGAAATCGAGTCGAATCGAATCGAAAAGAATCGAATCGAATCGAAAAGAATCGAATTGTATCTAATCAAAAAGAATCGAATCGTATCGACTCGAATCGAAAAGAATCCAATTGCATCATCGAATGGAAACTAATCGAATTGAATAGAATCGAAAAGAATCGAATCGAATCAAATCGAAAACAATCAAATTGAATTGATCGACAAGAATCGAATTGAATCAAATCGAATCGAAATGAAAAGAATCGAATCGATTCAAATAGAAAAGAATCGAATCGAAAAGAATCAAATCGACACGAAAAGAATCGAATCGAATCAAAAAGTATCGAATTGATTCGAAAACATTCGAATCGAAAAGAATCGAATTGAAATGAATCCGATCGAAATGAAAAGAATCTACTCGATTCGAATCCAAAAGAATCGAATCCAAAAGAATCGAATCGAATCCAAAAGAATCGAATTGAATTGAATCAAAAGAAATGAATTGAATTGAATCAAAAAGGAACTAATCGAATCAAATCGAAAAAACTCGAATAGAATCAAATCGAATCAAAAAGAATCGAATAGATTCGAATAGAAAAGAATCGAATTGAGGGATCCCTGGGTGGCGCAGCGGTTTAGCGCCTGCCTTTGGCCCAGGGCGCGATCCTGGAGACCCGGGATCGAATCCCACATCGGGCTCCCGGTGCATGGAGCCTGCTTCTCCCTCTGCCAGTGTCTCTGCCTCTCTCACTCTCTCTGTGACTATCATAAAAAAAAGAATCGAATTGAATCGAGTTGAAAAAAATCATAAAGAATCAAATCGAAAAGAATCGAATTCCATGTAACGAAAAGATTCGAATTGGAAAGATTCGAATCGAAACAAAAGAATCGAATCGAATCGACATGAATCAAAAAGAATCGAATCAAAACGAATCGAAAAGAAACAAATCAAGTAGAATCTAAAAGAATCGAATCGAATCAAATCGAAAAAATTCGAATAGAATTGAATCGAAAAGAATCAAAACGAATCGAACCGAAGAGAATCGATTCGAATCAAAATAAAAAGTATCGTATCAAATCGAATCGAAAAGAATCATATCAAATAGAATCGAAAGAATGGAATCAAATCTAAAACAATCGAATCGAATCGAAAAGAATCGGATTGAATGGAATCGAATCGAAAAGAATACAATAGAATAGAATCTAAAGAAATCGAATAGAATCAAATCAAATCAAAAAGAATCGAATCGAATTGATCCTAAACAAAATAAGCGAAATGAATCGACTCGAACCGAAAAAAATCAAATCGAAAAGAATCTAATCTCAACGAAAATCATCGAAATGAATAGAATCGAATTGAATCAAACCAAAAAAATCGAATGGAATCCAATCGAAAAGAATCTAATTGAATCGAATCGAAAAGAATCGAATTCAATCAAAACGAATCGATTCCAATGGAATAGAAAAGAATAGAATCGAATCGAAAAGAATCAAATCGAATCGAAAAGAATTGAATCGAATCGAAAAGAAACGAATCGAACCGAATCAAAAAGAAAACAATCGAATCGAATCAAATACAAAAGAATCGCTTTGAATAGCATAGAATTGAAAAGAATTGAATCAATCGAATTGAAAACAATGGAATCGAAAAGAATCGAATCAAAAAAAGTCGAATCGAAACGAAAACAATCGAATCGAATCGAATCTAAAAGAATCGTATTGAATTGAATCGAATCGAAAAGACTCGAATCAAAAAGACTCGAATCGAATTGAATCAAATCGAAAAGAATCTAATAGAAACCACTCGAACAGAATCAAATCGAAATGATTCAAAATGAATCAAATAGAATAGAATCGAAAAAATTCGAATAGAATCGAAACGAATCGAAACGAATTGAATCGAAGAGAATCGATTAGAATCGAAATGAAAAGAATCGTATTGAATCGAATCGAAAAGAATCAAATCAAATCGAATCGAAAGAATTGAACAAATCGAAAAGAATCCAATCGAATCGAAAAGAATCGAACTGAATGGAATCAAATCGAAAAGAATCGAATTGAATCGAAAAGAATCGAAATGAAACAAATCAGATCAAATGGAAAAGCATCAAATCGAATTGAAAAGAATTGAATCGAATCGAAAAGACTCGAATCGAATTAACAATATCAAATCGAATCGAATTGCAAAGATTCGAATTGAAAAGACTCGAATTGAAACGAATCGATTTGAAACGAAAAGAATCGAATCGAATCGAATCGAATTGAAAGAATCGAATTGAATAGAAAAAAATCGAATAGAAAAGCATCGAACCGCAAAGAAAAGAATCAAATTGAATCAGTCGATTAAATTCTAGTCGAATCGAATCAAAAAGAATGAAATCGAGTCGAATCGAATCGAAAAGAATCGAATCGAATCGAAAAGAATCGAATTGTATCTAATCAAAAAGAATCGAATCGTATCGACTCGAATTGAAAAGAATCCAATTGCATCATCGAATGGAAACGAATCGAATTGAATAGAATCGAAAAGAATTGAATCGAATCAAATCGAAAAAAATCAAATTGAAGAGATCGACAAGAATCGAATTGAATCAAATCGAATCGAAATGAAAAGAATCGAATCGATTCAAATAGAAAAGAATCGAATCGAAAAGAATCAAATCGACACGAAAAGAATCGAATCGAATCAAAAAGTATCGAATTGATTCGAAAACATTCGAATCGAAAAGAATCGAATTGAAATGAATCCGATCGAAATGAAAAGAATCTACTCGATTCGAATCCAAAAGAATCGAATCCAAAAGAATCGAATCGAATCCAAAAGAATCGAATTGAATTGAATCAAAAGAAATGAATTGAATTGAATCAAAAAGGAACTAATCGAATCAAATCGAAAAAACTCGAATAGAATCAAATCGAATCAAAAAGAATCGAATAGATTCGAATAAAAAAGAATCGAATTGAGGGATCCCTGGGTGGCGCAGCGGTTTAGCGCCTGCCTTTGGCCCAGGGCGCGATCCTGGAGACCCGGGATCGAATCCCACATCGGGCTCCCGGTGCATGGAGCCTGCTTCTCCCTCTGCCAGTGTCTCTGCCTCTCTCACTCTCTCTGTGACTATCATAAAAAAAAGAATCGAATTGAATCGAGTTGAAAAAAATCATAAAGAATCAAATCGAAAAGAATCGAATTCCATGTAACGAAAAGATTCGAATTGAAAAGATTCGAATCGAAACAAAAGAATCGAATCGAATCGACATGAATCAAAAAGAATCGAATCAAAACGAATCGAAAAGAAACAAATCAAGTAGAATCTAAAAGAATCGAATCGAATCAAATCGAAAAAATTCGAATAGAATTGAATCGAAAAGAATCAAAACGAATCGAACCGAAGAGAATCGATTCGAATCAAAATAAAAAGTATCGTATCAAATCGAATCGAAAAGAATCATATCAAATAGAATCGAAAGAATGGAATCAAATCTAAAACAATCGAATCGAATCGAAAAGAATCGGATTGAATGGAATCGAATCGAAAAGAATACAATAGAATAGAATCGAAAGAAATCGAATAGAATCAAATCAAATCAAAAAGAATCGAATTGAATTGATCCTAACCAAAATAAGCGAAATGAATCGACTCGAACCGAAAAAAATCAAATCGAAAAGAATCTAATCTCAACGAAAATCATCGAAATGAATAGAATCGAATTGAATCAAATCGAAAAGAATCGAATGGAATCCAATCGAAAAGAATCAAATTGATTCGAATCGAAACAAATTGAATCCAATCGAAAAGAATCTAATTGAATCGAATCGAAAAGAATCGAATTCAATCAAAACGAATCGATTCCAATGGAATAGAAAAGAATAGAATCGAATCGAAAAGAATCAAATCGAATCGAAAAGAATTGAATCGAATCGAAAAGAAACGAATCGAACCGAATCAAAAAGAAAACAATCGAATCGAATCAAATACAAAAGAATCGCTTTGAATAGCATAGAATTGAAAAGAATCGAATCAATCGAATCGAAAAGAATCGAATCAAAAAAAGTCGAATCGAAACGAAAACAATCGAATCGAATCTAAAAGAATCGTATTGAATTGCATCGAGTCGAAAAGACTCGAATCAAAGACTCGAATCGAATTGAATCAAATCGAAAAGAATCTAATAGAAACCACTCGAACAGAATCAAATCGAAATGATTCAAAATGAATCGAATAGAATAGAATCGAAAAAAATCGAATAGAATCGAAACGAATCGAAACGAATTGAATCGAAGAGAATCGATTAGAATCGAAATGAAAAGAATCGTATTGAATCGAATCGAAAAGAATCAAATCAAATCGAATCGAAAGAATTGAACAAATCGAAAAGAATCCAATCGAATCGAAAAGAATCGAACTGAATGGAATCAAATCGAAAAGAATCGAATTGAATCGAAAAGAATCGAAATGAAACAAATCAGATCAAATGGAAAAGCATCAAATCGAATTGAAAAGAATTGAATCGAATCGAAAAGACTCGAATCGAATTAAAAATATCAAATCGAATCGAATCGAAAAGAATCGAATTGAAAAGACTCGAAGTGAAACGAATCGATTTGAAACGAAAAGAATCGAATCGAATCGAATCGAATTGAAAGAATCGAATTGAATAGAAAAAAATCGAATAGAAAATAATCGAACCGAAAAGAAAAGAATCAAATTGAATCAGTCGATTAAATTCTAGTCGAATCGAATCAAAAAGAATGAAATCGAGTCGAATCGAATCGAAAAGAATCGAATCGAATCGAAAAGAATCGAATTGTATCTAATCAAAAAGAATCGAATCGTATCGACTCGAATCGAAAAGAATCCAATTGCATCATCGAATGGAAACGAATCGAATTGAATAGAATCGAAAAGAATCGAATCGAATCAAATCGAAAACAATCAAATTGAATTGATCGACAAGAATCGAATTGAATCAAATCGAATCGAAATGAAAAGAATCGAATCGATTCAAATAGAAAAGAATCGAATCGAAAAGAATCAAATCGACACGAAAAGAATCGAATCGAATCAAAAAGTATCGAATTGATTCGAAAACATTCGAATCGAAAAGAATCGAATTGAAATGAATCCGATCGAAATGAAAAGAATCTACTCGATTCGAATCCAAAAGAATCGAATCCAAAAGAATCGAATCGAATCCAAAAGAATCGAATTGAATTGAATCAAAAGAAATGAATTGAATTGAATCAAAAAGGAACTAATCGAATCAAATCGAAAAAACTCGAATAGAATCAAATCGAATCAAAAAGAATCGAATAGATTCGAATAAAAAAGAATCGAATTGAGGGATCCCTGGGTGGCGCAGCGGTTTAGCGCCTGCCTTTGGCCCAGGGCGCGATCCTGGAGACCCGGGATCGAATCCCACATCGGGCTCCCGGTGCATGGAGCCTGCTTCTCCCTCTGCCAGTGTCTCTGCCTCTCTCACTCTCTCTGTGACTATCATAAAAAAAAGAATCGAATTGAATCGAGTTGAAAAAAATCATAAAGAATCAAATCGAAAAGAATCGAATTCCATGTAACGAAAAGATTCGAATTGGAAAGATTCGAATCGAAACAAAAGAATCGAATCGAATCGACATGAATCAAAAAGAATCGAATCAAAACGAATCGAAAAGAAACAAATCAAGTAGAATCTAAAAGAATCGAATCGAATCAAATCGAAAAAATTCGAATAGAATTGAATCGAAAAGAATCAAAACGAATCGAACCGAAGAGAATCGATTCGAATCAAAATAAAAAGTATCGTATCAAATCGAATCGAAAAGAATCATATCAAATAGAATCGAAAGAATGGAATCAAATCTAAAACAATCGAATCGAATCGAAAAGAATCGGATTGAATGGAATCGAATCGAAAAGAATACAATAGAATAGAATCGAAAGAAATCGAATAGAATCAAATCAAATCAAAAAGAATCGAATTGAATTGATCCTAACCAAAATAAGCGAAATGAATCGACTCGAACCGAAAAAAATCAAATCGAAAAGAATCTAATCTCAACGAAAATCATCGAAATGAATAGAATCGAATTGAATCAAATCGAAAAGAATCGAATGGAATCCAATCGAAAAGAATCTAATTGAATCGAATCGAAAAGAATCGAATTCAATCAAAACGAATCGATTCGAATGGAATAGAAAAGAATAGAATCGAATCGAAAAGAATCAAATCGAATCGAAAAGAATTGAATCGAATCGAAAAGAAACGAATCGAACCGAATCAAAAAGAAAACAATCGAATCGAATCAAATACAAAAGAATCGCTTTGAATAGCATAGAATTGAAAAGAATTGAATCAATCGAATTGAAAACAATCGAATCGAAAAGAATCGAATCAAAAAAAGTCGAATCGAAACGAAAACAATCGAATCGAATCGAATCTAAAAGAATCGTATTGAATTGAATCGAATCGAAAAGACTCGAATCAAAAAGACTCGAATCGAATTGAATCAAATCGAAAAGAATCTAATAGAAACCACTCGAACAGAATCAAATCGAAATGATTCAAAATGAATCAAATAGAATAGAATCGAAAAAATTCGAATAGAATCGAAACGAATCGAAACGAATTGAATCGAAGAGAATCGATTAGAATCGAAATGAAAAGAATCGTATTGAATCGAATCGAAAAGAATCAAATCAAATCGAATCGAAAGAATTGAACAAATCGAAAAGAATCCAATCGAATCGAAAAGAATCGAACTGAATGGAATCAAATCGAAAAGAATCGAATTGAATCGAAAAGAATCGAAATGAAACAAATCAGATCAAATGGAAAAGCATCAAATCGAATTGAAAAGAATTGAATCGAATCGAAAAGACTCGAATCGAATTAACAATATCAAATCGAATCGAATTGCAAAGATTCGAATTGAAAAGACTCGAATTGAAACGAATCGATTTGAAACGAAAAGAATCGAATCGAATCGAATCGAATTGAAAGAATCGAATTGAATAGAAAAAAATCGAATAGAAAAGCATCGAACCGCAAAGAAAAGAATCAAATTGAATCAGTCGATTAAATTCTAGTCGAATCGAATCAAAAAGAATGAAATCGAGTCGAATCGAATCGAAAAGAATCGAATCGAATCGAAAAGAATCGAATTGTATCTAATCAAAAAGAATCGAATCGTATCGACTCGAATTGAAAAGAATCCAATTGCATCATCGAATGGAAACGAATCGAATTGAATAGAATCGAAAAGAATCGAATCGAATCAAATCGAAAACAATCAAATTGAATTGATCGACAAGAATCGAATTGAATCAAATCGAATCGAAATGAAAAGAATCGAATCGATTCAAATAGAAAAGAATCGAATCGAAAAGAATCAAATCGACACGAAAAGAATCGAATCGAATCAAAAAGTATCGAATTGATTCGAAAACATTCGAATCGAAAAGAATCGAATTGAAATGAATCCGATCGAAATGAAAAGAATCTACTCGATTCGAATCCAAAAGAATCGAATCCAAAAGAATCGAATCGAATCCAAAAGAATCGAATTGAATTGAATCAAAAGAAATGAATTGAATTGAATCAAAAAGGAACTAATCGAATCAAATCGAAAAAAATCGAATAGAATCAAATCGAATCAAAAAGAATCGAATAGATTCGAATAAAAAAGAATCGAATTGAGGGATCCCTGGGTGGCGCAGCGGTTTAGCGCCTGCCTTTGGCCCAGGGCGCGATCCTGGAGACCCGGGATCGAATCCCACATCGGGCTCCCGGTGCATGGAGCCTGCTTCTCCCTCTGCCAGTGTCTCTGCCTCTCTCACTCTCTCTGTGACTATCATAAAAAAAAGAATCGAATTGAATCGAGTTGAAAAAAATCATAAAGAATCAAATCGAAAAGAATCGAATTCCATGTAACGAAAAGATTCGAATTGGAAAGATTCGAATCGAAACAAAAGAATCGAATCGAATCGACATGAATCAAAAAGAATCGAATCAAAACGAATCGAAAAGAAACAAATCAAGTAGAATCTAAAAGAATCGAATCGAATCAAATCGAAAAAATTCGAATAGAATTGAATCGAAAAGAATCAAAACGAATCGAACCGAAGAGAATCGATTCGAATCAAAATAAAAAGTATCGTATCAAATCGAATCGAAAAGAATCATATCAAATAGAATCGAAAGAATGGAATCAAATCTAAAACAATCGAATCGAATCGAAAAGAATCGGATTGAATGGAATCGAATCGAAAAGAATACAATAGAATAGAATCGAAAGAAATCGAATAGAATCAAATCAAATCAAAAAGAATCGAATTGAATTGATCCTAACCAAAATAAGCGAAATGAATCGACTCGAACCGAAAAAAATCAAATCGAAAAGAATCTAATCTCAACGAAAATCATCGAAATGAATAGAATCGAATTGAATCAAATCGAAAAGAATCGAATGGAATCCAATCGAAAAGAATCTAATTGAATCGAATCGAAAAGAATCGAATTCAATCAAAACGAATCGATTCGAATGGAATAGAAAAGAATAGAATCGAATCGAAAAGAATCAAATCGAATCGAAAAGAATTGAATCGAATCGAAAAGAAACGAATCGAACCGAATCAAAAAGCAAACAATCGAATCGAATCAAATACAAAAGAATCGCTTTGAATAGCATAGAATTGAAAAGAATTGAATCAATCGAATTGAAAACAATCGAATCGAAAAGAATCGAATCAAAAAAAGTCGAATCGAAACGAAAACAATCGAATCGAATCGAATCTAAAAGAATCGTATTGAATTGAATCGAATCGAAAAGACTCGAATCAAAAAGACTCGAATCGAATTGAATCAAATCGAAAAGAATCTAATAGAAACCACTCGAACAGAATCAAATCGAAATGATTCAAAATGAATCAAATAGAATAGAATCGAAAAAATTCGAATAGAATCGAAACGAATCGAAACGAATTGAATCGAAGAGAATCGATTAGAATCGAAATGAAAAGAATCGTATTGAATCGAATCGAAAAGAATCAAATCAAATCGAATCGAAAGAATTGAACAAATCGAAAAGAATCCAATCGAATCGAAAAGAATCGAACTGAATGGAATCAAATCGAAAAGAATCGAATTGAATCGAAAAGAATCGAAATGAAACAAATCAGATCAAATGGAAAAGCATCAAATCGAATTGAAAAGAATTGAATCGAATCGAAAAGACTCGAATCGAATTAACAATATCAAATCGAATCGAATTGCAAAGATTCGAATTGAAAAGACTCGAATTGAAACGAATCGATTTGAAACGAAAAGAATCGAATCGAATCGAATCGAATTGAAAGAATCGAATTGAATAGAAAAAAATCGAATAGAAAAGCATCGAACCGCAAAGAAAAGAATCAAATTGAATCAGTCGATTAAATTCTAGTCGAATCGAATCAAAAAGAATGAAATCGAGTCGAATCGAATCGAAAAGAATCGAATCGAATCGAAAAGAATCGAATTGTATCTAATCAAAAAGAATCGAATCGTATCGACTCGAATTGAAAAGAATCCAATTGCATCATCGAATGGAAACGAATCGAATTGAATAGAATCGAAAAGAATCGAATCGAATCAAATCGAAAAAAATCAAATTGAAGAGATCGACAAGAATCGAATTGAATCAAATCGAATCGAAATGAAAAGAATCGAATCGATTCAAATAGAAAAGAATCGAATCGAAAAGAATCAAATCGACACGAAAAGAATCGAATCGAATCAAAAAGTATCGAATTGATTCCAAAACATTCGAATCGAAAAGAATCGAATTGAAATGAATCCGATCGAAATGAAAAGAATCTACTCGATTCGAATCCAAAAGAATCGAATCCAAAAGAATCGAATCGAATCCAAAAGAATCGAATTGAATTGAATCAAAAGAAATGAATTGAATTGAATCAAAAAGGAACTAATCGAATCAAATCGAAAAAAATCGAATAGAATCAAATCGAATCAAAAAGAATCGAATAGATTCGAATAAAAAAGAATCGAATTGAGGGATCCCTGGTTGGCGCAGCGGTTTAGCGCCTGCCTTTGGCCCAGGGCGCGATCCTGGAGACCCGGGATCGAATCCCACATCGGGCTCCCGGTGCATGGAGCCTGCTTCTCCCTCTGCCAGTGTCTCTGCCTCTCTCACTCTCTCTGTGACTATCATAAAAAAAAGAATCGAATTGAATCGAGTTGAAAAAAATCATAAAGAATCAAATCGAAAAGAATCGAATTCCATGTAACGAAAAGATTCGAATTGAAAAGATTCGAATCGAAACAAAAGAATCGAATCGAATCGACATGAATCAAAAAGAATCGAATCAAAACGAATCGAAAAGAAACAAATCAAGTAGAATCTAAAAGAATCGAATCGAATCAAATCGAAAAAATTCGAATAGAATTGAATCGAAAAGAATCAAAACGAATCGAACCGAAGAGAATCGATTCGAATCAAAATAAAAAGTATCGTATCAAATCGAATCGAAAAGAATCATATCAAATAGAATCGAAAGAATGGAATCAAATCTAAAACAATCGAATCGAATCGAAAAGAATCGGATTGAATGGAATCGAATCGAAAAGAATACAATAGAATAGAATCGAAAGAAATCGAATAGAATCAAATCAAATCAAAAAGAATCGAATCGAATTGATCCTAACCAAAATAAGCGAAATGAATCGACTCGAACCGAAAAAAATCAAATCGAAAAGAATCTAATCTCAACGAAAATCATCGAAATGAATAGAATCGAATTGAATCGAATCGAAAAGAATCGAATGGAATCCAATCGAAAAGAATCAAATTGATTCGAATCGAAACAAATTGAATCCAATCGAAAAGAATCTAATTGAATCGAATCGAAAAGAATCGAATTCAATCAAAACGAATCGATTCGAATGGAATAGAAAAGAATAGAATCGAATCGAAAAGAATCAAATCGAATCGAAAAGAATCGAATCGAAAAGAATTGAATCGAATCGAAAAGAAACGAATCGAACCGAATCAAAAAGAAAACAATCGAATCGAATCAAATACAAAAGAATCGCTTTGAATAGCATAGAATTGAAAAGAATCGAATCAATCGAATTGAAAACAATCGAATCGAAAAGAATCGAATCAAAAAAGTCGAATCGAAACGAAAACAATCGAATCGAATCGAATCTAAAAGAATCGTATTGAATTGAATCGAGTCGAAAAGACTCGAATCAAAAAGACTCGAATCGAATTGAATCAAATCGAAAAGAATCTAATAGAAACCACTCGAACAGAATCAAATCGAAATAATTCAAAATGAATCGAATAGAATAGAATCGAAAAAAATCGAAACGAATCGAAACGAATTGAATCGAAGAGAATCGATTAGAATCGAAATGAAAAGAATCGTATTGAATCGAAAAGAATCAAATCAAATCAAATCGAAAGAAATGAATCAAATCAAAAAGAATCCAATCGAATCGAAAAGATTCGAACTGAATGGAATCAAATCGAAAAGAATCTAATCGAATCGAAAAGAATCGAATCAAATTTAATGGAATCGAAAAGAATCGAATTGAATCGAAAAGAATCGAAATGAAACAAATCAGATCAAATGGAAAAGCATCAAATCGAATTGAAAAGAATCGAATCGAATCGAAATGAATCGAATCAAAAAGACTCGAATCGAAAAGAATCGAATTGAAAAGAATCGAATCGAATCGAAAAGACTCGAATCGAATTAAAAATATCAAATCGAATCGAATTGCAAAGATTCGAATTGAAAAGACTCGAATTGAAACGAATCGATTTGAAACGAAAAGAATCGAATCGAATCGAATCGAATTGAAAGAATCGAATTGAATAGAAAAAAATCGAATAGAAAAGCATCGAACAGCAAAGAAAAGAATCAAATTGAATCAGTCGATTAAATTCTAGTCGAATCGAATCAAAAAGAATGAAATCGAGTCGAATCGAATCGAAAAGAATCGAATCGAATCGAAAAGAATCGAATTGTATCTAATCAAAAAGAATCGAGTCGTATCGACTCGAATCGAAAAGAATCCAATTGCATCATCGAATGGAAACTAATCGAATTGAATAGAATCGAAAAGAATCGAATCGAATCAAATCGAAAACAATCAAATTGAATTGATCGACAAGAATCGAATTGAATCAAATCGAATTGAAATGAAAAGAATCGAATCGATTCAAATAGAAAAGAATCGAATCGAAAAGAATCAAATCGACACGAAAAGAATCGAATCGAATCAAAAAGTATCGAATTGATTCGAAAACATTCGAATCGAAAAGAATCGAATTGAAATGAATCCGATCGAAATGAAAAGAATCTACTCGATTCGAATCCAAAAGAATCGAATCCGAAAGAATCGAATCGAATCCAAAAGAATCGAATTGAATTGAATCCAAAGAAATGAAGTGAATCAAAAAGGAACTAATCGAATCAAATAAAAAAAACTCGAATAGAATCAAATCGAATCAAAAAGAATCGAATAGATTCGAATAAAAAAGAATCGAATTGAGGGATCCCTGGGTGGCTCAGCGGTTTAGCGCCTGCCTTTGGCCCAGGGCGCCATCCTGGAGACCCGGGATCGAATCCCACATCGGGCTCCCGGTGCATGGAGCCTGCTTCTCCCTCTGCCAGTGTCTCTGCCTCTCTCACTCTCTCTGTGACTATCATAAAAAAAAGAATCAAATTGAATCGAGTTGAAAAAAATCATAAAGAATCAAATCGAAAAGAATCGAATTCCATGTAACGAAAAGATTCGAATTGAAAGGATTCGAATCGAAACAAACGAATCGAATCGAATCGACATGAATCAAAAAGAATCGAATCAAAACGAATCGAAAAGAAACAAATCAAGTAGAATCTAAAAGAATCGAATCGAATCAAATCGAAAAAATTCGAATAGAATTGAATCGAAAAGAATCAAAACGAATCGAACCGAAGAGAATCGATTCGAATCAAAATAAAAAGTATCGTATCAACTCGAATCGAAAAGAATCATATCAAATAGAATCGAAAGAATGGAATCAAATCTAAAACAATCGAATCGAATCGAAAAGAATCGGATTGAATGGAATCGAATCGAAAAGAATACAATAGAATAGAATCGAAAGAAATCGAATAGAATCAAATCAAATCAAAAAGAATCGAATTGAATTGATCCTAACCAAAATAAGCGAAATGAATCGACTCGAACCGAAAAAAATCAAATCGAAAAGAATCTAATCTCAACGAAAATCATCGAAATGAATAGAATCGAATTGAATCAAATCGAATGGAATCCAATCGAAAAGAATCAAATTGATTCGAATCGAAACAAATTGAATCCAATCGAAAAGAATCTAATTGAATCGAATCGAAAAGAATCGAATTCAATCAAAACGAATCGATTCGAATGGAATAGAAAAGAATAGAATCGAATCGAAAAGAATCAAATCGAATCGAAAAGAATTGAATCGAATCGAAAAGAAACGAATCGAACCGAATCAAAAATCGAAACCGAATCAAAAAGAAAACAATCGAATCGAATCAAATACAAAAGAATCGCTTTGAATAGCATAGAATAGAAAAGAATTGAATCAATCGAATTGAAAACAATCGAATCGAAAAGAATCGAATCAAAAAAAGTCGAATCGAAACGAAAACAATCGAATCGAATCGAATCTAAAAGAATCGTATTGAATTGAATCGAGTCCAAAAGACTCGAATCAAAAAGACTCGCATCGAATTGAATCAAATCGAAAAGAATCTAATAGAAACCACTCGAACAGAATCAAATCGAAATGATTCAAAATGAATCAAATAGAATAGAATCGAAAAAATTCGAATAGAATCGAAACGAATCGAAACGAATTGAATCGAAGAGAATCGATTAGAATCGAAATGAAAAGAATCGTATTGAATCGAATCGAAAAGAATCAAATCAAATCGAATCGAAAGAATTGAATCAAATCGAAAAGAATCCAATCGAATCGAAAAGAATCGAACTGAATGGAATCAAATCGAAAAGAATCTAATCGAATCAAAAAAATCGAGTCAAATTTAATGGAATCGAAAAGAATCGAATTGTTCGAAAAGAATCGAAATGAAACAAATCAGATCAAATGGAAAAGCATCAAATCGAATTGAAAACAATCGAATCGAATCGAAATGAATCGAATCAAAAAGACTCGAATCGAAAAGAATCGAATTGAAAAGAATCGAATGGAATCGAAAAGACTCGAATCGAATTAAAAATATCAAATCGAATCGAATTGCAAAGATTCGAATTGAAAAGACTCGAATTGAAACGAATCGATTTGAAACGAAAAGAATCGAATCGAATCGAATCGAATTGAAAGAATCGAATTGAATAGAAAAAAATCGAATAGAAAAGCATCGAACCGCAAAGAAAAGAATCAAATTGAATCAGTCGATTAAATTCTAGTCGAATCGAATCAAAAAGAATGAAATCGAGTCGAATCGAATCGAAAAGAATCGAATCGAATCGAAAAGAATCGAATTGTATCTAATCAAAAAGAATCGAATCGTATCGACTCGAA
The DNA here is from genome assembly GCF_053574225.1 of Canis aureus. Lineage (NCBI taxonomy): Eukaryota > Metazoa > Chordata > Mammalia > Carnivora > Canidae > Canis > Canis aureus. Next base: position 182,049 of record NW_027554429.1, read on the forward strand.
TCGAAAAGAATCCAATTGCATCATCGAATGGAAACTAATCGAATTGAATAGAATAGAAAAGAATCGAATCGAATCAAATCGAAAAAATTCAAATTGAATTGATCGACAAGAATCGAATTGAATCAAATCGAATCGAAATGAAAAGAATCGAATCGATTCAAATAGAAAAGAATCGAATCGAAAAGAATCAAATCGACACGAAAAGAATCGAATCGAATCAAAAAGTATCGAATTGATTCGAAAATATTCGAATCGAAAAGAATCGAATTGAAATGAATCCGATCGAAATGAAAAGAATCTACTCGATTCGAATCCAAAAGAATCGAATCCGAAAGAATCGAATCGAATCCAAAAGAATCGAATTGAATTGAATCAAAAGAAATGAATTGAATCAAAAAGGAACTAATCGAATCAAATAAAAAAAATCGAATAGAATCAAATCGAATAAAAAAGAATCGAATAGATTCGAATAAAAAAGAATCGAATTGAGGGATCCCTGGGTGGCGCAGCGGTTTAGCGCCTGCCTTTGGCCCAGGGCGCCATCCTGGAGACCCGGGATCGAATCCCACATCGGGCTCCCGGTGCATGGAGCCTGCTTCTCCCTCTGCCAGTGTCTCTGCCTCTCTCACTCTCTCTGTGACTATCATAAAAAAAAGAATCAAATTGAATCGAGTTGAAAAAAATCATAAAGAATCAAATCGAAAAGAATCGAATTCCATGTAACGAAAAGATTCGAATTGAAAGGATTCGAATCGAAACAAACGAATCGAATCGAATCGACATGAATCAAAAAGAATCGAATCAAAACGAATCGAAAAGAAACAAATCAAGTAGAATCTAAAAGAATCGAATCGAATCAAATCGAAAAAATTCGAATAGAATTGAATCGAAAAGAATCAAAACGAATCGAACCGAAGAGAATCGATTCGAATCAAAATAAAAAGTATCGTATCAACTCGAATCGAAAAGAATCATATCAAATAGAATCGAAAGAATGGAATCAAATCTAAAACAATCGAATCGAATCGAAAAGAATCGGATTGAATGGAATCGAATCGAAAAGAATACAATAGAATAGAATTGAAAGAAATCGAATAGAATCAAATCAAATCAAAAAGAATCGAATTGAATTGATCCTAACCAAAATAAGCGAAATGAATCGACTCGAACCGAAAAAAATCAAATCGAAAAGAATCTAATCTCAACGAAAATAATCGAAATGAATAGAATCGAATTGAATCAAATCGAATGGAATCCAATCGAAAAGAATCAAATTGATTCGAATCGAAACAAATTGAATCCAATCGAAAAGAATCTAATTGAATCGAATCGAAAAGAATCGAATTCAATCAAAACGAATCGATTCGAATGGAATAGAAAAGAATAGAATCGAATCGAAAAGAATCAAATCGAATCGAAAAGAATCGAATCGAAAAGAATTGAATCGAATCGAAAAGAAACGAATCGAACCGAATCAAAAAGAAAACAATCGAATGGAATCAAATACAAAAGAATCGCTTTGAATAGCATAGAATTGAAAAGAATCGAATCAATCGAATTGAAAACAATCGAATCGAAAAGAATCGAATCAAAAAAGTCGAATCGAAACGAAAACAATCGAATCGAAACGAATCTAAAAGAATCGTATTGAATTGAATCGAGTCGAAAAGACTCGAATCAAAAAGACTCGAATCGAATTGAATCAAATCGAAAAGAATCTAATAGAAACCACTCGAACAGAATCAAATCGAAATGATTCAAAATGAATCGAATAGAATAGAATCGAAAAAAATCGAGACGAATCGAAACGAATCGAAACGAATTGAATCAAAGAGAATCGATTAGAATCGAAATGAAAAGAATCGTATTGAATCGAAAAGAATCAAATCAAATCGAATCGAAAGAATTGAATCAAATCGAAAAGAATCCAATCGAATCGAAAAGAATCGAACTGAATGGAATCAAATCGAAAAGAATCTAATGGAATCGAAAAGAATCGAATCAAATTTAATGGAATCGAAAAGAATCGAATTGAATCGAAAAGAATCGAAATGAAACAAATCAGATCAAATGGAAAAGCATCAAATCGAATTGAAAAGAATCGAATCGAATCGAAATGAATCGAATCAAAAAGACTCGAATCGAAAAGAATCGAATTGAAAAGAATCCAATCGAATCGAAAAGACTCGAATCGAATTAAAAATATCAAATCGAATCGAATCGCAAAGATTCGAATTGAAAAGACTCGAATTGAAACGAATCGATTTGAAACGAAAAGAATCGAATCGAATCGAATCGAATCGAATTGAAAGAATCGAATTGAATAGAAAAAAATCGAATACAAAAGCATCGAACCGAAAAGAAAAGAATCAAATTGAATCAGTCGATTAAATTCTAGTCGAATCGAATCAAAAAGAATGAAATCGAGTCGAATCGAATCGAAAAGAATCGAATCGAATCGAAAAGAATCGAATTGTATCTAATCAAAAAGAATCGAGTCGTATCGACTCGAATCAAAAAGAATCCAATTGCATCATCGAATGGAAACTAATCGAATTGAATAGAATAGAAAAGAATCGAATCGAATCAAATCGAAAACAATCAAATTGAATTGATCGACAAGAATCGAATTGAATCAAATCGAATCGAAATGAAAAGAATCGAATCGATTCAAATAGAAAAGAATCGAATCGAAAAGAATCAAATCGACACGAAAAGAATCGAATCGAATCAAAAAGTATCGAATTGATTCGAAAACATTCGAATCGAAAAGAATCGAATTGAAATGAATCCGATCGAAATGAAAAGAATCTACTCGATTCGAATCCAAAAGAATCGAATCCAAAAGAATCGAATCGAATCCAAAAGAATCGAATTGAATTGAATCAAAAGAAATGAATTGAATCAAAAAGGAACTAATCGAATCAAATCGGAAAAACTCGAATAGAATCAAATCGAATCAAAAAGAATCGAATAGATTCGAATCAAAAAGAATCGAATTGAGGGATCCCTGGGTGGCGCAGCGGTTTAGCGCCTGCCTTTGGCCCAGGGCGCGATCCTGGAGACCCGGGATCAAATCCCACATCGGGCTCCCGGTGCATGGAGCCTGCTTCTCCCTCTGCCTGTGTCTCTGCCTCTCTCACTCTCTCTGTGACTATCATAAAAAAAAGAATCGAATTGAATCGAGTTGAAAAAAATCATAAAGAATCAAATCGAAAAGAATCGAATTCCATGTAACGAAAAGATTCGAATTGAAAAGATTCGAATCGAAACAAAAGAATCGAATCGAATCGACATGAATCAAAAAGAATCGAATCAAAACGAATCGAAAAGAAACAAATCAAGTAGAATCTAAAAGAATCGAATCGAATCAAATCGAAAAAATTCGAATAGAATTGAATCGAAAAGAATCAAAACGAATCGAACCGAAGAGAATCGATTCGAATCAAAATAAAAAGTATCGTATCAAATCGAATCGAAAAGAATCATATCAAATAGAATCGAAAGAATGGAATCAAATCTAAAACAATCGAATCGAATCGAAAAGAATCGGATTGAATGGAATCGAATCGAAAAGAATACAATAGAATAGAATCGAAAGAAATCGAGTAGAATCAAATCAAATCAAAAAGAATCGAATCGAATTGATCCTAACCAAAATAAGCGAAATGAATCGACTCGAACCGAAAAAAATCAAATCGAAAAGAATCTAATCTCAACGAAAATCATCGAAATGAATAGAATCGAATTGAATCAAATCGAAAAGAATCGAATGGAATCCAATCGAAAAGAATCAAATTGATTCGAATCGAAACAAATTGAATCCAAACGAAAAGAATCTAATTGAATCGAATCGAAAAGAATCGAATTCAATCAAAACGAATCGATTCGAATGGAATAGAAAAGAATAGAATCGAATCGAAAAGAATCAAATCGAATCGAAAAGAATCGAATCGAAAAGAATTGAATCGAATCGAAAAGAAACGAATCGAACCGAATCAAAAAGAAAACAATCGAATCGAATCAAATACAAAAGAATCGTTTTGAATAGCATAGAATTGAAAAGAATCGAATCAATCGAATTGAAAACAATCGAATCGAAAAGAATCGAATCAAAAAAGTCGAATCGAAACGAAAACAATCGAATCGAAACGAATCCAAAAGAATCGTATTGAATTGAATCGAGTCGAAAAGACTCGAATCAAAAAGACTCAAATCGAATTGAATCAAATCGAAAAGAATCTAATAGAAACCACTCGAACAGAATCAAATCGAAATGATTCAAAATGAATCGAATAGAATAGAATCGAAAAAAGTCGAAACGAATCGAAACGAATCGAAACGAATTGAATCGAAGAGAATCGATTAGAATCGAAATGAAAAGAATCGTATTGAATCGAATTGAAAAGAATCAAATCAAATCGAATCGAAAGAATTGAATCAAATCGAAAGGAATCCAATCGAATCGAAAAGAATCGAACTGAATGGAATCAAATCAAAAAGAATCTAATCGAATCGAAAAGAATCGAATCAAATTTAATGGAATCGAAAAGAATCGAATTGAATCGAAAAGAATCGAAATGAAACAAATCAGATCAAATGGAAAAGCATCAAATCGGATTGAAAAGAATCGAATCGAATCGAAATGAATCGAATCAAAAAGACTCGAATCGAAAAGAATCGAATTGAAAAGAATCCAATCGAATCGAAAAGACTCGAATCGAATTAAAAATATCAAATCGAATCGAATCGCAAAGATTCGAATTGAAAAGACTCGAATTGAAACGAATCGATTTGAAACGAAAAGAATCGAATCGAATCGAATCGAATTGAAAGAATCGAATTGAATAGAAAAAAATCGAATAGAAAAGCATCGAACCGAAAAGAAAAGAATCAAATTGAATCAGTCGATTAAATTCTAGTCGAATCGAATCAAAAAGAATGAAATCGAGTCAAATCGAATCGAAAAGAATCGAATCGAATCGAAAAGAATCGAATTGTATCTAATCAAAAAGAATCGAGTCGTATCGACTCGAATCAAAAAGAATCCAATTGCATCATCGAATGGAAACTAATCGAATTGAATAGAATCGAAAAGAATCGAATCGAATCAAATCGAAAACAATCAAATTGAATTGATCGACAAGAATCGAATTGAATCAAATCGAATCGAAATGAAAAGAATCGAATCGATTCAAATAGAAAAGAATCGAATCGAAAAGAATCAAATCGACACGAAAAGAATCGAATCGAATCAAAAAGTATCGAATTGATTCGAAAACATTCGAATAGAAAAGAATCGAATTGAAATGAATCCGATCGAAATGAAAAGAATCTACTCGATTCGAATCCAAAAGAATCGAATCCAAAAGAATCGAATCGAATCCAAAAGAATCGAATTGAATTGAATCAAAAGAAATGAATTGAATCAAAAAGGAACTAATCGAATCAAATCGAAAAAACTCGAATAGAATCAAATCGAATCAAAAAGAATCGAATAGATTCGAATAAAAAAGAATCGAATTGAAGGATCCCTGGGTGGCGCAGCGGTTTAGCGCCTGCCTTTGGCCCAGGGCGCGATCCTGGAGACCCGGGATCGAATCCCACATCGGGCTCCCGGTGCATGGAGCCTGCTTCTCCCTCTGCCTGTGTCTCTGCCTCTCTCACTCTCTCTGTGACTATCATAAATAAAAGAATCGAATTGAATCGAGTTGAAAAAAATCATAAAGAATCAAATCGAAAAGAATCGAATTCCATGTAACGAAAAGATTCGAATTGAAAAGATTCGAATCGAAAGAAAAGAATCGAATCGAATCGACATGAATCAAAAAGAATCGAATCAAAACGAATCGAAAAGAAACAAATCAAGTAGAATCTAAAAGAATCGAATCAAATCAAATCGAAAAAATTCGAATAGAATTGAATCGAAAAGAATCAAAACGAATCGAACCGAAGAGAATCGATTCGAATCAAAATAAAAAGTATCGTATCAAATCGAATCGAAAAGAATCATATCAAATAGAATCGAAAGAATGGAATCAAATCTAAAACAATCGAATCGAATCGAAAAGAATCGGATTGAATGGAATCGAATCGAAAAGAATACAATAGAATAGAATCGAAAGAAATCGAGTAGAATCAAATCAAATCAAAAAGAATCGAATCGAATTGATCCTAACCAAAATAAGCGAAATGAATCGACTCGAACCGAAAAAAATCAAATCGAAAAGAATCTAATCTCAACGAAAATCATCGAAATGAATAGAATCGAATTGAATCAAATCGAAAAGAATCGAATGGAATCCAATCGAAAAGAATCAAAGTGATTCGAATCGAAACAAATTGAATCCAATCGAAAAGAATCTAATTGAATCGAATCGAAAAGAATCGAATTCAATCAAAACGAATCGATTCGAATGGAATAGAAAAGAATAGAATCGAATCGAAAAGAATCAAATCGAATCGAAAAGAATCGAATCGAAAAGAATTGAATCGAATCGAAAAGAAACGAATCGAACCGAATCAAAAAGAAAACAATCGAATCGAATCAAATACAAAAGAATCGCTTTGAATAGCATAGAATTGAAAAGAATCGAATCAATCGAATTGAAAACAATCGAATCGAAAAGAATCGAATCAAAAAAGTCGAATCGAAACGAAAACAATCGAATCGAAACGAATCCAAAAGAATCGTATTGAATTGAATCGAGTCGAAAAGACTCGAATCAAAAAGACTCGAATCGAATAGAATCAAATCGAAAAGAATCTAATAGAAACCACTCGAACAGAATCAAATCGAAATGATTCAAAATGAATCGAATAGAATAGAATCGAAAAAATTCGAATAGAATCGAAACGAATCGAAACGAATTGAATCGAAGAGAATCGATTAGAATCGAAATGAAAAGAATCGTATTGAATCGAATCGAAAAGAATCAAATCAAATCGAATCGAAAGAATTGAATCAAATCGAAAAGAATCCAATCGAATCGAAAAGAATCGAACTGAATGGAATCAAATCGAAAAGAATCTAATCGAATCGAAAAGAATCGAATCAAATTTAATGGAATCGAAAAGAATCGAATTGAATCGAAAAGAATCGAAATGAAACAAATCAGATCAAATGGAAAAGCGTCAAATCGGATTGAAAAGAATCGAATCGAATCGAAATGAATCGAATCAAAAAGACTCGAATCGAAAAGAATCGAATTGAAAAGAATCGAATCGAATCGAAAAGACTCGAATCGAATTAAAAATATCAAATCGAATTGAATCGCAAAGATTCGAATTGAAAAGACTCGAATTGAAACGAATCGATTTGAAACGAAAAGAATCGAATCGAATCGAATCGAATTGAAAGAATCGAATTGAAAAGAAAAAAATCGAATAGAAAAGCATCGAACCGAAAAGAAAAGAATCAAATTGAATCAGTCGATTAAATTCTAGTCGAATCGAATCAAAAAGAATGAAATCGAGTCAAATCGAATCGAAAAGAATCGAATCGAATCGAAAAGAATCGAATTGTATCTAATCAAAAAGAATCGAGTCGTATCGACTCGAATCAAAAAGAATCCAATTGCATCATCGAATGGAAACTAATCGAATTGAATAGAATCGAAAAGAATCGAATCGAATCAAATCGAAAAAAATCAAATTGAATTGATCCACAAGAATCGAATTGAATCAAATCGAATCGAAATGAAAAGAATCGAATCGATTCAAATAGAAAAGAATCGAATCGAAAAGAATCAAATCGACACGAAAAGAATCGAATCGAATCAAAAAGTATCGAATTGATTCGAAAACATTCGAATCGAAAAGAATCGAATTGAAATGAATCCGATCGAAATGAAAAGAATCTACTCGATTCGAATCCAAAAGAATCGAATCCAAAAGAATCGAATCGAATCCAAAAGAATCGAATTGAATTTAATCAAAAGAAATGAATTGAATCAAAAAGGAACTAATCGCATCAAATCGAAAAAACTCGAATAGAATCAAATCGAATCAAAAAGAATCGAATAGATTCGAATAAAAAAGAATCGAATTGAGGGATCCCTGGGTGGCGCAGCGGTTTAGCGCCTGCCTTTGGCCCAGGGCGCGATCCTGGAGACCCGGGATCGAATCCCACATCGGGCTCCCGGTGCATGGAGCCTGCTTCTCCCTCTGCCTGTGTCTCTGCCTCTCTCACTCTCTCTGTGACTATCATAAAAAAAAGAATCGAATTGAATCGAGTTGAAAAAAATCATAAAGAATCAAATCGAAAAGAATCGAATTCCATGTAACGAAAAGATTCGAATTGAAAAGATTCGAATCGAAACAAAAGAATCGAATCGAATCGACATGAATCAAAAAGAATCGAATCAAAACGAATCGAAAAGAAACAAATCAAGTAGAATCTAAAAGAATCGAATCGAATCCAATCGAAAAAATTCGAATAGAATTGAATCGAAAAGAATCAAAACGAATCAAACCGAAGAGAATCGATTCGAATCAAAATAAAAAGTATCGTATCAAATCGAATCGAAAAGAATCATATCAAATAGAATCGAAAGAATGGAATCAAATCTAAAACAATCGAATCGAATCGAAAAGAATCGGATTGAATGGAATCGAATCGAAAAGAATACAATAGAATAGAATCGAAAGAAATCGAATAGAATCAAATCAAATCAAAAAGAATCGAATCGAATTGATCCTAACCAAAATAAGCGAAATGAATCGACTCGAACCGAAAAAAATCAAATCGAAAAGAATCTAATCTCAACGAAAATCATCGAAATGAATAGAATCGAATTGAATCAAATCGAAAAGAATCGAATGGAATCCAATCGAAAAGAATCAAAGTGATTCGAATCGAAACAAATTGAATCCAATCGAAAAGAATCTAATTGAATCGAATCGAAAAGAATCGAATTCAATCAAAACGAATCGATTCGAATGGAATAGAAAAGAATAGAATCGAATCGAAAAGAATCAAATCGAATCGAAAAGAATCGAATCGAAAAGAATTGAATCGAATCGAAAAGAAACGAATCGAACCGAATCAAAAAGAAAACAATTGAATCGAATCAAATACAAAAGAATCGCTTTGAATACCATAGAATTGAAAAGAATCGAATCAATCGAATTGAAAACAATCGAATCGAAAAGAATCGAATCAAAAAAAGTCGAATCGAAACGAAAACAATCGAATCGAATCGAATCTAAAAGAATCGTATTGAATTGAATCGAGTCGAAAAGGCTCGAATCAAAAAGACTCGAATCGAATTGAATCAAATCGAAAAGAATCTAATAGAAACCACTCGAACAGAATCAAATCGAAATGATTCAAAATGAATCGAATAGAATAGAATCGAAAAAAATCGAAACGAATCGAAACGAATCGAAACGAATTGAATCGAAGAGAATCTATTAGAATCGAAATGAAAAGAATCGTATTGAATCGAAAAGAATCAAATCAAATCGAATCGAAAGAATTGAATCAAATCGAAAAGAATCGAATCGAATCGAAAAGAATCGAATTGTATCTAATCAAAAAGAATCGAGTCGTATCGACTCGAATCAAAAAGAATCCAATTGCATCATCGAATGGAAACTAATCGAATTGAATAGAATCGAAAAGAATCGAATCGAATCAAATCGAAAACAATCAAATTGAATTGATCGACAAGAATCGAATTGAATCAAATCGAATCGAAATGAAAAGAATCGAATCGATTCAAATAGAAAAGAATCGAATCGAAAAGAATCAAATCGACACGAAAAGAATCGAATCGAATCAAAAAGTATCGAATTGATTCGAAAACATTCGAATCGAAAAGAATCGAATTGAAATGAATCCGATCGAAATGAAAAGAATCTACTCGATTCGAATCCAAAAGAATCGAATCCAAAAGAATCGAATCGAATCCAAAAGAATCGAATTGAATTGAATCAAAAGAAATGAATTGAATCAAAAAGGAACTAATCGAATCAAATCGAAAAAACTCGAATAGAATCAAATCGAATCAAAAAGAATCGAATAGATTCGAATAAAAAAGAATCGAATTGAGGGATCCCTGGGTGGCGCAGCGGTTTAGCGCCTGCCTTTGGCCCAGGGCGCGATCCTGGAGACCCGGGATCGAATCCCACATCGGGCTCCCGGTGCATGGAGCCTGCTTCTCCCTCTGCCTGTGTCTCTGCCTCTCTCACTCTCTCTGTGACTATCATAAATAAAAGAATCGAATTGAATCGAGTTGAAAAAAATCATAAAGAATCAAATCGAAAAGAATCGAATTCCATGTAACGAAAAGATTCGAATTGAAAAGATTCGAATCGAAACAAAAGAATCGAATCGAATCGACATGAATCAAAAAGAATCGAATCAAAACGAATCGAAAAGAAACAAATCAAGTAGAATCTAAAAGAATCGAATCGAATCCAATCGAAAAAATTCGAATAGAATTGAATCGAAAAGAATCAAAACGAATCGAACCGAAGAGAATCGATTCGAATCAAAATAAAAAGTATCGTATCAAATCGAATCGAAAAGAATCATATCAAATAGAATCGAAAGAATGGAATCAAATCTAAAACAATCGAATCGAATCGAAAAGAATCGGATTGAATGGAATCGAATCGAAAAGAATACAATAGAATAGAATCGAAAGAAATCGAATAGAATCAAATCAAATCAAAAAGAATCGAATCGAATTGATCCTAACCAAAATAAGCGAAATGAATCGACTCGAACCGAAAAAAATCAAATCGAAAAGAATCTAATCTCAACGAAAATCATCGAAATGAATAGAATCGAATTGAATCAAATCGAAAAGAATCGAATGGAATCCAATCGAAAAGAATCAAATTGATTCGAATCGAAACAAATTGAATCCAATCGAAAAGAATCTAATTGAATCGAATCGAAAAGAATCGAATTCAATCAAAACGAATCGATTCGAATGGAATAGAAAAGAATAGAATCGAATCGAAAAGAATCAAATCGAATCGAAAAGAATCGAATCGAAAAGAATTGAATCGAATCGAAAAGAAACGAATCGAACCGAATCAAAAAGAAAACAATCGAATCGAATCAAATACAAAAGAATCGCTTTGAATAGCATAGAATTGAAAAGAATCGAATCAATCGAATTGAAAACAATTGAATCGAAAAGAATCGAATCAAAAAAGTCGAATCGAAACGAAAACAATCGAATCGAATCGAATCTAAAAGAATCGTATTGAATTGAATCGAGTCGAAAAGACTCGAATCAAAAAGACTCGAATCGAATTGAATCAAATCGAAAAGAATCTAATAGAAACCACTCGAACAGAATCAAATCGAAATGATTCAAAATGAATCGAATAGAATAGAATCGAAAAAAACCGAAATGAATCGAAACGAATCGAAACGAATTGAATCGAAGAGAATCGATTAGAATCGAAATGAAAAGAATCGTATTGAATCGAAAAGAATCAAATCAAATCGAATCGAAAGAATTGAATCAAATCGAAAAGAATCCAATCGAATCGAAAAGAATCGAACTGAATGGAATCATATCGAAAAGAATCTAATCGAATCGAAAAGAATCGAATCAAATTTAATGGAATCGAAAAGAATCGAATTGAATCGAAAAGAATCGAAATGAAACAAATCAGATCAAATGGAAAAGCATCAAATCGAATTGAAAAGAATCGAATCGAATCGAAATGAATCGAATCAAAAAGACTCGAATTGAAAAGAATCGAATTGAAAAGAATCCAATCGAATCGAAAAGACTCGAATCGAATTAAAAATATCAAATCGAATCGAATCGCAAAGATTCGAATTGAAAAGACTCGAATTGAAACGAATCGATTTGAAACGAAAAGAATCGAATCGAATCGAATCGAATTGAAAGAATCGAATTGAATAGAAAAAAATCGAATAGAAAAGAATCGAACCGAAAAGAAAAGAATCAAATTGAATCAGTCGATTAAATTCTAGTCGAATCGAATCAAAAAGAATGAAATCGAGTCGAATCGAATCGAAAAGAATCGAATCGAATCGAAAAGAATCGAATTGTATCTAATCAAAAAGAATCGAGTCGTATCGACTCGAATCGAAAAGAATCCAATTGCATCATCGAATGGAAACTAATCGAATTGAATAGAATCGAAAAGAATCGAATCGAATCAAATCGAAAACAATCAAATTGAATTGATCGAAAAGAATCGAATTGAATCAAATCGAATCGAAATGAAAAGAATCGAATCGATTCAAATAGAAAAGAATCGAATCGAAAAGAATCAAATCGACACGAAAAGAATCGAATCGAATCAAAAAGTATCGAATTGATTCGAAAACATTCGAATCGAAAAGAATCGAATTGAAATGAATCCGATCGAAATGAAAAGAATCTACTCGATTCGAATCCAAAAGAATCGAATCCAAAAGAATCGAATCGAATCCAAAAGAATCGAATTGAATTGAATCAAAAGAAATGAATTGAATCAAAAAGGAACTAATCGAATCAAATCGGAAAAACTCGAATAGAATCAAATCGAATCAAAAAGAATCGAATAGATTCGAATAAAAAAGAATCGAATTGAGGGATCCCTGGGTGGCGCAGCGGTTTAGCGCCTGCCTTTGGCCCAGGGCGCGATCCTGGAGACCCGGGATCGAATCCCACATCGGGCTCCCGGTGCATGGAGCCTGCTTCTCCCTCTGCCTGTGTCTCTGCCTCTCTCACTCTCTCTGTGACTATCATAAAAAAAAGAATCGAATTGAATCGAGTTGAAAAAAATCATAAAGAATCAAATCGAAAAGAATCGAATTCCATGTAACGAAAAGATTCGAATTGAAAAGATTCGAATCGAAACAAAAGAATCGAATCGAATCGACATGAATCAAAAAGAATCGAATCAAAACGAATCGAAAAGAAACAAATCAAGTAGAATCTAAAAGAATCGAATCGAATCCAATCGAAAAAATTCGAATAGAATTGAATCGAAAAGAATCAAAACGAATCAAACCGAAGAGAATCGATTCGAATCAAAATAAAAAGTATCGTATCAAATCGAATCGAAAAGAATCATATCAAATAGAATCGAAAGAATGGAATCAAATCTAAAACAATCGAATCGAATCGAAAAGAATCGGATTGAATGGAATCGAATCGAAAAGAATACAATAGAATAGAATCGAAAGAAATCGAATAGAATCAAATCAAATCAAAAAGAATCGAATTGAATTGATCCTAACCAAAATAAGCGAAATGAATCGACTCGAACCGAAAAAAATCAAATCGAAAAGAATCTAATCTCAACGAAAATAATCGAAATGAATAGAATCGAATTGAATCAAATCGAAAAGAATCGAATGGAATCCAATCGAAAAGAATCAAAGTGATTCGAATCGAAACAAATTGAATCCAATCGAAAAGAATCTAATTGAATCGAATCGAAAAGAATCGAATTCAATCAAAACGAATCGATTCGAATGGAATAGAAAAGAATAGAATCGAATCGAAAAGAATCAAATCGAATCGAAAAGAATCGAATCGAAAAGAATTGAATCGAATCGAAAAGAAACGAATCGAACCGAATCAAAAAGAAAACAATCGAATCGAATCAAATACAATAGAATCGCTTTGAATACCATAGAATTGAAAAGAATCGAATCAATCGAATTGAAAACAATCGAATCGAAAAGAATCGAATCAAAAAAAGTCGAATCGAAACGAAAACAATCGAATCGAATCGAATCTAAAAGAATCGTATTGAATTGAATCGAGTCGAAAAGACTCGAATCAAAAAGACTCGAATCGAATTGAATCAAATCGAAAAGAATCTAATAGAAACCACTCGAACAGAATCAAATCGAAATGTTTCAAAATGAATCGAATAGAATAGAATCGAAAAAAATCGAAACGAATCGAAACGAATCGAAACGAATTGAATCGAAGAGAATCGATTAGAATCGAAATGAAAAGAATCGTATTGAATCGAAAAGAATCAAATCAAATCGAATCGAAAGAATTGAATCAAATCGAAAAGAATCGAATCGAATCGAAAAGAATCGAATTGTATCTAATCAAAAAGAATCGAGTCGTATCGACTCGAATCAAAAAGAATCCAATTGCATCATCGAATGGAAACTAATCGAATTGAATAGAATCGAAAAGAATCGAATCGAATCAAATCGAAAACAATCAAATTGAATTGATCGACAAGAATCGAATTGAATCAAATCGAATCGAAATGAAAAGAATCGAATCGATTCAAATAGAAAAGAATCGAATCGAAAAGAATCAAATCGACACGAAAAGAATCGAATCGAATCAAAAAGTATCGAATTGATTCGAAAATATTCGAATCGAAAAGAATCGAATTGAAATGAATCCGATCGAAATGAAAAGAATCTACTCGATTCGAATCCAAAAGAATCGAATCCAAAAGAATCGAATCGAATCCAAACGAATCGAATTGAATTGAATCAAAAGAAATGAATTGAATGAAAAAGGAACTAATCGAATCAAATCGAAAAAACTCGAATAGAATCAAATCGAATCAAAAAGAATCGAATAGATTCGAATAAAAAAGAATCGAATTGAGGGATCCCTGGGTGGCGCAGCGGTTTAGCGCCTGCCTTTGGCCCAGGGCGCGATCCTGGAGACCCGGGATCGAATCCCACATCGGGCTCCCGGTGCATGGAGCCTGCTTCTCCCTCTGCCTGTGTCTCTGCCTCTCTCACTCTCTCTGTGACTATCATAAATAAAAGAATCGAATTGAATCGAGTTGAAAAAAATCATAAAGAATCAAATCGAAAAGAATCGAATTCCATGTAACGAAAAGATTCGAATTGAAAAGATTCGAATCGAAACAAAAGTATCGAATCGAATCGACATGAATCAAAAAGAATCGAATCAAAACGAATCGAAAAGAAACAAATCAAGTAGAATCTAAAAGAATCGAATCGAATCCAATCGAAAAAATTCGAATAGAATTGAATCGAAAAGAATCAAAACGAATCGAACCGAAGAGAATCGATTCGAATCAAAATAAAAAGTATCGTATCAAATCGAATCGAAAAGAATCATATCAAATAGAATCGAAAGAATGGAATCAAATCTAAAACAATCGAATCGAATCGAAAAGAATCGGATTGAATGGAATCGAATCGAAAAGAATACAATAGAATAGAATCGAAAGAAATCGAATAGAATCAAATCAAATCAAAAAGAATCGAATCGAATTGATCCTAACCAAAATAAGCGAAATGAATCGACTCGAACCGAAAAAAATCAAATCGAAAAGAATCTAATCTCAACGAAAATCATCGAAATGAATAGAATCGAATTGAATCAAATCGAAAAGAATCGAATGGAATCCAATCGAAAAGAATCAAATTGATTCGAATCGAAACAAATTGAATCCAATCGAAAAGAATCTAATTGAATCGAATCGAAAAGAATCGAATTCAATCAAAACGAATCGATTCGAATGGAATAGAAAAGAATAGAATCGAATCGAAAAGAATCAAATCGAATCGAAAAGAATCGAATCGAATCGAAAAGAAACGAATCGAACCGAATCAAAAAGAAAACAATCGAATCGAATCAAATACAAAAGAATCGCTTTGAATAGCATAGAATTGAAAAGAATCGAATCAATCGAATTGAAAACAATCGAATCGAAAAGAATCGAATCAAAAAAAGTCGAATCGAAACGAAAACAATCGAATCGAAACGAATCCAAAAGAATCGTATTGAATTGATTCGAGTCGAAAAGACTCGAATCAAAAAGACTCGAATCGAACTGAATCAAATCGAAAAGAATCTAATAGAAACCACTCGAACAGAATCAAATCGAAATGATTCAAAATGAATCGAATAGAATAGAATCGAAAAAAGTCGAAACGAATCGGAACGAATCGAAACGAATTGAATCGAAGAGAATCGATTAGAATCGAAATGAAAAGAATCGTATTGAATCGAATCGAAAAGAATCAAATCAAATCGAATCGAAAGAATTGAATCAAATCGAAAAGAATCCAATCGAATCGAAAAGAATCGAACTGAATGGAATCAAATCAAAAAGAATCTAATCGAATCGAAAAGAATCGAATCAAATTTAATGGAATCGAAAAGAATCGAATTGAATCGAAAAGAATCGAAATGAAACAAATCAGATCAAATGGAAAAGCATCAAATCGGATTGAAAAGAATCGAATCGAATCGAAATGAATCGAATCAAAAGACTCGAATCGAAAAGAATCGAATTGAAAAGAATCGAATCGAATCGAAAAGACTCGAATCGAATTAGAAATATCAAATCGAATCGAATCGCAAAGATTCGAATTGAAAAGACTCGAATTGAAACGAATCGATTTGAAACGAAAAGAATTGAATCGAATCAAATTGAAAGAATCGAATTGAATAGAAAAAAATCGAATAGAAAAGCATCGAACCGCAAAGAAAAGAATCAAATTGAATCAGTCGATTAAATTCTAGTCGAATCGAATCAAAAAGAATGAAATCGAGTCAAATCGAATCGAAAAGAATCGAATCGAATCGAAAAGAATCGAATTGTATCTAATCAAAAAGAATCGAGTCGTATCGACTCGAATCGAAAAGAATCCAATTGCATCATCGAATGGAAACTAATCGAATTGAATAGAATCGAAAAGAATCGAATCGAATCAAATCGAAAACAATCAAATTGAATTGATCGACAAGAATCGAATTGAATCAAATCGAATCGAAATGAAAAGAATCGAATCGATTCAAATAGAAAAGAATCGAATCGAAAAGAATCAAATCGACACGAAAAGAATCGAATCGAATCAAAAAGTATCGAATTGATTCGAAAACATTCGAATCGAAAAGAATCGAATTGAAATGAATCCGATCGAAATGAAAAGAATCTACTCGATTCGAATCCAAAAGAATCGAATCCAAAAGAATCGAATCGAATCCAAAAGAATCGAATTGAATTGAATCAAAAGAAATGAATTGAATCAAAAAGGAACTAATCGAATCAAATCGAAAAAACTCGAATAGAATCAACTCGAATCAAAAAGAATCGAATAGATTCGAATAAAAAAGAATCGAATTGAGGGATCCCTGGGTGGCGCAGCGGTTTAGCGCCTGCCTTTGGCCCAGGGCGCGATCCTGGAGACCCGGGATCGAATCCCACATCGGGCTCCCGGTGCATGGAGCCTGCTTCTCCCTCTGCCTGTGTCTCTGCCTCTCTCACTCTCTCTGTGACTATCATAAATAAAAGAATCGAATTGAATCGAGTTGAAAAAAATCATAAAGAATCAAATCGAAAAGAATCGAATTCCATGTAACGAAAAGATTCGAATTGAAAAGATTCGAATCGAAACAAAAGAATCGAATCGAATCGACATGAATCAAAAAGAATCGAATCAAAACGAATCGAAAAGAAACAAATCAAGTAGAATCTAAAAGAATCGAATCGAATCCAATCGAAAAAATTCGAATAGAATTGAATCGAAAAGAATCAAAACGAATCGAACCGAAGAGAATCGATTCGAATCAAAATAAAAAGTATCGTATCAAATCGAATCGAAAAGAATCATATCAAATAGAATCAAAGAATGGAATCAAATCTAAAACAATCGAATCGAATCGAAAAGAATCGGATTGAATGGAATCGAATCGAAAAGAATACAATAGAATAGAATCGAAAGAAATCGAATAGAATCAAATCAAATAAAAAAGAATCGAATCGAATTGATCCTAACCAAAATAAGCGAAATGAATCGACTCGAACCGAAAAAAATCAAATCGAAAAGAATCTAATCTCAACGAAAATCATCGAAATGAATAGAATCGAATTGAATCAAATCGAAAAGAATCGAATGGAATCCAATCGAAAAGAATCAAAGTGATTCGAATCGAAACAAATTGAATCCAATCGAAAAGAATCTAATTGAATCGAATCGAAAAGAATCGAATTCAATCAAAACGAATCGATTCCAATGGAATAGAAAAGAATAGAATCGAATCGAAAAGAATCAAATCGAATCGTAAAGAATCGAATCGAAAAGAATTGAATCGAATCGAAAAGAAACGAATCGAACCGAATCAAAAACAATCGAATCGAATCAAATACAAAAGAATCGCTTTGAATAGCATAGAATTGAAAAGAATCGAATCAATCGAATTGAAAACAATCGAATCGAAAAGAATCGAATCAAAAAAAGTCGAATCGAAACGAAAACAATCGAATCGAAACGAATCCAAAAGAATCGTATTGAATTGAATCGAGTCGAAAAGACTCGAATCAAAAAGACTCGAATCGAACTGAATCAAATCGAAAAGAATCTAATAGAAACCACTCGAACAGAATCAAATCGAAATGATTCAAAATGAATCGAATAGAATAGAATCGAAAAAAGTCGAAACGAATCGGAACGAATCGAAACGAATTGAATCGAAGAGAATCGATTAGAATCGAAATGAAAAGAATCGTATTGAATCGAATCGAAAAGAATCAAATCAAATCGAATCGAAAGAATTGAATCAAATCGAAAAGAATCCAATCGAATCGAAAAGAATCGAACTGAATGGAATCAAATCAAAAAGAATCTAATCGAATCGAAAAGAATCGAATCAAATTTAATGGAATCGAAAAGAATCGAATTGAATCGAAAAGAATCGAAATGAAACAAATCAGATCAAATGGAAAAGCATCAAATCGGATTGAAAAGAATCGAATCGAATCGAAATGAATCGAATCAAAAGACTCGAATCGAAAAGAATCGAATTGAAAAGAATCGAATCGAATCGAAAAGACTCGAATCGAATTAGAAATATCAAATCGAATCGAATCGCAAAGATTCGAATTGAAAAGACTCGAATTGAAACGAATCGATTTGAAACGAAAAGAATTGAATCGAATCAAATTGAAAGAATCGAATTGAATAGAAAAAAATCGAATAGAAAAGCATCGAACCGCAAAGAAAAGAATCAAATTGAATCAGTCGATTAAATTCTAGTCGAATCGAATCAAAAAGAATGAAATCGAGTCAAATCGAATCGAAAAGAATCGAATCGAATCGAAAAGAATCGAATTGTATCTAATCAAAAAGAATCGAGTCGTATCGACTCGAATCGAAAAGAATCCAATTGCATCATCGAATGGAAACTAATCGAATTGAATAGAATCGAAAAGAATCGAATCGAATCAAATCGAAAACAATCAAATTGAATTGATCGACAAGAATCGAATTGAATCAAATCGAATCGAAATGAAAAGAATCGAATCGATTCAAATAGAAAAGAATCGAATCGAAAAGAATCAAATCGACACGAAAAGAATCGAATCGAATCAAAAAGTATCGAATTGATTCGAAAACATTCGAATCGAAAAGAATCGAATTGAAATGAATCCGATCGAAATGAAAAGAATCTACTCGATTCGAATCCAAAAGAATCGAATCCAAAAGAATCGAATCGAATCCAAAAGAATCGAATTGAATTGAATCAAAAGAAATGAATTGAATCAAAAAGGAACTAATCGAATCAAATCGAAAAAACTCGAATAGAATCAACTCGAATCAAAAAGAATCGAATAGATTCGAATAAAAAAGAATCGAATTGAGGGATCCCTGGGTGGCGCAGCGGTTTAGCGCCTGCCTTTGGCCCAGGGCGCGATCCTGGAGACCCGGGATCGAATCCCACATCGGGCTCCCGGTGCATGGAGCCTGCTTCTCCCTCTGCCTGTGTCTCTGCCTCTCTCACTCTCTCTGTGACTATCATAAATAAAAGAATCGAATTGAATCGAGTTGAAAAAAATCATAAAGAATCAAATCGAAAAGAATCGAATTCCATGTAACGAAAAGATTCGAATTGAAAAGATTCGAATCGAAACAAAAGAATCGAATCGAATCGACATGAATCAAAAAGAATCGAATCAAAACGAATCGAAAAGAAACAAATCAAGTAGAATCTAAAAGAATCGAATCGAATCCAATCGAAAAAATTCGAATAGAATTGAATCGAAAAGAATCAAAACGAATCGAACCGAAGAGAATCGATTCGAATCAAAATAAAAAGTATCGTATCAAATCGAATCGAAAAGAATCATATCAAATAGAATCGAAAGAATGGAATCAAATCTAAAACAATCGAATCGAATCGAAAAGAATCGGATTGAATGGAATCGAATCGAAAAGAATACAATAGAATAGAATCGAAAGAAATCGAATAGAATCAAATCAAATCAAAAAGAATCGAATCGAATTGATCCTAACCAAAATAAGCGAAATGAATCGACTCGAACCGAAAAAAATCAAATCGAAAAGAATCTAATCTCAACGAAAATCATCGAAATGAATAGAATCGAATTGAATCAAATCGAAAAGAATCGAATGGAATCCAATCGAAAAGAATCAAAGTGATTCGAATCGAAACAAATTGAATCCAATCGAAAAGAATCTAATTGAATCGAATCGAAAAGAATCGAATTCAATCAAAACGAATCGATTCGAATGGAATAGAAAAGAATAGAATCGAATCGAAAAGAATCAAATCGAATCGAAAAGAATCGAATCGAAAAGAATTGAATCGAATCGAAAAGAAACGAATCGAACCGAATCAAAAAGAAAACAATCGAATCGAATCAAATACAAAAGAATCGCTTTGAATACCATAGAATTGAAAAGAATCGAATCAATCGAATTGAAAACAATCGAATCGAAAAGAATCGAATCAAAAAAAGTCGAATCGAAACGAAAACAATCGAATCGAATCGAATCTAAAAGAATCGTATTGAATTGAATCGAGTCGAAAAGACTCGAATCAAAAAGACTCGAATCGAACTGAATCAAATCGAAAAGAATCTAATAGAAACCACTCGAACAGAATCAAATCGAAATGATTCAAAATGAATCGAATAGAATAGAATCGAAAAAAATCGAAACGAATCGAAACGAATCGAAACGAATTGAATCGAAGAGAATCGATTAGAATCGAAATGAAAAGAATCGTATTGAATCGAAAAGAATCAAATCAAATCGAATCGAAAGAATTGAATCAAATCGAAAAGAATCCAATCGAATCGAAAAGAATCGAACTGAATGGAATCAAATCGAAAAGAATCTAATCGAATCGAAAAGAATCGAATCAAATTTAATGGAATCGAAAAGAATCGAATTGAATCGAAAAGAATCGAAATGAAACAAATCAGATCAAATGGAAAAGCGTCAAATCGGATTGAAAAGAATCGAATCGAATCGAAATGAATCGAATCAAAAAGACTCGAATCGAAAAGAATCGAATTGAAAAGAATCGAATCGAATCGAAAAGACTCGAATCGAATTAAAAATATCAAATCGAATTGAATCGCAAAGATTCGAATTGAAAAGACTCGAATTGAAACGAATCGATTTGAAACGAAAAGAATCGAATCGAATCGAATCGAATTGAAAGAATCGAATTGAAAAGAAAAAAATCGAATAGAAAAGCATCGAACGGCAAAGAAAAGAATCAAATTGAATCATTCGATTAAATTCTAGTCGAATCGAATCAAAAAGAATGAAATCGAGTCGAATTCAATCGAAAAGAATCGAATCGAATCGAAAAGAATCGAATTGTATCTAATCAAAATAATCGAATCGTATCGACTCGAATCGAAAAGAATCCAATTGCATCATCGAATGGAAACTAATCGAATTGAATAGAATCGAAAAGAATCGAATCGAATCAAATCGAAAACAATCAAATTGAATTGATCGACAAGAATCGAATTGAATCAAATCGAATCGAAATGAAAAGAATCGAATCGATTCAAATAGAAAAGAATCGAATCGAAAAGAATCAAATCGACACGAAAAGAATCGAATCGAATCAAAAAGTATCGAATTGATTCGAAAACATTCGAATTGAAAAGAATCGAATTGAAATGAATCCGATCGAAATGAAAAGAATCTACTCGATTCGAATCCAAAAGAATCGAATCCAAAAGAATCGAATCGAATCCAAAAGAATCGAATTGAATCGAATCAAAAGAAATGAATTGAATTGAATCAAAAAGGAACTAATCGAATCAAATCGGAAAAACTCGAATAGAATCAAATCGAATCAAAAAGAATCGAATAGATTCGAATAAAAAAGAATCGAATTGAGGGATCCCTGGGTGGCGCAGCGGTTTAGCGCCTGCCTTTGGCCCAGGGCGCGATCCTGGAGACCCGGGATCGAATCCCACATCGGGCTCCCGGTGCATGGAGCCTGCTTCTCCCTCTGCCTGTGTCTCTGCCTCTCTCACTCTCTCTGTGACTATCATAAAAAAAAGAATCGAATTGAATCGAGTTGAAAAAAATCATAAAGAATCAAATCGAAAAGAATCGAATTCCATGTAACGAAAAGATTCGAATTGAAAAGATTCGAATCGAAACAAAAGAATCGAATCGAATCGACATGAATCAAAAAGAATCGAATCAAAACGAATCGAAAAGAAACAAATCAAGTAGAATCTAAAAGAATCGAATCGAATCAAATCGAAAAAATTCGAATAGAATTGAATCGAAAAGAATCAAAACGAATCGAACCGAAGAGAATCGATTCGAATCAAAATAAAAAGTATCGTATCAAATCGAATCGAAAAGAATCATATCAAATAGAATCGAAAGAATGGAATCAAATCTAAAACAATTGAATCGAATCGAAAAGAATCGGATTGAATGGAATCGAATCGAAAAGAATACAATAGAATAGAATCGAAAGAAATCGAATAGAATCAAATCAAATCAAAAAGAATCGAATCGAATTGATCCTAACCAAAATAAGCGAAATGAATCGACTCGAACCGAAAAAAATCAAATCGAAAAGAATCTAATCTCAACGAAAATCATCGAAATGAATAGAATCGAATTGAATCAAATCGAAAAGAATCGAATGGAATCCAATCGAAAAGAATCAAAGTGATTCGAATCGAAACAAATTGAATCCAATCGAAAAGAATCTAATTGAATCGAATCGAAAAGAATCGAATTCAATCAAAACGAATCGATTCGAATGGAATAGAAAAGAATAGAATCGAATCGAAAAGAATCAAATCGAATCGAAAAGAATCGAATCGAAAAGAATTGAATCGAATCGAAAAGAAACGAATCGAACCGAATCAAAAACAATCGAATCGAATCAAATACAAAAGAATCGCTTTGAATAGCATAGAATTGAAAAGAATCGAATCAATCGAATTGAAAACAATCGAATCGAAAAGAATCGAATCAAAAAAAGTCGAATCGAAACGAAAACAATCGAATCGAAACGAATCCAAAAGAATCGTATTGAATTGAATCGAGTCGAAAAGACTCGAATCAAAAAGACTCGAATCGAACTGAATCAAATCGAAAAGAATCTAATAGAAACCACTCGAACAGAATCAAATCGAAATGATTCAAAATGAATCGAATAGAATAGAATCGAAAAAAGTCGAAACGAATCGGAACGAATCGAAACGAATTGAATCGAAGAGAATCGATTAGAATCGAAATGAAAAGAATCGTATTGAATCGAATCGAAAAGAATCAAATCAAATCGAATCGAAAGAATTGAATCAAATCGAAAAGAATCCAATCGAATCGAAAAGAATCGAACTGAATGGAATCAAATCAAAAAGAATCTAATCGAATCGAAAAGAATCGAATCAAATTTAATGGAATCGAAAAGAATCGAATTGAATCGAAAAGAATCGAAATGAAACAAATCAGATCAAATGGAAAAGCATCAAATCGGATTGAAAAGAATCGAATCGAATCGAAATGAATCGAATCAAAAGACTCGAATCGAAAAGAATCGAATTGAAAAGAATCGAATCGAATCGAAAAGACTCGAATCGAATTAGAAATATCAAATCGAATCGAATCGCAAAGATTCGAATTGAAAAGACTCGAATTGAAACGAATCGATTTGAAACGAAAAGAATTGAATCGAATCAAATTGAAAGAATCGAATTGAATAGAAAAAAATCGAATAGAAAAGCATCGAACCGCAAAGAAAAGAATCAAATTGAATCAGTCGATTAAATTCTAGTCGAATCGAATCAAAAAGAATGAAATCGAGTCAAATCGAATCGAAAAGAATCGAATCGAATCGAAAAGAATCGAATTGTATCTAATCAAAAAGAATCGAGTCGTATCGACTCGAATCGAAAAGAATCCAATTGCATCATCGAATGGAAACTAATCGAATTGAATAGAATCGAAAAGAATCGAATCGAATCAAATCGAAAACAATCAAATTGAATTGATCGACAAGAATCGAATTGAATCAAATCGAATCGAAATGAAAAGAATCGAATCGATTCAAATAGAAAAGAATCGAATCGAAAAGAATCAAATCGACACGAAAAGAATCGAATCGAATCAAAAAGTATCGAATTGATTCGAAAACATTCGAATCGAAAAGAATCGAATTGAAATGAATCCGATCGAAATGAAAAGAATCTACTCGATTCGAATCCAAAAGAATCGAATCCAAAAGAATCGAATCGAATCCAAAAGAATCGAATTGAATTGAATCAAAAGAAATGAATTGAATCAAAAAGGAACTAATCGAATCAAATCGAAAAAACTCGAATAGAATCAACTCGAATCAAAAAGAATCGAATAGATTCGAATAAAAAAGAATCGAATTGAGGGATCCCTGGGTGGCGCAGCGGTTTAGCGCCTGCCTTTGGCCCAGGGCGCGATCCTGGAGACCCGGGATCGAATCCCACATCGGGCTCCCGGTGCATGGAGCCTGCTTCTCCCTCTGCCTGTGTCTCTGCCTCTCTCACTCTCTCTGTGACTATCATAAATAAAAGAATCGAATTGAATCGAGTTGAAAAAAATCATAAAGAATCAAATCGAAAAGAATCGAATTCCATGTAACGAAAAGATTCGAATTGAAAAGATTCGAATCGAAACAAAAGAATCGAATCGAATCGACATGAATCAAAAAGAATCGAATCAAAACGAATCGAAAAGAAACAAATCAAGTAGAATCTAAAAGAATCGAATCGAATCCAATCGAAAAAATTCGAATAGAATTGAATCGAAAAGAATCAAAACGAATCGAACCGAAGAGAATCGATTCGAATCAAAATAAAAAGTATCGTATCAAATCGAATCGAAAAGAATCATATCAAATAGAATCGAAAGAATGGAATCAAATCTAAAACAATCGAATCGAATCGAAAAGAATCGGATTGAATGGAATCGAATCGAAAAGAATACAATAGAATAGAATCGAAAGAAATCGAATAGAATCAAATCAAATCAAAAAGAATCGAATCGAATTGATCCTAACCAAAATAAGCGAAATGAATCGACTCGAACCGAAAAAAATCAAATCGAAAAGAATCTAATCTCAACGAAAATCATCGAAATGAATAGAATCGAATTGAATCAAATCGAAAAGAATCGAATGGAATCCAATCGAAAAGAATCAAAGTGATTCGAATCGAAACAAATTGAATCCAATCGAAAAGAATCTAATTGAATCGAATCGAAAAGAATCGAATTCAATCAAAACGAATCGATTCGAATGGAATAGAAAAGAATAGAATCGAATCGAAAAGAATCAAATCGAATCGAAAAGAATCGAATCGAAAAGAATTGAATCGAATCGAAAAGAAACGAATCGAACCGAATCAAAAAGAAAACAATCGAATCGAATCAAATACAAAAGAATCGCTTTGAATACCATAGAATTGAAAAGAATCGAATCAATCGAATTGAAAACAATCGAATCGAAAAGAATCGAATCAAAAAAAGTCGAATCGAAACGAAAACAATCGAATCGAATCGAATCTAAAAGAATCGTATTGAATTGAATCGAGTCGAAAAGACTCGAATCAAAAAGACTCGAATCGAACTGAATCAAATCGAAAAGAATCTAATAGAAACCACTCGAACAGAATCAAATCGAAATGATTCAAAATGAATCGAATAGAATAGAATCGAAAAAAATCGAAACGAATCGAAACGAATCGAAACGAATTGAATCGAAGAGAATCGATTAGAATCGAAATGAAAAGAATCGTATTGAATCGAAAAGAATCAAATCAAATCGAATCGAAAGAATTGAATCAAATCGAAAAGAATCCAATCGAATCGAAAAGAATCGAACTGAATGGAATCAAATCGAAAAGAATCTAATCGAATCGAAAAGAATCGAATCAAATTTAATGGAATCGAAAAGAATCGAATTGAATCGAAAAGAATCGAAATGAAACAAATCAGATCAAATGGAAAAGCGTCAAATCGGATTGAAAAGAATCGAATCGAATCGAAATGAATCGAATCAAAAAGACTCGAATCGAAAAGAATCGAATTGAAAAGAATCGAATCGAATCGAAAAGACTCGAATCGAATTAAAAATATCAAATCGAATTGAATCGCAAAGATTCGAATTGAAAAGACTCGAATTGAAACGAATCGATTTGAAACGAAAAGAATCGAATCGAATCGAATCGAATTGAAAGAATCGAATTGAAAAGAAAAAAATCGAATAGAAAAGCATCGAACGGCAAAGAAAAGAATCAAATTGAATCATTCGATTAAATTCTAGTCGAATCGAATCAAAAAGAATGAAATCGAGTCGAATTCAATCGAAAAGAATCGAATCGAATCGAAAAGAATCGAATTGTATCTAATCAAAATAATCGAATCGTATCGACTCGAATCGAAAAGAATCCAATTGCATCATCGAATGGAAACTAATCGAATTGAATAGAATCGAAAAGAATCGAATCGAATCAAATCGAAAACAATCAAATTGAATTGATCGACAAGAATCGAATTGAATCAAATCGAATCGAAATGAAAAGAATCGAATCGATTCAAATAGAAAAGAATCGAATCGAAAAGAATCAAATCGACACGAAAAGAATCGAATCGAATCAAAAAGTATCGAATTGATTCGAAAACATTCGAATTGAAAAGAATCGAATTGAAATGAATCCGATCGAAATGAAAAGAATCTACTCGATTCGAATCCAAAAGAATCGAATCCAAAAGAATCGAATCGAATCCAAAAGAATCGAATTGAATCGAATCAAAAGAAATGAATTGAATTGAATCAAAAAGGAACTAATCGAATCAAATCGGAAAAACTCGAATAGAATCAAATCGAATCAAAAAGAATCGAATAGATTCGAATAAAAAAGAATCGAATTGAGGGATCCCTGGGTGGCGCAGCGGTTTAGCGCCTGCCTTTGGCCCAGGGCGCGATCCTGGAGACCCGGGATCGAATCCCACATCGGGCTCCCGGTGCATGGAGCCTGCTTCTCCCTCTGCCTGTGTCTCTGCCTCTCTCACTCTCTCTGTGACTATCATAAAAAAAAGAATCGAATTGAATCGAGTTGAAAAAAATCATAAAGAATCAAATCGAAAAGAATCGAATTCCATGTAACGAAAAGATTCGAATTGAAAAGATTCGAATCGAAACAAAAGAATCGAATCGAATCGACATGAATCAAAAAGAATCGAATCAAAACGAATCGAAAAGAAACAAATCAAGTAGAATCTAAAAGAATCGAATCGAATCAAATCGAAAAAATTCGAATAGAATTGAATCGAAAAGAATCAAAACGAATCGAACCGAAGAGAATCGATTCGAATCAAAATAAAAAGTATCGTATCAAATCGAATCGAAAAGAATCATATCAAATAGAATCGAAAGAATGGAATCAAATCTAAAACAATTGAATCGAATCGAAAAGAATCGGATTGAATGGAATCGAATCGAAAAGAATACAATAGAATAGAATCGAAAGAAATCGAATAGAATCAAATCAAATCAAAAAGAATCGAATCGAATTGATCCTAACCAAAATAAGCGAAATGAATCGACTCGAACCGAAAAAAATCAAATCGAAAAGAATCTAATCTCAACGAAAATCATCGAAATGAATAGAATCGAATTGAATCAAATCGAAAAGAATCGAATGGAATCCAATCGAAAAGAATCAAAGTGATTCGAATCGAAACAAATTGAATCCAATCGAAAAGAATCTAATTGAATCGAATCGAAAAGAATCGAATTCAATCAAAACGAATCGATTCGAATGGAATAGAAAAGAATAGAATCGAATCGAAAAGAATCAAATCGAATCGAAAAGAATCGAATCGAAAAGAATTGAATCGAATCGAAAAGAAACGAATCGAACCGAATCAAAAACAATCGAATCGAATCAAATACAAAAGAATCGCTTTGAATAGCATAGAATTGAAAAGAATCGAATCAATCGAATTGAAAACAATCGAATCGAAAAGAATCGAATCAAAAAAAGTCGAATCGAAACGAAAACAATCGAATCGAAACGAATCCAAAAGAATCGTATTGAATTGAATCGAGTCGAAAAGACTCGAATCAAAAAGACTCGAATCGAACTGAATCAAATCGAAAAGAATCTAATAGAAACCACTCGAACAGAATCAAATCGAAATGATTCAAAATGAATCGAATAGAATAGAATCGAAAAAAGTCGAAACGAATCGGAACGAATCGAAACGAATTGAATCGAAGAGAATCGATTAGAATCGAAATGAAAAGAATCGTATTGAATCGAATCGAAAAGAATCAAATCAAATCGAATCGAAAGAATTGAATCAAATCGAAAAGAATCCAATCGAATCGAAAAGAATCGAACTGAATGGAATCAAATCAAAAAGAATCTAATCGAATCGAAAAGAATCGAATCAAATTTAATGGAATCGAAAAGAATCGAATTGAATCGAAAAGAATCGAAATGAAACAAATCAGATCAAATGGAAAAGCATCAAATCGGATTGAAAAGAATCGAATCGAATCGAAATGAATCGAATCAAAAGACTCGAATCGAAAAGAATCGAATTGAAAAGAATCGAATCGAATCGAAAAGACTCGAATCGAATTAGAAATATCAAATCGAATCGAATCGCAAAGATTCGAATTGAAAAGACTCGAATTGAAACGAATCGATTTGAAACGAAAAGAATTGAATCGAATCAAATTGAAAGAATCGAATTGAATAGAAAAAAATCGAATAGAAAAGCATCGAACCGCAAAGAAAAGAATCAAATTGAATCAGTCGATTAAATTCTAGTCGAATCGAATCAAAAAGAATGAAATCGAGTCAAATCGAATCGAAAAGAATCGAATCGAATCGAAAAGAATCGAATTGTATCTAATCAAAAAGAATCGAGTCGTATCGACTCGAATCGAAAAGAATCCAATTGCATCATCGAATGGAAACTAATCGAATTGAATAGAATCGAAAAGAATCGAATCGAATCAAATCGAAAACAATCAAATTGAATTGATCGACAAGAATAGAATTGAATCAAATCGAATCGAAATGAAAAGAATCGAATCGATTCAAATAGAAAAGAATCGAATCGAAAAGAATCAAATCGACACGAAAAGAATCGAATCGAATCAAAAAGTATCGAATTGATTCGAAAACATTCGAATCGAAAAGAATCGAATTGAAATGAATCCGATCGAAATGAAAAGAATCTACTCGATTCGAATCCAAAAGAATCGAATCCAAAAGAATCGAATCGAATCCAAAAGAATCGAATTGAATTGAATCAAAAGAAATGAATTGAATCAAAAAGGAACTAATCGAATCAAATCGAAAAAACTCGAATAGAATCAACTCGAATCAAAAAGAATCGAATAGATTCGAATAAAAAAGAATCGAATTGAGGGATCCCTGGGTGGCGCAGCGGTTTAGCGCCTGCCTTTGGCCCAGGGCGCGATCCTGGAGACCCGGGATCGAATCCCACATCGGGCTCCCGGTGCATGGAGCCTGCTTCTCCCTCTGCCTGTGTCTCTGCCTCTCTCACTCTCTCTGTGACTATCATAAATAAAAGAATCGAATTGAATCGAGTTGAAAAAAATCATAAAGAATCAAATCGAAAAGAATCGAATTCCATGTAACGAAAAGATTCGAATTGAAAAGATTCGAATCGAAACAAAAGAATCGAATCGAATCGACATGAATCAAAAAGAATCGAATCAAAACGAATCGAAAAGAAACAAATCAAGTAGAATCTAAAAGAATCGAATCGAATCCAATCGAAAAAATTCGAATAGAATTGAATCGAAAAGAATCAAAACGAATCGAACCGAAGAGAATCGATTCGAATCAAAATAAAAAGTATCGTATCAAATCGAATCGAAAAGAATCATATCAAATAGAATCAAAGAATGGAATCAAATCTAAAACAATCGAATCGAATCGAAAAGAATCGGATTGAATGGAATCGAATCGAAAAGAATACAATAGAATAGAATCGAAAGAAATCGAATAGAATCAAATCAAATAAAAAAGAATCGAATCGAATTGATCCTAACCAAAATAAGCGAAATGAATCGACTCGAACCGAAAAAAATCAAATCGAAAAGAATCTAATCTCAACGAAAATCATCGAAATGAATAGAATCGAATTGAATCAAATCGAAAAGAATCGAATGGAATCCAATCGAAAAGAATCAAAGTGATTCGAATCGAAACAAATTGAATCCAATCGAAAAGAATCTAATTGAATCGAATCGAAAAGAATCGAATTCAATCAAAACGAATCGATTCGAATGGAATAGAAAAGAATAGAATCGAATCGAAAAGAATCAAATCGAATCGAAAAGAATCGAATCGAAAAGAATTGAATCGAATCGAAAAGAAACGAATCGAACCGAATCAAAAAGAAAACAATCGAATCGAATCAAATACAAAAGAATCGCTTTGAATAGCATAGAATTGAAAAGAATCGAATCAATCGAATTGAAAACAATCGAATCGAAAAGAATCGAATCAAAAAAAGTCGAATCGAAACGAAAACAATCGAATCGAAACGAATCCAAAAGAATCGTATTGAATTGAATCGAGTCGAAAAGACTCGAATCAAAAAGACTCGAATCGAACTGAATCAAATCGAAAAGAATCTAATAGAAACCACTCGAACAGAATCAAATCGAAATGATTCAAAATGAATCGAATAGAATAGAATCGAAAAAAGTCGAAACGAATCGGAACGAATCGAAACGAATTGAATCGAAGAGAATCGATTAGAATCGAAATGAAAAGAATCGTATTGAATCGAATCGAAAAGAATCAAATCAAATCGAATCGAAAGAATTGAATCAAATCGAAAAGAATCCAATCGAATCGAAAAGAATCGAACTGAATGGAATCAAATCAAAAAGAATCTAATCGAATCGAAAAGAATCGAATCAAATTTAATGGAATCGAAAAGAATCGAATTGAATCGAAAAGAATCGAAATGAAACAAATCAGATCAAATGGAAAAGCATCAAATCGGATTGAAAAGAATCGAATCGAATCGAAATGAATCGAATCAAAAGACTCGAATCGAAAAGAATCGAATTGAAAAGAATCGAATCGAATCGAAAAGACTCGAATCGAATTAGAAATATCAAATCGAATCGAATCGCAAAG
This sequence comes from Canis aureus, assembly GCF_053574225.1. NCBI lineage: Eukaryota > Metazoa > Chordata > Mammalia > Carnivora > Canidae > Canis > Canis aureus. The sequence continues at coordinate 213,471 of NW_027554429.1, forward strand.
ATTCGAATTGAAAAGACTCGAATTGAAACGAATCGATTTGAAACGAAAAGAATTGAATCGAATCAAATTGAAAGAATCGAATTGAATAGAAAAAAATCGAATAGAAAAGCATCGAACCGCAAAGAAAAGAATCAAATTGAATCAGTCGATTAAATTCTAGTCGAATCGAATCAAAAAGAATGAAATCGAGTCAAATCGAATCGAAAAGAATCGAATCGAATCGAAAAGAATCGAATTGTATCTAATCAAAAAGAATCGAGTCGTATCGACTCGAATCGAAAAGAATCCAATTGCATCATCGAATGGAAACTAATCGAATTGAATAGAATCGAAAAGAATCGAATCGAATCAAATCGAAAACAATCAAATTGAATTGATCGACAAGAATCGAATTGAATCAAATCGAATCGAAATGAAAAGAATCGAATCGATTCAAATAGAAAAGAATCGAATCGAAAAGAATCAAATCGACACGAAAAGAATCGAATCGAATCAAAAAGTATCGAATTGATTCGAAAACATTCGAATCGAAAAGAATCGAATTGAAATGAATCCGATCGAAATGAAAAGAATCTACTCGATTCGAATCCAAAAGAATCGAATCCAAAAGAATCGAATCGAATCCAAAAGAATCGAATTGAATTGAATCAAAAGAAATGAATTGAATCAAAAAGGAACTAATCGAATCAAATCGAAAAAACTCGAATAGAATCAACTCGAATCAAAAAGAATCGAATAGATTCGAATAAAAAAGAATCGAATTGAGGGATCCCTGGGTGGCGCAGCGGTTTAGCGCCTGCCTTTGGCCCAGGGCGCGATCCTGGAGACCCGGGATCGAATCCCACATCGGGCTCCCGGTGCATGGAGCCTGCTTCTCCCTCTGCCTGTGTCTCTGCCTCTCTCACTCTCTCTGTGACTATCATAAATAAAAGAATCGAATTGAATCGAGTTGAAAAAAATCATAAAGAATCAAATCGAAAAGAATCGAATTCCATGTAACGAAAAGATTCGAATTGAAAAGATTCGAATCGAAACAAAAGAATCGAATCGAATCGACATGAATCAAAAAGAATCGAATCAAAACGAATCGAAAAGAAACAAATCAAGTAGAATCTAAAAGAATCGAATCGAATCCAATCGAAAAAATTCGAATAGAATTGAATCGAAAAGAATCAAAACGAATCGAACCGAAGAGAATCGATTCGAATCAAAATAAAAAGTATCGTATCAAATCGAATCGAAAAGAATCATATCAAATAGAATCGAAAGAATGGAATCAAATCTAAAACAATCGAATCGAATCGAAAAGAATCGGATTGAATGGAATCGAATCGAAAAGAATACAATAGAATAGAATCGAAAGAAATCGAATAGAATCAAATCAAATCAAAAAGAATCGAATCGAATTGATCCTAACCAAAATAAGCGAAATGAATCGACTCGAACCGAAAAAAATCAAATCGAAAAGAATCTAATCTCAACGAAAATCATCGAAATGAATAGAATCGAATTGAATCAAATCGAAAAGAATCGAATGGAATCCAATCGAAAAGAATCAAAGTGATTCGAATCGAAACAAATTGAATCCAATCGAAAAGAATCTAATTGAATCGAATCGAAAAGAATCGAATTCAATCAAAACGAATCGATTCGAATGGAATAGAAAAGAATAGAATCGAATCGAAAAGAATCAAATCGAATCGAAAAGAATCGAATCGAAAAGAATTGAATCGAATCGAAAAGAAACGAATCGAACCGAATCAAAAAGAAAACAATCGAATCGAATCAAATACAAAAGAATCGCTTTGAATAGCATAGAATTGAAAAGAATCGAATCAATCGAATTGAAAACAATCGAATCGAAAAGAATCGAATCAAAAAAAGTCGAATCGAAACGAAAACAATCGAATCGAAACGAATCCAAAAGAATCGTATTGAATTGAATCGAGTCGAAAAGACTCGAATCAAAAAGACTCGAATCGAACTGAATCAAATCGAAAAGAATCTAATAGAAACCACTCGAACAGAATCAAATCGAAATGATTCAAAATGAATCGAATAGAATAGAATCGAAAAAAGTCGAAACGAATCGGAACGAATCGAAACGAATTGAATCGAAGAGAATCGATTAGAATCGAAATGAAAAGAATCGTATTGAATCGAATCGAAAAGAATCAAATCAAATCGAATCGAAAGAATTGAATCAAATCGAAAAGAATCCAATCGAATCGAAAAGAATCGAACTGAATGGAATCAAATCAAAAAGAATCTAATCGAATCGAAAAGAATCGAATCAAATTTAATGGAATCGAAAAGAATCGAATTGAATCGAAAAGAATCGAAATGAAACAAATCAGATCAAATGGAAAAGCATCAAATCGGATTGAAAAGAATCGAATCGAATCGAAATGAATCGAATCAAAAGACTCGAATCGAAAAGAATCGAATTGAAAAGAATCGAATCGAATCGAAAAGACTCGAATCGAATTAGAAATATCAAATCGAATCGAATCGCAAAGATTCGAATTGAAAAGACTCGAATTGAAACGAATCGATTTGAAACGAAAAGAATTGAATCGAATCAAATTGAAAGAATCGAATTGAATAGAAAAAAATCGAATAGAAAAGCATCGAACCGCAAAGAAAAGAATCAAATTGAATCAGTCGATTAAATTCTAGTCGAATCGAATCAAAAAGAATGAAATCGAGTCAAATCGAATCGAAAAGAATCGAATCGAATCGAAAAGAATCGAATTGTATCTAATCAAAAAGAATCGAGTCGTATCGACTCGAATCGAAAAGAATCCAATTGCATCATCGAATGGAAACTAATCGAATTGAATAGAATCGAAAAGAATCGAATCGAATCAAATCGAAAACAATCAAATTGAATTGATCGACAAGAATCGAATTGAATCAAATCGAATCGAAATGAAAAGAATCGAATCGATTCAAATAGAAAAGAATCGAATCGAAAAGAATCAAATCGACACGAAAAGAATCGAATCGAATCAAAAAGTATCGAATTGATTCGAAAACATTCGAATCGAAAAGAATCGAATTGAAATGAATCCGATCGAAATGAAAAGAATCTACTCGATTCGAATCCAAAAGAATCGAATCCAAAAGAATCGAATCGAATCCAAAAGAATCGAATTGAATTGAATCAAAAGAAATGAATTGAATCAAAAAGGAACTAATCGAATCAAATCGAAAAAACTCGAATAGAATCAACTCGAATCAAAAAGAATCGAATAGATTCGAATAAAAAAGAATCGAATTGAGGGATCCCTGGGTGGCGCAGCGGTTTAGCGCCTGCCTTTGGCCCAGGGCGCGATCCTGGAGACCCGGGATCGAATCCCACATCGGGCTCCCGGTGCATGGAGCCTGCTTCTCCCTCTGCCTGTGTCTCTGCCTCTCTCACTCTCTCTGTGACTATCATAAAAAAAAGAATCGAATTGAATCGAGTTGAAAAAAATCATAAAGAATCAAATCGAAAAGAATCGAATTCCATGTAACGAAAAGATTCGAATTGAAAAGATTCGAATCGAAACAAAAGAATCGAATCGAATCGACATGAATCAAAAAGAATCGAATCAAAACGAATCGAAAAGAAACAAATCAAGTAGAATCTAAAAGAATCGAATCGAATCCAATCGAAAAAATTCGAATAGAATTGAATCGAAAAGAATCAAAACGAATCGAACCGAAGAGAATCGATTCGAATCAAAATAAAAAGTATCGTATCAAATCGAATCGAAAAGAATCATATCAAATAGAATCGAAAGAATGGAATCAAATCTAAAACAATCGAATCGAATCGAAAAGAATCGGATTGAATGGAATCGAATCGAAAAGAATACAATAGAATAGAATCGAAAGAAATCGAATAGAATCAAATCAAATCAAAAAGAATCGAATCGAATTGATCCTACCCAAAATAAGCGAAATGAATCGACTCGAACCGAAAAAAATCAAATCGAAAAGAATCTAATCTCAACGAAAATCATCGAAATGAATAGAATCGAATTGAATCAAATCGAAAAGAATCGAATGGAATCCAATCGAAAAGAATCAAAGTGATTCGAATCGAAACAAATTGAATCCAATCGAAAAGAATCTAATTGAATCGAATCGAAAAGAATCGAATTCAATCAAAACGAATCGATTCGAATGGAATAGAAAAGAATAGAATCGAATCGAAAAGAATCAAATCGAATCGAAAAGAATCGAATCGAAAAGAATTGAATCGAATCGAAAAGAAACGAATCGAACCGAATCAAAAAGAAAACAATCGAATCGAATCAAATACAAAAGAATCGCTTTGAATACCATAGAATTGAAAAGAATCGAATCAATCGAATTGAAAACAATCGAATCGAAAAGAATCGAATCAAAAAAAGTCGAATCGAAACGAAAACAATCGAATCGAATGGAATCTAAAAGAATCGTATTGAATTGAATCGAGTCGAAAAGACTCGAATCAAAAAGACTCGAATCGAATTGAATCAAATCGAAAAGAATCTAATAGAAACCACTCGAACAGAATCAAATCGAAATGATTCAAAATGAATCGAATAGAATAGAATCGAAAAAAGTCGAAACGAATCGAAACGAATCGAAACGAATTGAATCGAAGAGAATCGATTAGAATCGAAATGAAAAGAATCGTATTGAATCGAAAAGAATCAAATCAAATCGAATCGAAAGAATTGAATCAAATCGAAAAGAATCCAATCGAATCGAAAAGAATCGAACTGAATGGAATCAAATCGAAAAGAATCTAATCGAATCGAAAAGAATCGAATCAAATTCAATGGAATCGAAAAGAATCGAATTGAATCGAAAAGAATCGAAATGAAACAAATCAGATCAAATGGAAAAGCATCAAATCGAATTGAAAAGAATCGAATCGAATCGAAATGAATCGAATCAAAAAGACTCGAATCGAAAAGAATCGAATTGAAAAGAATCCAATCGAATCGAAAAGACTCGAATCGAATTAAAAATATCAAATCGAATCGAATCGCAAAGATTCGAATTGAAAAGACTCGAATTGAAACGAATCGATTTGAAACGAAAAGAATCGAATCGAATCGAATCGAATCGAATTGAAAGAATCGAATTGAATAGAAAAAAATCGAATAGAAAAGCATCGAACCGAAAAGAAAAGAATCAAATTGAATCAGTCGATTAAATTCTAGTCGAATCGAATCAAAAAGAATGAAATCGAGTCGAATCGAATCAAAAAGAATCGAATCGAATCGAAAAGAATCGAATTGTATCTAATCAAAAAGAATCGAATCGTATCGACTCGAATCAAAAAGAATCCAATTGCATCATCGAATGGAAACTAATCGAATTGAATAGAATCGAAAAGAATCGAATCGAATCAAATCGAAAACAATCAAATTGAATTGATCGACAAGAATCGAATTGAATCAAATCGAATCGAAATGAAAAGAATCGAATCGATTCAAATAGAAAAGAATCGAATCGAAAAGAATCAAATCGACACGAAAAGAATCGAATCGAATCAAAAAGTATCGAATTGATTCGAAAACATTCGAATCGAAAAGAATCGAATTGAAATGAATCCGATCGAAATGAAAAGAATCTACTCGATTCGAATCCAAAAGAATCGAATCCAAAAGAATCGAATCGAATCCAAAAGAATCGAATTGAATTGAATCAAAAGAAATGAATTGAATCAAAAAGGAACTAATCGAATCAAATCGGAAAAACTCGAATGGAATCAAATCGAATCAAAAAGAATCGAATAGATTCGAATAAAAAAGAATCGAATTGAGGGATCCCTGGGTGGCGCAGCGGTTTAGTGCCTGCCTTTGGCCCAGGGCGCGATCCTGGAGACCCGGGATCGAATCCCACATCGGGCTCCCGGTGCATGGAGCCTGCTTCTCCCTCTGCCTGTGTCTCTGCCTCTCTCACTCTCTCTGTGACTATCATAAAAAAAAGAATCGAATTGAATCGAGTTGAAAAACATCATAAAGAATCAAATCGAAAAGAATCGAATTCCATGTAACGAAAAGATTCGAATTGAAAAGATTCGAATCGAAACAAAAGAATCGAATCGAATCGACATGAATCAAAAAGAATCGAATCAAAACGAATCGAAAAGAAACAAATCAAGTAGAATCTAAAAGAATCGAATCGAATCGAATCGAAAAAATTCGAATAGAATTGAATCGAAAAGAATCAAAACGAATCGAACCGAAGAGAATCGATTCGAATCAAAATAAAAAGTATCGTATCAAATCGAATCGAAAAGAATCATATCAAATAGAATCGAAAGAATGGAATCAAATCTAAAACAATCGAATCGAATCGAAAAGAATCGGATTGAATGGAATCGAATCGAAAAGAATACAATAGAATAGAATCGAAAGAAATCGAGTAGAATCAAATCAAATCAAAAAGAATCGAATCGAATTGATCCTAAACAAAATAAGCGAAATGAATCGACTCGAACCGAAAAAAATCAAATCGAAAAGAATCTAATCTCAACGAAAATAATCGAAATGAATAGAATCGAATTGAATCAAATCGAAAAGAATCGAATGGAATCCAATCGAAAAGAATCAAAGTGATTCGAATCGAAACAAATTGAATCCAATCGAAAAGATTCTAATTGAATCGAATCGAAAAGAATCGAATTCAATCAAAACGAATCGATTCGAATGGAATAGAAAAGAATAGAATAGAATCGAAAAGAATCAAATCGAATCGAAAAGAATCGAATCGAAAAGAATTGAATCGAATCGAAAAGAAACGAATCGAACCGAATCAAAAAGAAAACAATCGAATGGAATCAAATACAAAAGAATCGCTTTGAATAGCATAGAATTGAAAAGAATCGAATCAATCGAATTGAAAACAATCGAATCGAAAAGAATCGAATCAAAAAAGTCGAATCGAAACGAAAACAATCGAATCGAATCGAATCTAAAAGAATCGTATTGAATTGAATCGAGTCGAAAAGACTCGAATCAAAAAGACTCGAATCGAATTGAATCAAATCGAAAAGAATCTAATAGAAACCACTCGAACAGAATCAAATCGAAATTATTCAAAATGAATCGAATAGAATAGAATCGAAAAAATCGAAACGAATCGAAACGAATCGAAACGAATTGAATCGAAGAGAATCGATTAGAATCGAAATGAAAAGAATCGTATTGAATCGAAAAGAATCAAATCAAATCGAATCGAAAGAATTGAATCAAATCGAAAAGAATCCAATCGAATCGAAAAGAATCGAACTGAATGGAATCAAATCGAAAAGAATCTAATCGAATCGAAAAGAATCGAATCAAATTTAATGGAATCGAAAAGAATCGAATTGAATCGAAAAGAATCGAAATGAAACAAATCAGATCAAATGGAAAAGCATCAAATCGGATTGAAAAGAATCGAATCGAATCGAAATGAATCGAATCAAAAAGACTCGAATCGAAAAGAATCGAATTGAAAAGAATCGAATCGAATCGAAAAGACTCGAATCGAATTAAAAATATCAAATCGAATCGAATCGCAAAGATTCGAATTGAAAAGACTCGAATTGAAACGAATCGATTTGAAACGAAAAGAATCGAATCGAATCGAATCGAATTGAAAGAATCGAATTGAATAGAAAAAAATCGAATAGAAAAGCATCGAACCGCAAAGAAAAGAATCAAATTGAATCAGTCGATTAAATTCTAGTCGAATCGAATCAAAAAGAATGAAATCGAGTCGAATCGAATCGAAAAGAATCGAATCGAATCGAAAAGAATCGAATTGTATCTAATCAAAAAGAATCGAGTCGTATCGACTCGAATCGAAAAGAATCCAATTGCATCATCGAATGGAAACTAATCGAATTGAATAGAATCGAAAAGAATCGAATCGAATCAAATCGAAAACAATCAAATTGAATTGATCGACAAGAATCGAATTGAATCAAATCGAATCGAAATGAAAAGAATCGAATCGATTCAAATAGAAAAGAATCGAATCGAAAAGAATCAAATCGACACGAAAAGAATCGAATCGAATCAAAAAGTATCGAATTGATTCGAAAACATTCGAATCGAAAAGAATCGAATTGAAATGAATCCGATCGAAATGAAAAGAATCTACTCGATTCGAATCCAAAAGAATCGAATCCAAAAGAATCGAATCGAATCCAAAAGAATCGAATTGAATTGAATCAAAAGAAATGAATTGAATCAAAAAGAACTAATCGAATCAAATCGAAAAAAATCGAATAGAATCAAATCGAATCAAAAAGAATCGAATAGATTCGAATAAAAAAGAATCGAATTGAGGGATCCCTGGGTGGCGCAGCGGTTTAGCGCCTGCCTTTGGCCCAGGGCGCGATCCTGGAGACCCGGGATCGAATCCCACATCGGGCTCCCGGTGCATGGAGCCTGCTTCTCCCTCTGCCTGTGTCTCTGCCTCTCTCACTCTCTCTGTGACTATCATAAAAAAAAGAATCGAATTGAATCGAGTTGAAATAAATCATAAAGAATCAAATCGAAAAGAATCGAATTCCATGTAACGAAAAGATTCGAATTGAAAAGATTCGAATCGAAACAAAAGAATCGAATCGAATCGACATGAATCAAAAAGAATCGAATCAAAACGAATCGCAAAGAAACAAATCAAGTAGAATCTAAAAGAATCGAATCGAATCAAATCGAAAAAATTCGAATAGAATTGAATCGAAAAGAATCAAAACGAATCGAACCGAAGAGAATCGATTCGAATCAAAATAAAAAGTATCGTATCAAATCGAATCGAAAAGAATCATATCAAATAGAATCAAAGAATGGAATCAAATCTAAAACAATCGAATCGAATCGAAAAGAATCGGATTGAATGGAATCGAATCGAAAAGAATACAATAGAATAGAATCGAAAGAAATCGAATAGAATCAAATCAAATCAAAAAGAATCGAATCGAATTGATCCTAACCAAAATAAGCGAAATGAATCGACTCGAACCGAAAAAAATCAAATCGAAAAGAATCTAATCTCAACGAAAATAATCGAAATGAATAGAATCGAATTGAATCAAATCGAAAAGAATCGAATGGAATCCAATCGAAAAGAATCAAAGTGATTCGAATCGAAACAAATTGAATCCAATCGAAAAGAATCTAATTGAATCGAATCGAAAAGAATCGAATTCAATCAAAACGAATCGATTCGAATGGAATAGAAAAGAATAGAATCGAATCGAAAAGAATCAAATCGAATCGAAAAGAATCGAATCGAAAAGAATTGAATCGAATCGAAAAGAAACGAATCGAACCGAATCAAAAAGAAAACAATCGAATCGAATCAAATACAAAAGAATCGCTTTGAATAGCATAGAATTGAAAAGAATCGAATCAATCGAATTGAAAACAATCGAATCGAAAAGAATCGAATCAAAAAAGTCGAATCGAAACGAAAACAATCGAATCGAAACGAATCTAAAAGAATCGTATTGAATTGAATCGAGTCGAAAGACTCGAATCAAAAAGACTCGAATCGAATTGAATCAAATCGAAAAGAATCTAATAAAAACCACTCGAACAGAATCAAATCGAAATGATTCAAAATGAATCGAATAGAATAGAATCGAAAAAAATCGAAACGAATCGAAACGAATCGAAACGAATTGAATCGAAGAGAATCGATTAGAATCGAAATGAAAAGAATCGTATTGAATCGAAAAGAATCAAATCAAATCGAAAGAAATGAATCAAATCAAAAAGAATCCAATCGAATCGAAAAGAATCGAACTGAATGGAATCAAATCGAAAAGAATCTAATCGAATCGAAAAGAATCGAATCAAATTTAATGGAATCGAAAAGAATCGAATTGAATCGAAAAGAATCGAAATGAAACAAATCAGATCAAATGGAAAAGCATCAAATCGAATTGAAAAGAATCGAATCGAATCGAAATGAATCGAATCAAAAAGACTCGAATCGAAAAGAATCGAATTGAAAAGAATCCAATCGAATCGAAAAGACTCGAATCGAATTAAAAATATCAAATCGAATCGAATCGCAAAGATTCGAACTGAAAAGACTCGAATTGAAACGAATCGATTTGAAACGAAAAGAATCGAATCGAATCGAATCGAATTGAAAGAATCGAATTGAATAGAAAAAAATCGAATAGAAAAGAATCGAACCGAAAAGAAAAGAATCAAATTGAATCAGTCGATTAAATTCTAGTCGAATCGAATCAAAAAGAATGAAATCGAGTCGAATCGAATCGAAAAGAATCGAATCGAATCGAAAAGAATCTAATTGTATCTAATCAAAAAGAATCGAATCGTATCGACTCGAATCAAAAAGAATCCAATTTCATCATCGAATGGAAACTAATCGAATTGAATAGAATCGAAAAGAATCGAATCGAATCAAATCGAAAACAATCAAATTGAATTGATCGACAAGAATAGAATTGAATCAAATCGAATCGAAATGAAAAGAATCGAATCGATTCAAATAGAAAAGAATCGAATCGAAAAGAATCAAATCGACACGAAAAGAATCGAATCGAATCAAAAAGTATCGAATTGATTCGAAAACATTCGAATCGAAAAGAATCGAATTGAAATGAATCCGATCGAAATGAAAAGAATCTACTCGATTCGAATCCAAAAGAATCGAATCCAAAAGAATCGAATCGAATCCAAAAGAATCGAATTGAATTGAATCAAAAGAAATGAATTGAATCAAAAAGGAACTAATCGAATCAAATCGGAAAAACTCGAATAGAATCAAATCGAATCAAAAAGAATCGAATAGATTCGAATAAAAAAGAATCGAATTGAGGGATCCCTGGGTGGCGCAGCGGTTTAGTGCCTGCCTTTGGCCCAGGGCGCGATCCTGGAGACCCGGGATCGAATCCCACATCGGGCTCCCGGTGCATGGAGCCTGCTTCTCCCTCTCCCTGTGTCTCTGCCTCTCTCACTCTCTCTGTGACTATCATAAAAAAAAGAATCGAATTGAATCGAGTTGAAAAACATCATAAAGAATCAAATCGAAAAGAATCGAATTCCATGTAACGAAAAGATTCGAATTGAAAAGATTCGAATCGAAACAAAAGAATCGAATCGAATCGACATGAATCAAAAAGAATCGAATCAAAACGAATCGAAAAGAAACAAATCAAGTAGAATCTAAAAGAATCGAATCGAATCTAATCGAAAAAATTCGAATAGAATTGAATCGAAAAGAATCAAAACGAATCGAACCGAAGAGAATCGATTCGAATCAAAATAAAAAGTATCGTATCAAATCGAATCGAAAAGAATCATATCAAATAGAATCGAAAGAATGGAATCAAATCTAAAACAATCGAATCGAATCGAAAAGAATCGGATTGAATGGAATCGAATCGAAAAGAATACAATAGAATAGAATCGAAAGAAATCGAGTAGAATCAAATCAAATCAAAAAGAATCGAATCGAATTGATCCTAAACAAAATAAGCGAAATGAATCGACTCGAACCGAAAAAAATCAAATCGAAAAGAATCTAATCTCAACGAAAATAATCGAAATGAATAGAATCGAATTGAATCAAATCGAAAAGAATCGAATGGAATCCAATCGAAAAGAATCAAAGTGATTCGAATCGAAACAAATTGAATCCAATCGAAAAGATTCTAATTGAATCGAATCGAAAAGAATCGAATTCAATCAAAACGAATCGATTCGAATGGAATAGAAAAGAATAGAATCGAATCGAAAAGAATCAAATCGAATCGAAAAGAATCGAATCGAAAAGAATTGAATCGAATCGAAAAGAAACGAATCGAACCGAATCAAAAAGAAAACAATCGAATGGAATCAAATACAAAAGAATCGCTTTGAATAGCATAGAATTGAAAAGAATCGAATCAATCGAATTGAAAACAATCGAATCGAAAAGAATCGAATCAAAAAAGTCGAATCGAAACGAAAACAATCGAATCGAATCGAATCTAAAAGAATCGTATTGAATTGAATCGAGTCGAAAAGACTCGAATCAAAAAGACTCGAATCGAATTGAATCAAATCGAAAAGAATCTAATAGAAACCACTCGAACAGAATCAAATCGAAATTATTCAAAATGAATCGAATAGAATAGAATCGAAAAAATCGAAACGAATCGAAACGAATCGAAACGAATTGAATCGAAGAGAATCGATTAGAATCGAAATGAAAAGAATCGTATTGAATCGAAAAGAATCAAATCAAATCGAATCGAAAGAATTGAATCAAATCGAAAAGAATCCAATCGAATCGAAAAGAATCGAACTGAATGGAATCAAATCGAAAAGAATCTAATCGAATCGAAAAGAATCGAATCAAATTTAATGGAATCGAAAAGAATCGAATTGAATCGAAAAGAATCGAAATGAAACAAATCAGATCAAATGGAAAAGCATCAAATCGGATTGAAAAGAATCGAATCGAATCGAAATGAATCGAATCAAAAAGACTCGAATCGAAAAGAATCGAATTGAAAAGAATCGAATCGAATCGAAAAGACTCGAATCGAATTAAAAATATCAAATCGAATCGAATCGCAAAGATTCGAATTGAAAAGACTCGAATTGAAACGAATCGATTTGAAACGAAAAGAATCGAATCGAATCGAATCGAATTGAAAGAATCGAATTGAATAGAAAAAAATCGAATAGAAAAGCATCGAACCGCAAAGAAAAGAATCAAATTGAATCAGTCGATTAAATTCTAGTCGAATCGAATCAAAAAGAATGAAATCGAGTCGAATCGAATCGAAAAGAATCGAATCGAATCGAAAAGAATCGAATTGTATCTAATCAAAAAGTATCGAATCGTATCGACTCGAATCGAAAAGAATCCAATTGCATCATCGAATGGAAACTAATCGAATTGAATAGAATCGAAAAGAATCGAATCGAATCAAATCGAAAACAATCAAATTGAATTGATCGACAAGAATCGAATTGAATCAAATCGAATCGAAATGAAAAGAATCGAATCGATTCAAATAGAAAAGAATCGAATCGAAAAGAATCAAATCGACACGAAAAGAATCGAAACGAATCAAAAAGTATCGAATTGATTCGAAAACATTCGAATCGAAAAGAATCGAATTGAAATGAATCCGATCGAAATGAAAAGAATCTACTCGATTCGAATCCAAAAGAATCGAATCCAAAAGAATCGAATCGAATCCAAAAGAATCGAATTGAATCGAATCAAAAGAAATGAATTGAATCAAAAAGGAACTAATCGAATCAAATCGAAAAAAATCGAATAGAATCAAATCGAATCAAAAAGAATCGAATAGATTCGAATAAAAAAGAATCGAATTGAGGGATCCCTGGGTGGCGCAGCGGTTTAGCGCCTGCCTTTGGCCCAGGGCGCGATCCTGGAGACCCGGGATCGAATCCCACATCGGGCTCCCGGTGCATGGAGCCTGCTTCTCCCTCTTCCTGTGTCTCTGCCTCTCTCACTCTCTCTGTGACTATCATAAAAAAAAGAATCGAATTGAATCGAGTTGAAAAAAATCATAAAGAATCAAATCGAAAAGAATCGAATTCCATGTAACGAAAAGATTCGAATTGAAAAGATTCGAATCGAAACAAAAGAATCGAATCGAATCGACATGAATCAAAAAGAATCGAATCAAAACGAATCGCAAAGAAACAAATCAAGTAGAATCTAAAAGAATCGAATCGAATCAAATCGAAAAAATTCGAATAGAATTGAATCGAAAAGAATCAAAACGAATCGAACCGAAGAGAATCGATTCGAATCAAAATAAAAAGTATCGTATCAAATCGAATCAAAAAGAATCATATCAAATAGAATCGAAAGAATGGAATCAAATCTAAAACAATCGAATCGAATCGAAAAGAATCGGATTGAATGGAATCGAATCGAAAAGAATACAATAGAATAGAATCGAAAGAAATCGAGTAGAATCAAATCAAATCAAAAAGAATCGAATCGAATTGATCCTAAACAAAATAAGCGAAATGAATCGACTCGAACCGAAAAAATCAAATCGAAAAGAATCTAATCTCAACGAAAATAATCGAAATGAATAGAATCGAATTGAATCAAATCGAAAAGAATCGAATGGAATCCAATCGAAAAGAATCAAAGTGATTCGAATCGAAACAAATTGAATCCAATCGAAAAGATTCTAATTGAATCGAATCGAAAAGAATCGAATTCAATCAAAACGAATCGATTCGAATGGAATAGAAAAGAATAGAATCGAATCGAAAAGAATCAAATCGAATCGAAAAGAATCGAATCGAAAAGAATTGAATCGAATCGAAAAGAAACGAATCGAACCGAATCAAAAAGAAAACAATCGAATCGAATCAAATACAAAAGAATCGCTTTGAATAGCATAGAATTGAAAAGAATCGAATCAATCGAATTGAAAACAATCGAATCGAAAAGAATCGAATCAAAAAAGTCGAATCGAAACGAAAACAATCGAATCGAATCGAATCTAAAAGAATCGTATTGAATTGAATCGAGTCGAAAAGACTCGAATCAAAAAGACTCGAATCGAATTGAATCAAATCGAAAAGAATCTAATAGAAACCACTCGAACAGAATCAAATCGAAATAATTCAAAATGAATCGAATAGAATAGAATCGAAAAAAATCGAAACGAATCGAAACGAATTGAATCGAAGAGAATCGATTAGAATCGAAATGAAAAGAATCGTATTGAATCGAAAAGAATCAAATCAAATCAAATCGAAAGAAATGAATCAAATCAAAAAGAATCCAATCGAATCGAAAAGATTCGAACTGAATGGAATCAAATCGAAAAGAATCTAATCGAATCGAAAAGAATCGAATCAAATTTAATGGAATCGAAAAGAATCGAATTGAATCGAAAAGAATCGAAATGAAACAAATCAGATCAAATGGAAAAGCATCAAATCGAATTGAAAAGAATCGAATCGAATCGAAATGAATCGAATCAAAAAGACTCGAATCGAAAAGAATCGAATTGAAAAGAATCCAATCGAATCGAAAAGACTCGAATCGAATTAAAAATATCAAATCGAATCGAATCGCAAAGATTCGAATTGAAAAGACTCGAATTGAAACGAATCGATTTGAAACGAAAAGAATCGAATCGAATCGAATCGAATTGAAAGAATCGAATTGAATAGAAAAAAATCGAATAGAAAAGAATCGAACCGAAAAGAAAAGAATCAAATTGAATCAGTCGATTAAATTCTAGTCGAATCGAATCAAAAAGAATGAAATGGAGTCGAATCGAATCGAAAAGAATCGAATCGAATCGAAAAGAATCGAATTGTATCTAATCAAAAAGAATCGAGTCGTATCGACTCGAATCGAAAAGAATCCAATTGCATCATCGAATGGAAACTAATCGAATTGAATAGAATCGAAAAGAATCGAATCGAATCAAATCGAAAACAATCAAATTGAATTGATCGACAAGAATCGAATTGAATCAAATCGAATCGAAATGAAAAGAATCGAATCGATTCAAATAGAAAAGAATCGAATCGAAAAGAATCAAATCGACACGAAAAGAATCGAATCGAATCAAAAAGTATCGAATTGATTCGAAAACATTCGAATCGAAAAGAATCGAATTGAAATGAATCCGATCGAAATGAAAAGAATCTACTCGATTCGAATCCAAAAGAATCGAATCCAAAAGAATCGAATCGAATCCAAAAGAATCGAATTGAATTGAATCAAAAGAAATGAATTGAATCAAAAAGGAACTAATCGAATCAAATCGAAAAAAATCGAATAGAATCAAATCGAATCAAAAAGAATCGAATAGATTCGAATAAAAAAGAATCGAATTGAGGGATCCCTGGGTGGCGCAGCGGTTTAGCGCCTGCCTTTGGCCCAGGGCGCGATCCTGGAGACCCGGGATCGAATCCCACATCGGGCTCCCGGTGCATGGAGCCTGCTTCTCCCTCTGCCTGTGTCTCTGCCTCTCTCACTCTCTCTGTGACTATCATAAAAAAAAGAATCGAATTGAATCGAGTTGAAAAAAATCATAAAGAATCAAATCGAAAAGAATCGAATTCCATGTAACGAAAAGATTCGAATTGAAAAGATTCGAATCGAAACAAAAGAATCGAATCGAATCGACATGAATCAAAAAGAATCGAATCAAAACGAATCGAAAAGAAACAAATCAAGTAGAATCTAAAAGAATCGAATCGAATCTAATCGAAAAAATTCGAATAGAATTGAATCGAAAAGAATCAAAACGAATCGAACCGAAGAGAATCGATTCGAATCAAAATAAAAAGTATCGTATCAAATCGAATCGAAAAGAATCATATCAAATAGAATCGAAAGAATGGAATCAAATCTAAAACAATCGAATCGAATCGAAAAGAATCGGATTGAATGGAATCGAATCGAAAAGAATACAATAGAATAGAATCGAAAGAAATCGAGTAGAATCAAATCAAATCAAAAAGAATCGAATCGAATTGATCCTAACCAAAATAAGCGAAATGAATCGACTCGAACCGAAAAAAATCAAATCGAAAAGAATCTAATCTCAACGAAAATAATCGAAATGAATAGAATCGAATTGAATCAAATCGAAAAGAATCGAATGGAATCCAATCGAAAAGAATCAAAGTGATTCGAATCGAAACAAATTGAATCCAATCGAAAAGATTCTAATTGAATCGAATCGAAAAGAATCGAATTCAATCAAAACGAATCGATTCGAATGGAATAGAAAAGAATAGAATAGAATCGAAAAGAATCAAATCGAATCGAAAAGAATCGAATCGAAAAGAATTGAATCGAATCGAAAAGAAACGAATCGAACCGAATCAAAAAGAAAACAATCGAATGGAATCAAATACAAAAGAATCGCTTTGAATAGCATAGAATTGAAAAGAATCGAATCAATCGAATTGAAAACAATTGAATCGAAAAGAATCGAATCAAAAAAGTCGAATCGAAACGAAAACAATCGAATCGAATCGAATCTAAAAGAATCGTATTGAATTGAATCGAGTCGAAAAGACTCGAATCAAAAAGACTCGAATCGAATTGAATCAAATCGAAAAGAATCTAATAGAAACCACTCGAACAGAATCAAATCGAAATTATTCAAAATGAATCGAATAGAATAGAATCGAAAAAATCGAAACGAATCGAAACGAATCGAAACGAATTGAATCGAAGAGAATCGATTAGAATCGAAATGAAAAGAATCGTATTGAATCGAAAAGAATCAAATCAAATCGAATCGAAAGAATTGAATCAAATCGAAAAGAATCCAATCGAAAAGAATCGAACTGAATGGAATCAAATCGAAAAGAATCTAATCGAATCGAAAAGAATCGAATCAAATTTAATGGAATCGAAAAGAATCGAATTGAATCGAAAAGAATCGAAATGAAACAAATCAGATCAAATGGAAAAGCATCAAATCGGATTGAAAAGAATCGAATCGAATCGAAATGAATCGAATCAAAAAGACTCGAATCGAAAAGAATCGAATTGAAAAGAATCGAATCGAATCGAAAAGACTCGAATCGAATTAAAAATATCAAATCGAATCGAATCGCAAAGATTCGAATTGAAAAGACTCGAATTGAAACGAATCGATTTGAAACGAAAAGAATCGAATCGAATCGAATCGAATTGAAAGAATCGAATTGAATAGAAAAAAATCGAATAGAAAAGCATCGAACCGCAAAGAAAAGAATCAAATTGAATCAGTCGATTAAATTCTAGTCGAATCGAATCAAAAAGAATGAAATCGAGTCGAATCGAATCGAAAAGAATCGAATCGAATCGAAAAGAATCGAATTGTATCTAATCAAAAAGTATCGAATCGTATCGACTCGAATCGAAAAGAATCCAATTGCATCATCGAATGGAAACTAATCGAATTGAATAGAATCGAAAAGAATCGAATCGAATCAAATCGAAAACAATCAAATTGAATTGATCGACAAGAATCGAATTGAATCAAATCGAATCGAAATGAAAAGAATCGAATCGATTCAAATAGAAAAGAATCGAATCGAAAAGAATCAAATCGACACGAAAAGAATCGAAACGAATCAAAAAGTATCGAATTGATTCGAAAACATTCGAATCGAAAAGAATCGAATTGAAATGAATCCGATCGAAATGAAAAGAATCTACTCGATTCGAATCCAAAAGAATCGAATCCAAAAGAATCGAATCGAATCCAAAAGAATCGAATTGAATCGAATCAAAAGAAATGAATTGAATCAAAAAGGAACTAATCGAATCAAATCGAAAAAAATCGAATAGAATCAAATCGAATCAAAAAGAATCGAATAGATTCGAATAAAAAAGAATCGAATTGAGGGATCCCTGGGTGGCGCAGCGGTTTAGCGCCTGCCTTTGGCCCAGGGCGCGATCCTGGAGACCCGGGATCGAATCCCACATCGGGCTCCCGGTGCATGGAGCCTGCTTCTCCCTCTGCCTGTGTCTCTGCCTCTCTCACTCTCTCTGTGACTATCATAAAAAAAAGAATCGAATTGAATCGAGTTGAAAAAAATCATAAAGAATCAAATCGAAAAGAATCGAATTCCATGTAACGAAAAGATTCGAATTGAAAAGATTCGAATCGAAACAAAAGAATCGAATCGAATCGACATGAATCAAAAAGAATCGAATCAAAACGAATCGAAAAGAAACAAATCAAGTAGAATCTAAAAGAATCGAATCGAATCAAATCGAAAAAATTCGAATAGAATTGAATCGAAAAGAATCAAAACGAATCGAACCGAAGAGAATCGATTCGAATCAAAATAAAAAGTATCGTATCAAATCGAATCGAAAAGAATCATATCAAATAGAATCGAAAGAATGGAATCAAATCTAAAACAATCGAATCGAATCGAAAAGAATCGGATTGAATGGAATCGAATCGAAAAGAATACAATAGAATAGAATCGAAAGAAATCGAGTAGAATCAAATCAAATCAAAAAGAATCGAATCGAATTGATCCTAAACAAAATAAGCGAAATGAATCGACTCGAACCGAAAAAAATCAAATCGAAAAGAATCTAATCTCAACGAAAATAATCGAAATGAATAGAATCGAATTGAATCAAATCGAAAAGAATCGAATGGAATCCAATCGAAAAGAATCAAAGTGATTCGAATCGAAACAAATTGAATCCAATCGAAAAGATTCTAATTGAATCGAATCGAAAAGAATCGAATTCAATCAAAACGAATCGATTCGAATGGAATAGAAAAGAATAGAATAGAATCGAAAAGAATCAAATCGAATCGAAAAGAATCGAATCGAAAAGAATTGAATCGAATCGAAAAGAAACGAATCGAACCGAATCAAAAAGAAAACAATCGAATGGAATCAAATACAAAAGAATCGCTTTGAATAGCATAGAATTGAAAAGAATCGAATCAATCGAATTGAAAACAATTGAATCGAAAAGAATCGAATCAAAAAAGTCGAATCGAAACGAAAACAATCGAATCGAATCGAATCTAAAAGAATCGTATTGAATTGAATCGAGTCGAAAAGACTCGAATCAAAAAGACTCGAATCGAATTGAATCAAATCGAAAAGAATCTAATAGAAACCACTCGAACAGAATCAAATCGAAATTATTCAAAATGAATCGAATAGAATAGAATCGAAAAAATCGAAACGAATCGAAACGAATCGAAACGAATTGAATCGAAGAGAATCGATTAGAATCGAAATGAAAAGAATCGTATTGAATCGAAAAGAATCAAATCAAATCGAATCGAAAGAATTGAATCAAATCGAAAAGAATCCAATCGAATCGAAAAGAATCGAACTGAATGGAATCAAATCGAAAAGAATCTAATCGAATCGAAAAGAATCGAATCAAATTTAATGGAATCGAAAAGAATCGAATTGAATCGAAAAGAATCGAAATGAAACAAATCAGATCAAATGGAAAAGCATCAAATCGGATTGAAAAGAATCGAATCGAATCGAAATGAATCGAATCAAAAAGACTCGAATCGAAAAGAATCGAATTGAAAAGAATCGAATCGAATCGAAAAGACTCGAATCGAATTAAAAATATCAATTCGAATCGAATCGCAAAGATTCGAATTGAAAAGACTCGAATTGAAACGAATCGATTTGAAACGAAAAGAATCGAATCGAATCGAATCGAATTGAAAGAATCGAATTGAATAGAAAAAAATCGAATAGAAAAGCATCGAACCGCAAAGAAAAGAATCAAATTGAATCAGTCGATTAAATTCTAGTCGAATCGAATCAAAAAGAATGAAATCGAGTCGAATCGAATCGAAAAGAATCGAATCGAATCGAAAAGAATCGAATTGTATCTAATCAAAATAATCGAATCGTATCGACTCGAATCGAAAAGAATCCAATTGCATCATCGAATGGAAACTAATCGAATTGAATAGAATCGAAAAGAATTGAATCGAATCAAATCGAAAACAATCAAATTGAATTGATCGACAAGAATCGAATTGAATCAAATCGAATCGAAATGAAAAGAATCGAATCGATTCAAATAGAAAAGAATCGAATCGAAAAGAATCAAATCGACACGAAAAGAATCGAATCGAATCAAAAAGTATCGAATTGATTCGAAAACATTCGAATCGAAAAGAATCGAATTGAAATGAATCCGATCGAAATGAAAAGAATCTACTCGATTCGAATCCAAAAGAATCGAATCCAAAAGAATCGAATCGAATCCAAAAGAATCGAATTGAATTGAATCAAAAGAAATGAATTGAATTGAATCAAAAAGGAACTAATCGAATCAAATCGGAAAAACTCGAATAGAATCAAATCGAATCAAAAAGAATCGAATAGATTCGAATAAAAAAGAATCGAATTGAGGGATCCCTGGGTGGCGCAGCGGTTTAGCGCCTGCCTTTGGCCCAGGGCGCGATCCTGGAGACCCGGGATCGAATCCCACATCGGGCTCCCGGTGCATGGAGCCTGCTTCTCCCTCTGCCTGTGTCTCTGCCTCTCTCACTCTCTCTGTGACTATCATAAAAAAAAGAATCGAATTGAATCGAGTTGAAAAAAATCATAAAGAATCAAATCGAAAAGAATCGAATTCCATGTAACGAAAAGATTCGAATTGAAAAGATTCGAATCGAAACAAAAGAATCGAATCGAACCGACATGAATCAAAAAGAATCGAATCAAAACGAATCGAAAAGAAACAAATCAAGTAGAATCTAAAAGAATCGAATCGAATCAAATCGAAAAAATTCGAATAGAATTGAATCGAAAAGAATCAAAACGAATCGAACCGAAGAGAATCGATTCGAATCAAAATAAAAAGTATCGTATCAAATCGAATCGAAAAGAATCATATCAAATAGAATCGAAAGAATGGAATCAAATCTAAAACAATCGAATCGAATCGAAAAGAATCGGATTGAATGGAATCGAATCGAAAAGAATACAATAGAATAGAATCGAAAGAAATCGAATAGAATCAAATCAAATCAAAAAGAATCGAATCGAATTGATCCTAACCAAAATAAGCGAAATGAATCGACTCGAACCGAAAAAAATCAAATCGAAAAGAATCTAATCTCAACGAAAATAATCGAAATGAATAGAATCGAATTGAATCAAATCGAAAAGAATCGAATGGAATCCAATCGAAAAGAATCAAAGTGATTCGAATCGAAACAAATTGAATCCAATCGAAAAGATTCTAATTGAATCGAATCGAAAAGAATCGAATTCAATCAAAACGAATCGATTCGAATGGAATAGAAAAGAATAGAATAGAATCGAAAAGAATCAAATCGAATCGAAAAGAATCGAATCGAAAAGAATTGAATCGAATCGAAAAGAAACGAATCGAACCGAATCAAAAAGAAAACAATCGAATGGAATCAAATACAAAAGAATCGCTTTGAATAGCATAGAATTGAAAAGAATCGAATCAATCGAATTGAAAACAATTGAATCGAAAAGAATCGAATCAAAAAAGTCGAATCGAAACGAAAACAATCGAATCGAATCGAATCTAAAAGAATCGTATTGAATTGAATCGAGTCGAAAAGACTCGAATCAAAAAGACTCGAATCGAATTGAATCAAATCGAAAAGAATCTAATAGAAACCACTCGAACAGAATCAAATCGAAATTATTCAAAATGAATCGAATAGAATAGAATCGAAAAAATCGAAACGAATCGAAACGAATCGAAACGAATTGAATCGAAGAGAATCGATTAGAATCGAAATGAAAAGAATCGTATTGAATCGAAAAGAATCAAATCAAATCGAATCGAAAGAATTGAATCAAATCGAAAAGAATCCAATCGAAAAGAATCGAACTGAATGGAATCAAATCGAAAAGAATCTAATCGAATCGAAAAGAATCGAATCAAATTTAATGGAATCGAAAAGAATCGAATTGAATCGAAAAGAATCGAAATGAAACAAATCAGATCAAATGGAAAAGCATCAAATCGGATTGAAAAGAATCGAATCGAATCGAAATGAATCGAATCAAAAAGACTCGAATCGAAAAGAATCGAATTGAAAAGAATCGAATCGAATCGAAAAGACTCGAATCGAATTAAAAATATCAAATCGAATCGAATCGCAAAGATTCGAATTGAAAAGACTCGAATTGAAACGAATCGATTTGAAACGAAAAGAATCGAATCGAATCGAATCGAATTGAAAGAATCGAATTGAATAGAAAAAAATCGAATAGAAAAGCATCGAACCGCAAAGAAAAGAATCAAATTGAATCAGTCGATTAAATTCTAGTCGAATCGAATCAAAAAGAATGAAATCGAGTCGAATCGAATCGAAAAGAATCGAATCGAATCGAAAAGAATCGAATTGTATCTAATCAAAAAGTATCGAATCGTATCGACTCGAATCGAAAAGAATCCAATTGCATCATCGAATGGAAACTAATCGAATTGAATAGAATCGAAAAGAATCGAATCGAATCAAATCGAAAACAATCAAATTGAATTGATCGACAAGAATCGAATTGAATCAAATCGAATCGAAATGAAAAGAATCGAATCGATTCAAATAGAAAAGAATCGAATCGAAAAGAATCAAATCGACACGAAAAGAATCGAAACGAATCAAAAAGTATCGAATTGATTCGAAAACATTCGAATCGAAAAGAATCGAATTGAAATGAATCCGATCGAAATGAAAAGAATCTACTCGATTCGAATCCAAAAGAATCGAATCCAAAAGAATCGAATCGAATCCAAAAGAATCGAATTGAATCGAATCAAAAGAAATGAATTGAATCAAAAAGGAACTAATCGAATCAAATCGAAAAAAATCGAATAGAATCAAATCGAATCAAAAAGAATCGAATAGATTCGAATAAAAAAGAATCGAATTGAGGGATCCCTGGGTGGCGCAGCGGTTTAGCGCCTGCCTTTGGCCCAGGGCGCGATCCTGGAGACCCGGGATCGAATCCCACATCGGGCTCCCGGTGCATGGAGCCTGCTTCTCCCTCTGCCTGTGTCTCTGCCTCTCTCACTCTCTCTGTGACTATCATAAAAAAAAGAATCGAATTGAATCGAGTTGAAAAAAATCATAAAGAATCAAATCGAAAAGAATCGAATTCCATGTAACGAAAAGATTCGAATTGAAAAGATTCGAATCGAAACAAAAGAATCGAATCGAATCGACATGAATCAAAAAGAATCGAATCAAAACGAATCGAAAAGAAACAAATCAAGTAGAATCTAAAAGAATCGAATCGAATCAAATCGAAAAAATTCGAATAGAATTGAATCGAAAAGAATCAAAACGAATCGAACCGAAGAGAATCGATTCGAATCAAAATAAAAAGTATCGTATCAAATCGAATCGAAAAGAATCATATCAAATAGAATCGAAAGAATGGAATCAAATCTAAAACAATCGAATCGAATCGAAAAGAATCGGATTGAATGGAATCGAATCGAAAAGAATACAATAGAATAGAATCGAAAGAAATCGAGTAGAATCAAATCAAATCAAAAAGAATCGAATCGAATTGATCCTAAACAAAATAAGCGAAATGAATCGACTCGAACCGAAAAAAATCAAATCGAAAAGAATCTAATCTCAACGAAAATAATCGAAATGAATAGAATCGAATTGAATCAAATCGAAAAGAATCGAATGGAATCCAATCGAAAAGAATCAAAGTGATTCGAATCGAAACAAATTGAATCCAATCGAAAAGATTCTAATTGAATCGAATCGAAAAGAATCGAATTCAATCAAAACGAATCGATTCGAATGGAATAGAAAAGAATAGAATAGAATCGAAAAGAATCAAATCGAATCGAAAAGAATCGAATCGAAAAGAATTGAATCGAATCGAAAAGAAACGAATCGAACCGAATCAAAAAGAAAACAATCGAATGGAATCAAATACAAAAGAATCGCTTTGAATAGCATAGAATTGAAAAGAATCGAATCAATCGAATTGAAAACAATTGAATCGAAAAGAATCGAATCAAAAAAGTCGAATCGAAACGAAAACAATCGAATCGAATCGAATCTAAAAGAATCGTATTGAATTGAATCGAGTCGAAAAGACTCGAATCAAAAAGACTCGAATCGAATTGAATCAAATCGAAAAGAATCTAATAGAAACCACTCGAACAGAATCAAATCGAAATTATTCAAAATGAATCGAATAGAATAGAATCGAAAAAATCGAAACGAATCGAAACGAATCGAAACGAATTGAATCGAAGAGAATCGATTAGAATCGAAATGAAAAGAATCGTATTGAATCGAAAAGAATCAAATCAAATCGAATCGAAAGAATTGAATCAAATCGAAAAGAATCCAATCGAATCGAAAAGAATCGAACTGAATGGAATCAAATCGAAAAGAATCTAATCGAATCGAAAAGAATCGAATCAAATTTAATGGAATCGAAAAGAATCGAATTGAATCGAAAAGAATCGAAATGAAACAAATCAGATCAAATGGAAAAGCATCAAATCGGATTGAAAAGAATCGAATCGAATCGAAATGAATCGAATCAAAAAGACTCGAATCGAAAAGAATCGAATTGAAAAGAATCGAATCGAATCGAAAAGACTCGAATCGAATTAAAAATATCAAATCGAATCGAATCGCAAAGATTCGAATTGAAAAGACTCGAATTGAAACGAATCGATTTGAAACGAAAAGAATCGAATCGAATCGAATCGAATTGAAAGAATCGAATTGAATAGAAAAAAATCGAATAGAAAAGCATCGAACCGCAAAGAAAAGAATCAAATTGAATCAGTCGATTAAATTCTAGTCGAATCGAATCAAAAAGAATGAAATCGAGTCGAATCGAATCGAAAAGAATCGAATCGAATCGAAAAGAATCGAATTGTATCTAATCAAAATAATCGAATCGTATCGACTCGAATCGAAAAGAATCCAATTGCATCATCGAATGGAAACTAATCGAATTGAATAGAATCGAAAAGAATTGAATCGAATCAAATCGAAAACAATCAAATTGAATTGATCGACAAGAATCGAATTGAATCAAATCGAATCGAAATGAAAAGAATCGAATCGATTCAAATAGAAAAGAATCGAATCGAAAAGAATCAAATCGACACGAAAAGAATCGAATCGAATCAAAAAGTATCGAATTGATTCGAAAACATTCGAATCGAAAAGAATCGAATTGAAATGAATCCGATCGAAATGAAAAGAATCTACTCGATTCGAATCCAAAAGAATCGAATCCAAAAGAATCGAATCGAATCCAAAAGAATCGAATTGAATTGAATCAAAAGAAATGAATTGAATTGAATCAAAAAGGAACTAATCGAATCAAATCGGAAAAACTCGAATAGAATCAAATCGAATCAAAAAGAATCGAATAGATTCGAATAAAAAAGAATCGAATTGAGGGATCCCTGGGTGGCGCAGCGGTTTAGCGCCTGCCTTTGGCCCAGGGCGCGATCCTGGAGACCCGGGATCGAATCCCACATCGGGCTCCCGGTGCATGGAGCCTGCTTCTCCCTCTGCCTGTGTCTCTGCCTCTCTCACTCTCTCTGTGACTATCATAAAAAAAAGAATCGAATTGAATCGAGTTGAAAAAAATCATAAAGAATCAAATCGAAAAGAATCGAATTCCATGTAACGAAAAGATTCGAATTGAAAAGATTCGAATCGAAACAAAAGAATCGAATCGAACCGACATGAATCAAAAAGAATCGAATCAAAACGAATCGAAAAGAAACAAATCAAGTAGAATCTAAAAGAATCGAATCGAATCAAATCGAAAAAATTCGAATAGAATTGAATCGAAAAGAATCAAAACGAATCGAACCGAAGAGAATCGATTCGAATCAAAATAAAAAGTATCGTATCAAATCGAATCGAAAAGAATCATATCAAATAGAATCGAAAGAATGGAATCAA
The DNA here is from genome assembly GCF_053574225.1 of Canis aureus. NCBI lineage: Eukaryota > Metazoa > Chordata > Mammalia > Carnivora > Canidae > Canis > Canis aureus. The sequence goes on from NW_027554429.1 coordinate 239,920, forward strand.
ATCTAAAACAATCGAATCGAATCGAAAAGAATCGGATTGAATGGAATCGAATCGAAAAGAATACAATAGAATAGAATCTAAAGAAATCGAATAGAATCAAATCAAATCAAAAAGAATCGAATCGAATTGATCCTAAACAAAATAAGCGAAATGAATCGACTCGAACCGAAAAAAATCAAATCGAAAAGAATCTAATCTCAACGAAAATAATCGAAATGAATAGAATCGAATTGAATCAAATCGAAAAGAATCGAATGGAATCCAATCGAAAAGAATCAAAGTGATTCGAATCGAAACAAATTGAATCCAATCGAAAAGAATCTAATTCAATCGAATCGAAAAGAATCGAATTCAATCAAAACGAATCGATTCGAATGGAATAGAAAAGAATAGAATCGAATCGAAAAGAATCAAATCGAATCGAAAAGAATCGAATCGAAAAGAATTGAATCGAATCGAAAAGAAACGAATCGAACCGAATCAAAAAGAAAACAATCGAATCGAATCAAATACAAAAGAATCGCTTTGAATAGCATAGAATTGAAAAGAATTGAATCAATCGAATTGAAAACAATCGAATCGAAAAGAATCGAATCAAAAAAGTCGAATCGAAACGAAAACAATCGAATCGAATCGAATCAAAAAGAATCGTATTGAATTGAATCGAGTCGAAAAGACTCGAATCAAAAAGACTCGAATCGAATTGAATCAAATCGAAAAGAATCTAATAGAAACCACTCGAACAGAATCAAATCGAAATGATTCAAAATGAATCGAATAGAATAGAATCGAAAAAAATCGAAACGAATCGAAACGAATCGAAACGAATTGAATCGAAGAGAATCGATTAGAATCGAAATGAAAAGAATCGTATTGAATCGAAAAGAAACAAATCAAATCAAATCGAAAGAAATGAATCAAATCAAAAAGAATCCAATCGAATCGAAAAGAATCGAACTGAATGGAATCAAATCGAAAAGAATCTAATCGAATCGAAAAGAATCGAATCAAATTTAATGGAATCGAAAAGAATCGAATTGAATCGAAAAGAATCGAAATGAAACAAATCAGATCAAATGGAAAAGCATCAAATCGAATTGAAAAGAATCGAATCGAATCGAAATGAATCGAATCAAAAAGACTCGAATCGAAAAGAATCGAATTGAAAAGAATCCAATCGAATCGAAAAGACTCGAATCGAATTAAAAATATCAAATCGAATCGAATCGCAAAGATTCGAATTGAAAAGACTCGAATTGAAACGAATCGATTTGAAACGAAAAGAATCGAATCGAATCGAATCGAATTGAAAGAATCGAATTGAATAGAAAAAAATCGAATAGAAAAGAATCGAACCGAAAAGAAAAGAATCAAATTGAATCAGTCGATTAAATTCTAGTCGAATCGAATCAAAAAGAATGAAATGGAGTCGAATCGAATCGAAAAGAATCGAATCGAATCGAAAAGAATCGAATTGTATCTAATCAAAAAGAATCGAGTCGTATCGACTCGAATCGAAAAGAATCCAATTGCATCATCGAATGGAAACTAATCGAATTGAATAGAATCGAAAAGAATCGAATCGAATCAAATCGAAAACAATCAAATTGAATTGATCGAAAAGAATCGAATTGAATCAAATCGAATCGAAATGAAAAGAATCGAATCGATTCAAATAGAAAAGAATCGAATCGAAAAGAATCAAATCGACACGAAAAGAATCGAATCGAATCAAAAAGTATCGAATTGATTCGAAAACATTCGAATCGAAAAGAATCGAATTGAAATGAATCCGATCGAAATGAAAAGAATCTACTCGATTCGAATCCAAAAGAATCGAATCCAAAAGAATCGAATCGAATCCAAAAGAATCGAATTGAATTGAATCAAAAGAAATGAATTGAATCAAAAAGAACTAATCGAATCAAATCGAAAAAAATCGAATAGAATCAAATCGAATCAAAAAGAATCGAATAGATTCGAATAAAAAAGAATCGAATTGAGGGATCCCTGGGTGGCGCAGCGGTTTAGCGCCTGCCTTTGGCCCAGGGCGCGATCCTGGAGACCCGGGATCGAATCCCACATCGGGCTCCCGGTGCATGGAGCCTGCTTCTCCCTCTGCCTGTGTCTCTGCCTCTCTCACTCTCTCTGTGACTATCATAAAAAAAAGAATCGAATTGAATCGAGTTGAAAAAAATCATAAAGAATCAAATCGAAAAGAATCGAATTCCATGTAACGAAAAGATTCGAATTGAAAAGATTCGAATCGAAACAAAAGAATCGAATCGAATCGACATGAATCAAAAAGAATCGAATCAAAACGAATCGAAAAGAAACAAATCAAGTAGAATCTAAAAGAATCGAATCGAATCAAATCGAAAAAATTCGAATAGAATTGAATCGAAAAGAATCAAAACGAATCGAACCGAAGAGAATCGATTCGAATCAAAATAAAAAGTATCGTATCAAATCGAATCGAAAAGAATCATATCAAATAGAATCGAAAGAATGGAATCAAATCTAAAACAATCGAATCGAATCGAAAAGAATCGGATTGAATGGAATCGAATCGAAAAGAATACAATAGAATAGAATCGAAAGAAATCGAATAGAATCAAATCAAATCAAAAAGAATCGAATCGAATTGATCCTAACCAAAATAAGCGAAATGAATCGACTCGAACCGAAAAAAATCAAATCGAAAAGAATCTAATCTCAACGAAAATCATCGAAATGAATAGAATCGACTTGAATCAAATCGAAAAGAATCGAATGGAATCCAATCGAAAAGAATCAAAGTGATTCGAATCGAAACAAATTGAATCCAATCGAAAAGAATCTAATTGAATCGAATCGAAAAGAATCGAATTCAATCAAAACGAATCGATTCGAATGGAATAGAAAAGAATAGAATCGAATCGAAAAGAATCAAATCGAATCGAAAAGAATCGAATCGAAAAGAATTGAATCGAATCGAAAAGAAACGAATCGAACCGAATCAAAAAGAAAACAATCGAATCGAATCAAATACAAAAGAATCGCTTTGAATAGCATAGAATTGAAAAGAATCGAATCAATCGAATTGAAAACAATTGAATCGAAAAGAATCGAATCAAAAAAGTCGAATCGAAACGAAAACAATCGAATCGAATCGAATCTAAAAGAATCGTATTGAATTGAATCGAGTCGAAAAGACTCGAATCAAAAAGACTCGAATCGAATTGAATCAAATCGAAAAGAATCTAATAGAAACCACTCGAACAGAATCAAATCGAAATTATTCAAAATGAATCGAATAGAATAGAATCGAAAAAATCGAAACGAATCGAAACGAATCGAAACGAATTGAATCGAAGAGAATCGATTAGAATCGAAATGAAAAGAATCGTATTGAATCGAAAAGAATCAAATCAAATCGAATCGAAAGAATTGAATCAAATCGAAAAGAATCCAATCGAATCGAAAAGAATCGAACTGAATGGAATCAAATCGAAAAGAATCTAATCGAATCGAAAAGAATCGAATCAAATTTAATGGAATCGAAAAGAATCGAATTGAATCGAAAAGAATCGAAATGAAACAAATCAGATCAAATGGAAAAGCATCAAATCGGATTGAAAAGAATCGAATCGAATCGAAATGAATCGAATCAAAAAGACTCGAATCGAAAAGAATCGAATTGAAAAGAATCGAATCGAATCGAAAAGACTCGAATCGAATTAAAAATATCAAATCGAATCGAATCGCAAAGATTCGAATTGAAAAGACTCGAATTGAAACGAATCGATTTGAAACGAAAAGAATCGAATCGAATCGAATCGAATTGAAAGAATCGAATTGAATAGAAAAAAATCGAATAGAAAAGCATCGAACCGCAAAGAAAAGAATCAAATTGAATCAGTCGATTAAATTCTAGTCGAATCGAATCAAAAAGAATGAAATCGAGTCGAATCGAATCGAAAAGAATCGAATCGAATCGAAAAGAATCGAATTGTATCTAATCAAAATAATCGAATCGTATCGACTCGAATCGAAAAGAATCCAATTGCATCATCGAATGGAAACTAATCGAATTGAATAGAATCGAAAAGAATTGAATCGAATCAAATCGAAAACAATCAAATTGAATTGATCGACAAGAATCGAATTGAATCAAATCGAATCGAAATGAAAAGAATCGAATCGATTCAAATAGAAAAGAATCGAATCGAAAAGAATCAAATCGACACGAAAAGAATCGAATCGAATCAAAAAGTATCGAATTGATTCGAAAACATTCGAATCGAAAAGAATCGAATTGAAATGAATCCGATCGAAATGAAAAGAATCTACTCGATTCGAATCCAAAAGAATCGAATCCAAAAGAATCGAATCGAATCCAAAAGAATCGAATTGAATTGAATCAAAAGAAATGAATTGAATTGAATCAAAAAGGAACTAATCGAATCAAATCGGAAAAACTCGAATAGAATCAAATCGAATCAAAAAGAATCGAATAGATTCGAATAAAAAAGAATCGAATTGAGGGATCCCTGGGTGGCGCAGCGGTTTAGCGCCTGCCTTTGGCCCAGGGCGCGATCCTGGAGACCCGGGATCGAATCCCACATCGGGCTCCCGGTGCATGGAGCCTGCTTCTCCCTCTGCCTGTGTCTCTGCCTCTCTCACTCTCTCTGTGACTATCATAAAAAAAAGAATCGAATTGAATCGAGTTGAAAAAAATCATAAAGAATCAAATCGAAAAGAATCGAATTCCATGTAACGAAAAGATTCGAATTGAAAAGATTCGAATCGAAACAAAAGAATCGAATCGAACCGACATGAATCAAAAAGAATCGAATCAAAACGAATCGAAAAGAAACAAATCAAGTAGAATCTAAAAGAATCGAATCGAATCAAATCGAAAAAATTCGAATAGAATTGAATCGAAAAGAATCAAAACGAATCGAACCGAAGAGAATCGATTCGAATCAAAATAAAAAGTATCGTATCAAATCGAATCGAAAAGAATCATATCAAATAGAATCGAAAGAATGGAATCAAATCTAAAACAATCGAATCGAATCGAAAAGAATCGGATTGAATGGAATCGAATCGAAAAGAATACAATAGAATAGAATCTAAAGAAATCGAATAGAATCAAATCAAATCAAAAAGAATCGAATCGAATTGATCCTAAACAAAATAAGCGAAATGAATCGACTCGAACCGAAAAAAATCAAATCGAAAAGAATCTAATCTCAACGAAAATAATCGAAATGAATAGAATCGAATTGAATCAAATCGAAAAGAATCGAATGGAATCCAATCGAAAAGAATCAAAGTGATTCGAATCGAAACAAATTGAATCCAATCGAAAAGAATCTAATTCAATCGAATCGAAAAGAATCGAATTCAATCAAAACGAATCGATTCGAATGGAATAGAAAAGAATAGAATCGAATCGAAAAGAATCAAATCGAATCGAAAAGAATCGAATCGAAAAGAATTGAATCGAATCGAAAAGAAACGAATCGAACCGAATCAAAAAGAAAACAATCGAATCGAATCAAATACAAAAGAATCGCTTTGAATAGCATAGAATTGAAAAGAATTGAATCAATCGAATTGAAAACAATCGAATCGAAAAGAATCGAATCAAAAAAGTCGAATCGAAACGAAAACAATCGAATCGAATCGAATCAAAAAGAATCGTATTGAATTGAATCGAGTCGAAAAGACTCGAATCAAAAAGACTCGAATCGAATTGAATCAAATCGAAAAGAATCTAATAGAAACCACTCGAACAGAATCAAATCGAAATGATTCAAAATGAATCGAATAGAATAGAATCGAAAAAAATCGAAACGAATCGAAACGAATCGAAACGAATTGAATCGAAGAGAATCGATTAGAATCGAAATGAAAAGAATCGTATTGAATCGAAAAGAAACAAATCAAATCAAATCGAAAGAAATGAATCAAATCAAAAAGAATCCAATCGAATCGAAAAGAATCGAACTGAATGGAATCAAATCGAAAAGAATCTAATCGAATCGAAAAGAATCGAATCAAATTTAATGGAATCGAAAAGAATCGAATTGAATCGAAAAGAATCGAAATGAAACAAATCAGATCAAATGGAAAAGCATCAAATCGAATTGAAAAGAATCGAATCGAATCGAAATGAATCGAATCAAAAAGACTCGAATCGAAAAGAATCGAATTGAAAAGAATCCAATCGAATCGAAAAGACTCGAATCGAATTAAAAATATCAAATCGAATCGAATCGCAAAGATTCGAATTGAAAAGACTCGAATTGAAACGAATCGATTTGAAACGAAAAGAATCGAATCGAATCGAATCGAATTGAAAGAATCGAATTGAATAGAAAAAAATCGAATAGAAAAGAATCGAACCGAAAAGAAAAGAATCAAATTGAATCAGTCGATTAAATTCTAGTCGAATCGAATCAAAAAGAATGAAATGGAGTCGAATCGAATCGAAAAGAATCGAATCGAATCGAAAAGAATCGAATTGTATCTAATCAAAAAGAATCGAGTCGTATCGACTCGAATCGAAAAGAATCCAATTGCATCATCGAATGGAAACTAATCGAATTGAATAGAATCGAAAAGAATCGAATCGAATCAAATCGAAAACAATCAAATTGAATTGATCGAAAAGAATCGAATTGAATCAAATCGAATCGAAATGAAAAGAATCGAATCGATTCAAATAGAAAAGAATCGAATCGAAAAGAATCAAATCGACACGAAAAGAATCGAATCGAATCAAAAAGTATCGAATTGATTCGAAAACATTCGAATCGAAAAGAATCGAATTGAAATGAATCCGATCGAAATGAAAAGAATCTACTCGATTCGAATCCAAAAGAATCGAATCCAAAAGAATCGAATCGAATCCAAAAGAATCGAATTGAATTGAATCAAAAGAAATGAATTGAATCAAAAAGAACTAATCGAATCAAATCGAAAAAAATCGAATAGAATCAAATCGAATCAAAAAGAATCGAATAGATTCGAATAAAAAAGAATCGAATTGAGGGATCCCTGGGTGGCGCAGCGGTTTAGCGCCTGCCTTTGGCCCAGGGCGCGATCCTGGAGACCCGGGATCGAATCCCACATCGGGCTCCCGGTGCATGGAGCCTGCTTCTCCCTCTGCCTGTGTCTCTGCCTCTCTCACTCTCTCTGTGACTATCATAAAAAAAAGAATCGAATTGAATCGAGTTGAAAAAAATCATAAAGAATCAAATCGAAAAGAATCGAATTCCATGTAACGAAAAGATTCGAATTGAAAAGATTCGAATCGAAACAAAAGAATCGAATCGAATCGACATGAATAAAAAAGAATCGAATCAAAACGAATCGAAAAGAAACAAATCAAGTAGAATCTAAAAGAATCGAATCGAATCAAATCGAAAAAATTCGAATAGAATTGAATCGAAAAGAATCAAAACGAATCGAACCGAAGAGAATCGATTCGAATCAAAATAAAAAGTATCGTATCAAATCGAATCGAAAAGAATCATATCAAATAGAATCGAAAGAATGGAATCAAATCTAAAACAATCGAATCGAATCGAAAAGAATCGGATTGAATGGAATCGAATCGAAAAGAATACAATAGAATAGAATCGAAAGAAATCGAATAGAATCAAATCAAATCAAAAAGAATCGAATCGAATTGATCCTAACCAAAATAAGCGAAATGAATCGACTCGAACCGAAAAAAATCAAATCGAAAAGAATCTAATCTCAACGAAAATCATCGAAATGAATAGAATCGACTTGAATCAAATCGAAAAGAATCGAATGGAATCCAATCGAAAAGAATCAAAGTGATTCGAATCGAAACAAATTGAATCCAATCGAAAAGAATCTAATTGAATCGAATCGAAAAGAATCGAATTCAATCAAAACGAATCGATTCGAATGGAATAGAAAAGAATAGAATCGAATCGAAAAGAATCAAATCGAATCGAAAAGAATCGAATCGAAAAGAATTGAATCGAATCGAAAAGAAACGAATCGAACCGAATCAAAAAGAAAACAATCGAATCGAATCAAATACAAAAGAATCGCTTTGAATAGCATAGAATTGAAAAGAATCGAATCAATCGAATTGAAAACAATCGAATCGAAAAGAATCGAATCAAAAAAGTCGAATCGAAACGAAAACAATCGAATCGAAACGAATCTAAAAGAATCGTATTGAATTGAATCGAGTCGAAAGACTCGAATCAAAAAGACTCGAATCGAATTGAATCAAATCGAAAAGAATCTAATAGAAACCATTCGAACAGAATCAAATCGAAATGATTCAAAATGAATCGAATAGAATAGAATCGAAAAAAATCGAAACGAATCGAAACGAATCGAAACGAATTGAATCGAAGAGAATCGATTAGAATCGAAATGAAAAGAATCGTATTGAATCGAATCGAAAAGAATCAAATCAAATCGAAAGAAATGAATCAAATCAAAAAGAATCCAATCGAATCGAAAAGATTCGAACTGAATGGAATCAAATCGAAAAGAATCTAATCGAATCGAAAAGAATCGAATCAAATTTAATGGAATCGAAAAGAATCGAATTGAATCCAAAAGAATCGAAATGAAACAAATCAGATCAAATGGAAAAGCATCAAATCGAATTGAAAAGAATCGAATCGAATCGAAATGAATCGAATCAAAAAGACTCGAATCGAAAAGAATCGAATTGAAAAGAATCCAATCGAATCGAAAAGACTCGAATCGAATTAAAAATATCAAATCGAATCGAATCGCAAAGATTCGAATTGAAAAGACTCGAATTGAAACGAATCGATTTGAAACGAAAAGAATCGAATCGAATCGAATCGAATTGAAAGAATCGAATTGAATAGAAAAAAATCGAATAGAAAAGAATCGAACCGAAAAGAAAAGAATCAAATTGAATCAGTCGATTAAATTCTAGTCGAATCGAATCAAAAAGAATGAAATGGAGTCGAATCGAATCGAAAAGAATCGAATCGAATCGAAAAGAATCGAATTGTATCTAATCAAAAAGAATCGAGTCGTATCGACTCGAATCGAAAAGAATCCAATTGCATCATCGAATGGAAACTAATCGAATTGAATAGAATCGAAAAGAATCGAATCGAATCAAATCGAAAACAATCAAATTGAATTGATCGAAAAGAATCGAATTGAATCAAATCGAATCGAAATGAAAAGAATCGAATCGATTCAAATAGAAAAGAATCGAATCGAAAAGAATCAAATCGACACGAAAAGAATCGAATCGAATCAAAAAGTATCGAATTGATTCGAAAACATTCGAATCGAAAAGAATCGAATTGAAATGAATCCGATCGAAATGAAAAGAATCTACTCGATTCGAATCCAAAAGAATCGAATCCAAAAGAATCGAATCGAATCCAAAAGAATCGAATTGAATTGAATCAAAAGAAATGAATTGAATCAAAAAGAACTAATCGAATCAAATCGAAAAAAATCGAATAGAATCAAATCGAATCAAAAAGAATCGAATAGATTCGAATAAAAAAGAATCGAATTGAGGGATCCCTGGGTGGCGCAGCGGTTTAGCGCCTGCCTTTGGCCCAGGGCGCGATCCTGGAGACCCGGGATCGAATCCCACATCGGGCTCCCGGTGCATGGAGCCTGCTTCTCCCTCTGCCAGTGTCTCTGCCTCTCTCACTCTCTCTGTGACTATCATAAAAAAAAGAATCGAATTGAATCGAGTTGAAAAAAATCATAAAGAATCAAATCGAAAAGAATCGAATTCCATGTAACGAAAAGATTCGAATTGAAAAGATTCGAATCGAAACAAAAGAATCGAATCGAATCGACATGAATCAAAAAGAATCGAATCAAAACGAATCGAAAAGAAACAAATCAAGTAGAATCTAAAAGAATCGAATCGAATCAAATCGAAAAAATTCGAATAGAATTGAATCGAAAAGAATCAAAACGAATCGAACCGAAGAGAATCGATTCGAATCAAAATAAAAAGTATCGTATCAAATCGAATCGAAAAGAATCATATCAAATAGAATCAAAGAATGGAATCAAATCTAAAACAATCGAATCGAATCGAAAAGAATCGGATTGAATGGAATCGAATCGAAAAGAATACAATAGAATAGAATCGAAAGAAATCGAATAGAATCAAATCAAATAAAAAAGAATCGAATCGAATTGATCCTAACCAAAATAAGCGAAATGAATCGACTCGAACCGAAAAAAATCAAATCGAAAAGAATCTAATCTCAACGAAAATAATCGAAATGAATAGAATCGAATTGAATCAAATCGAAAAGAATCGAATGGAATCCAATCGAAAAGAATCAAATTGATTCGAATCGAAACAAATTGAATCCAATCGAAAAGAATCTAATTGAATCGAATCGAAAAGAATCGAATTCAATCAAAACGAATCGATTCCAATGGAATAGAAAAGAATAGAATCGAATCGAAAAGAATCAAATCGAATCGAAAAGAATTGAATCGAATCGAAAAGAAACGAATCGAACCGAATCAAAAAGAAAACAATCGAATCGAATCAAATACAAAAGAATCGCTTTGAATAGCATAGAATTGAAAAGAATCGAATCAATCGAATCGAAAAGAATCGAATCAAAAAAAGTCGAATCGAAACGAAAACAATCGAATCGAATCTAAAAGAATCGTATTGAATTGCATCGAGTCGAAAAGACTCGAATCAAAGACTCGAATCGAATTGAATCAAATCGAAAAGAATGTAATAGAAACCACTCGAACAGAATCAAATCGAAATGATTCAAAATGAATCGAATAGAATAGAATCGAAAAAAATCGAAACGAATCGAAACGAATCGAAACGAATTGAATCGAAGAGAATCGATTAGAATCGAAATGAAAAGAATCGTATTGAATCGAATCGAAAAGAATCAAATCAAATCGAATCGAAAGAATTGAACAAATCGAAAAGAATCCAATCGAATCGAAAAGAATCGAACTGAATGGAATCAAATCGAAAAGAATCGAATTGAATCGAAAACAATCGAAATGAAACAAATCAGATCAAATGGAAAAGCATCAAATCGAATTGAAAAGAATTGAATCGAATCGAAAAGACTCGAATCGAATTAAAAATATCAAATCGAATCGAATCGAAAAGAATCGAATTGAAAAGACTCGAAGTGAAACGAATCGATTTGAAACGAAAAGAATCGAATCGAATCGAATCGAATTGAAAGAATCGAATTGAATAGAAAAAAATCGAATAGAAAATAATCGAACCGAAAAGAAAAGAATCAAATTGAATCAGTCGATTAAATTCTAGTCGAATCGAATCAAAAAGAATGAAATAGAGTCGAATCGAATCGAAAAGAATCGAATCGAATAGAATCGAATTGTATCTAATCAAAAAGTATCGAATCGTATCGACTCGAATCGAAAAGAATCCAATTGCATCATCGAATGGAAACGAATCGAATTGAATAGAATCGAAAAGAATCGAATCGAATCAAATCGAAAACAATCAAATTGAATTGATCGACAAGAATCGAATTGAATCAAATCGAATCGAAATGAAAAGAATCGAATCGATTCAAATAGAAAAGAATCGAATCGAAAAGAATCAAATCGACACGAAAAGAATCGAATCGAATCAAAAAGTATCGAATTGATTCGAAAACATTCGAATCGAAAAGAATCGAATTGAAATGAATCCGATCGAAATGAAAAGAATCTACTCGATTCGAATCCAAAAGAATCGAATCCAAAAGAATCGAATCGAATCCAAAAGAATTGAATTGAATTGAATCAAAAGAAATGAATTGAATTGAATCAAAAAGGAACTAATCGAATCAAATCGAAAAAAATCGAATAGAATCAAATCGAATCAAAAAGAATCGAATAGATTCGAATAAAAAAGAATCGAATTGAGGGATCCCTGGGTGGCGCAGCGGTTTAGCGCCTGCCTTTGGCCCAGGGCGCGATCCTGGAGACCCGGGATCGAATCCCACATCGGGCTCCTGGTGCATGGAGCCTGCTTCTCCCTCTGCCTGTGTCTCTGCCTCTCTCTCTCTCTGTGACTATCATAAAAAAAAGAATCGAATTGAATCGAGTTGAAAAAAATCATAAAGAATCAAATCGAAAAGAATCGAATTCCATGTAACGAAAAGATTCGAATTGGAAAGATTCGAATCGAAACAAAAGAATCGAATCGAATCGACATGAATCAAAAAGAATCGAATCAAAACGAATCGAAAAGAAACAAATCAAGTAGAATCTAAAAGAATCGAATCGAATCAAATCGAAAAAATTCGAATAGAATTGAATCGAAAAGAATCAAAACGAATCGAACCGAAGAGAATCGATTCGAATCAAAATAAAAAGTATCGTATCAAATCGAATCGAAAAGAATCATATCAAATAGAATCGAAAGAATGGAATCAAATCTAAAACAATCGAATCGAATCGAAAAGAATCGGATTGAATGGAATCGAATCGAAAAGAATACAATAGAATAGAATCGAAAGAAATCGAATAGAATCAAATCAAATCAAAAAGAATCGAAATGAATTGACCTAACCAAAATAAGCGAAATGAACCGACTCGAACCGAAAAAAATCAAATCGAAAAGAATCTAATCTCAACGAAAATCATCGAAATGAATAGAATCGAATTGAATCAAATCGAAAAGAATCGAATGGAATCCAATCGAAAAGAATCTAATTGAATCGAATCGAAAAGAATCGAATTCAATCAAAACGAATCGATTCGAATGGAATAGAAAAGAATAGAATCGAATCGAAAAGAATCAAATCGAATCGAAAAGAATTGAATCGAATCGAAAAGAAACGAATCGAACCGAATCAAAAAGAAAACAATCGAATCGAATCAAATACAAAAGAATCGCTTTGAATAGCATAGAATTGAAAAGAATTGAATCAATCGAATTGAAAACAATCGAATCGAAAAGAATCGAATCAAAAAAAGTCGAATCGAAACGAAAACAATCAAATCGAATCGAATCTAAAAGAATCGTATTGAATTGAATCGAGTCGAAAACACTCGAATCAAAAAGACTCGAATCGAATTGAATCAAATCGAAAAGAATCTAATAGAAACCACTCGAACAGAATCAAATCGAAATGATTCAAAATGAATCAAATAGAATAGAATCGAAAAAATTCGAATAGAATCGAAATGAATCGAAACGAATTGAATCGAAGAGAATCGATTAGAATCGAAATGAAAAGAATCGTATTGAATCGAATCGAAAAGAATCAAATCAAATCGAATCGAAAGAATTGAACAAATCGAAAAGAATCCAATCGAATCGAAAAGAATCGAACTGAATGGAATCAAATCGAAAAGAATCGAATTGAATCGAAAAGAATCGAAATGAAACAAATCAGATCAAATGGAAAAGCATCAAATCGAATTGAAAAGAATTGAATCGAATCGAAAAGACTCGAATCGAATTAAAAATATCAAATCGAATCGAATCGAAAAGAATCGAATTGAAAAGACTCGAAGTGAAACGAATCGATTTGAAACAAAAAGAATCGAATCGAATCGAATTGAAAGAATCGAATTGAATAGAAAAAATCGAATAGAAAAGCATCGAACCGCAAAGAAAAGAATCAAATTGAATCAGTCGATTAAATTCTAGTCGAATCGAATCAAAAAAAATGAAATCGAGTCGAATCGAATCGAAAAGAATCGAATCGAATCGAAAAGAATCGAATTGTATCTAATCAAAAAGAATCGAATCGTATCAACTCGAATCGAAAAGAATCCAATTGCATCATCGAACGGAAACTAATCGAATTGAATAGAATCGAAAAGAATCGAATCGAATCAAATCGAAAAAAATCGAATTGAATTGATCGACAAGAATCGAATTGAATCAAATCGAATCAAAATGAAAAGAATCGAATCGACTTAAATAGAAAAGAATCGAATCGAAAAGAATCAAATCGACACGAAAAGAATCGAATCGAATCAAAAAGTATCGAATTGATTCGAAAACATTCGAATCGAAAAGAATCAAATTGAAATGAATCCGATCGAAATGAAAAGAATCTACTCGATTCGAATCCAAAAGAATCGAATCCAAAAGAATTGAATCGAATCCAAAAGAATCGAATTGAATTGAATCAAAAGAAATGAATTGAATTGAATCAAAAAGGAACTAATCGAATCAAATCGAAAAAACTCGAATAGAATCAAATCGAATCAAAAAGAATCGAATAGATTCGAATAAAAAAGAATCGAATTGAGGGATCCCTGGGTGGCGCAGCGGTTTAGCGCCTGCCTTTGGCCCAGGGCGCGATCCTGGAGACCCGGGATCGAATCCCACATCGGGCTCCCGGTGCATGGAGCCTGCTTCTCCCTCTGCCTGTGTCTCTGCCTCTCTCTCTCTCTGTGACTATCATAAAAAAAAGAATCGAATTGAATCGAGTTGAAAAAAATCATAAAGAATCAAATCGAAAAGAATCGAATTCCATGTAACGAAAAGATTCGAATTGAAAAGATTCGAATCGAATCAAAAGAATCGAATTGACATGAATCAAAAAGAATCGAATCAAAACGAATCGAAAAGAAACAAATCAAGTAGAATCTAAAAGAATCGAATCGAATCAAATCGAAAAAATTCGAATAGAATTGAATCGAAAAGAATCAAAACGAATCGAACCGAAGAGAATCGATTCGAATCAAAATAAAAAGTATCGTATCAAATCGAATCGAAAAGAATCATATCAAATAGAATCGAAAGAATGGAATCAAATCTAAAACAATCGAATCGAATCGAAAAGAATCGGATTGAATGGAATCGAATCGAAAAGAATACAATAGAATAGAATCGAAAGAAATCGAATAGAATCAAATCAAATCAAAAAGAATCGAATTGAATTGATCCTAACCAAAATAAGCGAAATGAATCGACTCGAACCGAAAAAAATCAAATCGAAAAGAATCTAATCTCAACGAAAATCATCGAAATGAATAGAATCGAATTGAATCAAATCGAAAAGAATCGAATGGAATCCAATCGAAAAGAATCAAATTGATTCGAATCGAAACAAATTGAATCCAATCGAAAAGAATCTAATTGAATCGAATCGAAAAGAATCGAATTCAATCAAAACGAATCGATTCCAATGGAATAGAAAAGAATAGAATCGAATCGAAAAGAATCAAATCGAATCGAAAAGAATTGAATCGAATCGAAAAGAAACGAATCGAACCGAATCAAAAAGAAAACAATCGAATCGAATCAAATACAAAAGAATCGCTTTGAATAGCATAGAATTGAAAAGAATCGAATCAATCGAATCGAAATAATCGAATCAAAAAAAGTCGAATCGAAACGAAAACAATCGAATCGAATCTAAAAGAATCGTATTGAATTGCATCGAGCCGAAAAGACTCGAATCAAAAAGACTCGAATCGAATTGAATCAAATCGAAAAGAATCTAATAGAAACCACTCGAACAGAATCAAATCGAAATGATTCAAAATGAATCAAATAGAATAGAATCGAAAAAATTCGAATAGAATCGAAACGAATCGAAACGAATTGAATCGAAGAGAATCGATTAGAATCGAAATGAAAAGAATCGTATTGAATCGAATCGAAAAGAATCAAATCAAATCGAATCGAAAGAATTGAACAAATCGAAAAGAATCCAATCGAATCGAAAAGAATCGAACTGAATGGAATCAAATCGAAAAGAATCGAATTGAATCGAAAAGAATCGAAATGAAACAAATCAGATCAAATGGAAAAGCATCAAATCGAATTGAAAAGAATTGAATCGAATCGAAAAGACTCGAATCGAATTAAAAATATCAAATCGAATCGAATCGAAAAGAATCGAATTGAAAAGACTCGAAGTGAAACGAATCGATTTGAAACAAAAAGAATCGAATCGAATCGAATTGAAAGAATCGAATTGAATAGAAAAAATCGAATAGAAAAGCATCGAACCGCAAAGAAAAGAATCAAATTGAATCAGTCGATTAAATTCTAGTCGAATCGAATCAAAAAAAATGAAATCGAGTCGAATCGAATCGAAAAGAATCGAATCGAATCGAAAAGAATCGAATTGTATCTAATCAAAAAGAATCGAATCGTATCAACTCGAATCGAAAAGAATCCAATTGCATCATCGAACGGAAACTAATCGAATTGAATAGAATCGAAAAGAATCGAATCGAATCAAATCGAAAAAAATCGAATTGAATTGATCGACAAGAATCGAATTGAATCAAATCGAATCAAAATGAAAAGAATCGAATCGACTTAAATAGAAAAGAATCGAATCGAAAAGAATCAAATCGACACGAAAAGAATCGAATCGAATCAAAAAGTATCGAATTGATTCGAAAACATTCGAATCGAAAAGAATCAAATTGAAATGAATCCGATCGAAATGAAAAGAATCTACTCGATTCGAATCCAAAAGAATCGAATCCAAAAGAATTGAATCGAATCCAAAAGAATCGAATTGAATTGAATCAAAAGAAATGAATTGAATTGAATCAAAAAGGAACTAATCGAATCAAATCGAAAAAACTCGAATAGAATCAAATCGAATCAAAAAGAATCGAATAGATTCGAATAAAAAAGAATCGAATTGAGGGATCCCTGGGTGGCGCAGCGGTTTAGCGCCTGCCTTTGGCCCAGGGCGCGATCCTGGAGACCCGGGATCGAATCCCACATCGGGCTCCCGGTGCATGGAGCCTGCTTCTCCCTCTGCCTGTGTCTCTGCCTCTCTCTCTCTCTGTGACTATCATAAAAAAAAGAATCGAATTGAATCGAGTTGAAAAAAATCATAAAGAATCAAATCGAAAAGAATCGAATTCCATGTAACGAAAAGATTCGAATTGAAAAGATTCGAATCGAATCAAAAGAATCGAATTGACATGAATCAAAAAGAATCGAATCAAAACGAATCGAAAAGAAACAAATCAAGTAGAATCTAAAAGAATCGAATCGAATCAAATCGAAAAAATTCGAATAGAATTGAATCGAAAAGAATCAAAACGAATCGAACCGAAGAGAATCGATTCGAATCAAAATAAAAAGTATCGTATCAAATCGAATCGAAAAGAATCATATCAAATAGAATCGAAAGAATGGAATCAAATCTAAAACAATCGAATCGAATCGAAAAGAATCGGATTGAATGGAATCGAATCGAAAAGAATACAATAGAATAGAATCGAAAGAAATCGAATAGAATCAAATCAAATCAAAAAGAATCGAATTGAATTGATCCTAACCAAAATAAGCGAAATGAATCGACTCGAACCGAAAAAAATCAAATCGAAAAGAATCTAATCTCAACGAAAATCATCGAAATGAATAGAATCGAATTGAATCAAATCGAAAAGAATCGAATGGAATCCAATCGAAAAGAATCAAATTGATTCGAATCGAAACAAATTGAATCCAATCGAAAAGAATCTAATTGAATCGAATCGAAAAGAATCGAATTCAATCAAAACGAATCGATTCCAATGGAATAGAAAAGAATAGAATCGAATCGAAAAGAATCAAATCGAATCGAAAAGAATTGAATCGAATCGAAAAGAAACGAATCGAACCGAATCAAAAAGAAAACAATCGAATCGAATCAAATACAAAAGAATCGCTTTGAATAGCATAGAATTGAAAAGAATCGAATCAATCGAATCGAAATAATCGAATCAAAAAAAGTCGAATCGAAACGAAAACAATCGAATCGAATCTAAAAGAATCGTATTGAATTGCATCGAGCCGAAAAGACTCGAATCAAAAAGACTCGAATCGAATTGAATCAAATCGAAAAGAATCTAATAGAAACCACTCGAACAGAATCAAATCGAAATGATTCAAAATGAATCAAATAGAATAGAATCGAAAAAATTCGAATAGAATCGAAACGAATCGAAACGAATTGAATCGAAGAGAATCGATTAGAATCGAAATGAAAAGAATCGTATTGAATCGAATCGAAAAGAATCAAATCAAATCGAATCGAAAGAATTGAACAAATCGAAAAGAATCCAATCGAATCGAAAAGAATCGAACTGAATGGAATCAAATCGAAAAGAATCGAATTGAATCGAAAAGAATCGAAATGAAACAAATCAGATCAAATGGAAAAGCATCAAATCGAATTGAAAAGAATTGAATCGAATCGAAAAGACTCGAATCGAATTAACAATATCAAATCGAATCGAATTGCAAAGATTCGAATTGAAAAGACTCGAATTGAAACGAATCGATTTGAAACGAAAAGAATCGAATCGAATCGAATCGAATTGAAAGAATCGAATTGAATAGAAAAAAATCGAATAGAAAATAATCGAACCGAAAAGAAAAGAATCAAATTGAATCAGTCGATTAAATTCTAGCCGAATCGAATCAAAAAGAATGAAATCGAGTCGAATCGAATCGAAAAGAATCGAATCGAATCGAAAAGAATCGAATTGTATCTAATCAAAAAGAATCGAATCGTATCGACTCGAATCGAAAAGAATCCAATTGCATCATCGAATGGAAACTAATCGAATTGAATAGAATCGAATCGAATCAAATCGAAAACAATCAAATTGAATTGATCGACAAGAATCGAATTGAATCAAATCGAATCGAAATGAAAAGAATCGAATCGATTCAAATAGAAAAGAATCGAATCGAAAAGAATCAAATCGACACGAAAAGAATCGAATTGAATCAAAAAGTATCGAATTGATTCGAAAACATTCGAATCGAAAAGAATCGGATTGAAATGAATCCGATCGAAATGAAAAGAATCTACTCGATTCGAATCCAAAAGAATCGAATCCAAAAGAATCGAATCGAATCCAAAAGAATCGAATTGAATTGAATCAAAAGAAATGAATTGAATTGAATCAAAAAGGAACTAATCGAATCAAATCGAAAAAAATCGAATAGAATCAAATCGAATCAAAAAGAATCGAATAGATTCGAATAAAAAAGAATCGAATTGAGGGATCCCTGGTTGGCGCAGCGGTTTAGCGCCTGCCTTTGGCCCAGGGCGCGATCCTGGAGACCCGGGATCGAATCCCACATCGGGCTCCCGGTGCATGGAGCCTGCTTCTCCCTCTGCCAGTGTCTCTGCCTCTCTCAGTCTCTCTGTGACTATCATAAAAAAAAGAATCGAATTGAATCGAGTTGAAAAAAATCATAAAGAATCAAATCGAAAAGAATCGAATTCCATGTAATGAAAAGATTTGAATTGAAAAGATTCGAATCGAAACAAAAGAATCGAATCGAATCGACATGAATCAAAAAGAATCGAATCAAAACGAATCGAAAAGAAACAAATCAAGTAGAATCTAAAAGAATCGAATCGAATCAAATCGAAAAAATTCGAATAGAATTGAATCGAAAAGAATCAAAACGAATCGAACCGAAGAGAATCGATTCGAATCAAAATAAAAAGTATCGTATCAAATCGAATCGAAAAGAATCATATCAAATAGAATCGAAAGAATGGAATCAAATCTAAAACAATCGAATCGAATCGAAAAGAATCGGATTGAATGGAATCGAATCGAAAAGAATACAATAGAATAGAATCGAAAGAAATCGAATAGAATCAAATCAAATCAAAAAGAATCGAATTGAATTGATCCTAACCAAAATAAGCGAAATGAATCGACTCGAACCGAAAAAAAACAAATCGAAAAGAATCTAATCTCAACGAAAATCATCGAAATGAATAGAATCGAATTGAATCAAATCGAAAAGAATCGAATGGAATCCAATCGAAAAGAATCAAATTGATTCGAATCGAAACAAATTGAATCCAATCGAAAAGAATCTAATTGAATCGAATCGAAAAGAATCGAATTCAATCAAAACGAATCGATTCCAATGGAATAGAAAAGAATAGAATCGAATCGAAAAGAATCAAATCGAATCGAAAAGAATTGAATCGAATCGAAAAGAAACGAATCGAACTGAATCAAAAAGAAAACAATCGAATCGAATCAAATACAAAAGAATCGCTTTGAATAGCATAGAATTGAAAAGAATCGAATCAATCGAATCGAAAAGAATCGAATCAAAAAAAGTCGAATCGAAACGAAAACAATCGAATCGAATCTAAAAGAATCGTATTGAATTGCATCGAGCCGAAAAGACTCGAATCAAAAAGACTCGAATCGAATTGAATCAAATCGAAAAGAATCTAATAGAAACCACTCGAACAGAATCAAATCGAAATGATTCAAAATGAATCGAATAGAATAGAATCGAAAAAAATCGAAACGAATCGAAACGAATCGAAACGAATTGAATCGAAGAGAATCGATTAGAATCGAAATGAAAAGAATCGTATTGAATCGAATCGAAAAGAATCAAATCAAATCGAATCGAAAGAATTGAACAAATCGAAAAGAATCCAATCGAATCGAAAAGAATCGAACTGAATGGAATCAAATCGAAAAGAATCGAATTGAATCGAAAAGAATCGAAATGAAACAAATCAGATCAAATGGAAAAGCATCAAATCGAATTGAAAAGAATTGAATCGAATCGAAAAGACTCGAATCGAATTAAAAATATCAAATCGAATCGAATCGAAAAGAATCGAATTGAAAAGACTCGAAGTGAAACGAATCGATTTGAAACGAAAAGAATCGAATCGAATTGAAAGAATCGAATTGAATAGAAAAAAATCGAATAGAAAATAATCGAACCGAAAAGAAAAGAATCAAATTGAATCAGTCGATTAAATTCTAGTCGAATCGAATCAAAAAGAATGAAATCGAGTCGAATCGAATCGAAAAGAATCGAATCGAATCGAATAGAATCGAATTGTATCTAATCAAAAAGTATCGAATCGTATCGACTCGAATCGAAAAGAATCCAATTGCATCATCGAATGGAAACGAATCGAATTGAATAGAATCGAAAAGAATCGAATCGAATCAAATCGAAAACAATCAAATTGAATTGATCGACAAGAATCGAAATGAATCAAATCGAATAGATCGACAAGAATCGAATTGAATCAAATCGAATCGAAATGAAAAGAATCGAATCGATTCAAATAGAAAAGAATCGAATCGAAAAGAATCAAATCGACACAAAAGAATCGAATCGAATCAAAAATATCGAATTGATTCGAAAACATTCGAATCGAAAAGAATCGAATTGAAATGAATCCGATCGAAATGAAAAGAATCTACTCGATTCGAATCCAAAAGAATCGAATCCAAAAGAATCGAATCGAATCCAAAAGAATCGAATTGAATTGAATCAAAAGAAATGAATTGAATTGAATCAAAAAGGAACTAATCGAATCAAATCGAAAAAACTCGAATAGAATCAAATCGAATCAAAAAGAATCGAATAGATTCGAATAAAAAAGAATCGAATTGAGGGATCCCTGGTTGGCGCAGCGGTTTAGCGCCTGCCTTTGGCCCAGGGCGCGATCCTGGAGACCCGGGATCGAATCCCACATCGGGCTCCCGGTGCATGGAGCCTGCTTCTCCCTCTGCCAGTGTCTCTGCCTCTCTCACTCTCTCTGTGACTATCATAAAAAAAAGAATCGAATTGAATCGAGTTGAAAAAAATCATAAAGAATCAAATCGAAAAGAATCGAATTCCATGTAACGAAAAGATTCGAATTGAAAAGATTCGAATCGAAACAAAAGAATCGAATCGAATCGACATGAATCAAAAAGAATCGAATCAAAACGAATCGCAAAGAAACAAATCAAGTAGAATCTAAAAGAATCGAATCGAATCAAATCGAAAAAATTCGAATAGAATTGAATCGAAAAGAATCAAAACGAATCGAACCGAAGAGAATCGATTCGAATCAAAATAAAAAGTATCGTATCAAATCGAATCGAAAAGAATCATATCAAATAGAATCGAAAGAATGGAATCAAATCTAAAACAATCGAATCGAATCGAAAAGAATCGGATTGAATGGAATCGAATCGAAAAGAATACAATAGAATAGAATCGAAAGAAATCGAATAGAATCAAATCAAATCAAAAAGAATCGAAATGAATTGACCTAACCAAAATAAGCGAAATGATTCGACTCGAACCGAAAAAAAACAAATCGAAAAGAATCTAATCTCAACGAAAATCATCGAAATGAATAGAATCGAATTGAATCAAATCGAAAAGAATCGAATGGAATCCAATCGAAAAGAATCAAATTGATTCGAATCGAAACAAATTGAATCCAATCGAAAAGAATCTAATTGAATCGAATCGAAAAGAATCGAATTCAATCAAAACGAATCGATTCGAATGGAATAGAAAAGAATAGAATCGAATCGAAAAGAATCAAATCGAATCGAAAAGAATTGAATCGAATCGAAAAGAAACGAATCGAACTGAATCAAAAAGAAAACAATCGAATCGAATCAAATACAAAAGAATCGCTTTGAATAGCATAGAATTGAAAAGAATCGAATCAATCGAATCGAAAAGAATCGAATCAAAAAAAGTCGAATCGAAACGAAAACAATCGAATCAAATCTAAAAGAATCGTATTGAATTGCATCGAGCCGAAAAGACTCGAATCAAAGACTCGAATCGAATTGAATCAAATCGAAAAGAATCTAATAGAAACCATTCGAACAGAATCAAATCGAAATGATTCAAAATGAATCGAATAGAATAGAATCGAAAAAAATCGAAACGAATCGAAACGAATCGAAACGAATTGAATCGAAGAGAATCGATTAGAATCGAAATGAAAAGAATCGTATTGAATCGAATCGAAAAGAATCAAATCAAATCGAATCGAAAGAATTGAACAAATCGAAAAGAATCCAATCGAATCGAAAAGAATCGAACTGAATGGAATCAAATCGAAAAGAATCGAATTGAATCGAAAACAATCGAAATGAAACAAATCAGATCAAATGGAAAAGCATCAAATCGAATTGAAAAGAATTGAATCGAATCGAAAAGACTCGAATCGAATTAAAAATATCAAATCGAATCGAATCGAAAAGAATCGAATTGAAAAGACTCGAATTGAAACGAATCGATTTGAAACGAAAAGAATCGAATCGAATCGAATCGAATTGAAAGAATCGAATTGAATAGAAAAAAATCGAATAGAAAATAATCGAACCGCAAAGAAAAGAATCAAATTGAATCAGTCGATTAAATTCTAGTCGAATCGAATCAAAAAGAATGAAATCGAGTCGAATCGAATCGAAAAGAATCGAATCGAATCGAATAGAATCGAATTGTATCTAATCAAAAAGAATCGAATCGTATCGACTCGAATCGAAAAGAATCCAATTGCATCATCGAATGGAAACTAATCGAATTGAATAGAATCGAAAAGAATCGAATCGAATCAAATCGAAAACAATCAAATTGAATTGATCGACAAGAATCGAATTGAATCAAATCGAATCGAAATGAAAAGAATCGAATCGATTCAAATAGAAAAGAATCGAATCGAAAAGAATCAAATCGACACGAAAAGAATCGAATCGAATCAAAAAGTATCGAATTGATTCGAAAACATTCGAATCGAAAAGAATCGAATTGAAATGAATCCGATCGAAATGAAAAGAATCTACTCGATTCGAATCCAAAAGAATCGAATCCAAAAGAATCGAATCGAATCCAAAAGAATCGAATTGAATTGAATCAAAAGAAATGAATTGAATCAAAAAGGAACTAATCGAATCAAATCGAAAAAACTCGAATAGAATCAAATCGAATCAAAAAGAATCGAATAGATTCGAATAGAAAAGAATCGAATTGAGGGATCCCTGGGTGGCGCAGCGGTTTAGCGTCTGCCTTTGGCCCAGGGCGCGATCCTGGAGACCCGGGATCGAATCCCACATCGGGCTCCCGGTGCATGGAGCCTGCTTCTCCCTCTGCCTGTGTCTCTGCCTCTCTCTCTCTCTGTGACTATCATAAAAAAAAGAATCGAATTGAATCGAGTTGAAAAAAATCATAAAGAATCAAATCGAAAAGAATCGAATTCCATGTAACGAAAAGATTCGAATTGAAAAGATTCGAATCGAAACAAAAGAATCGAATCGACATGAATCAAAAAGAATCGAATCAAAACGAATCGAAAAGAAACAAATCAAGTAGAATCTAAAAGAATCGAATCGAATCAAATTGAAAAAATTCGAATAGAATTGAATCGAAAAGAATCAAAACGAATCGAACCGAAGAGAATCGATTCGAATCAAAATAAAAAGTATCGTATCAAATCGAATCGAAAAGAATCATATCAAATAGAATCGAAAGAATGGAATCAAATCTAAAACAATCGAATCGAATCGAAAAGAATCGTTTTGAACGGAATGGAATCGAAAAGAATACAATAGAATAGAATCGAAAGACATCGAATAGAATCAAATCAAATAAAAAAGAATCGAATTGAATTGATCCTAACCAAAATAAGCGAAATGAATCGACTCGAACCGAAAAAAATCAAATCGAAAAGAATCTAATCTCAACGAAAATCATCGAAATGAATAGAATCGAATTGAATCAAATCGAAAAGAATCGAATGGAATCCAATCGAAAAGAATCTAATTGAATCGAATCGAAAAGAATCGAATTCAATCAAAACGAATCGATTCCAATGGAATAGAAAAGAATAGAATCGAATCGAAAAGAATCAAATCGAATCGAAAAGAATTGAATCGAATCGAAAAGAAACGAATCGAACCGAATCAAAAAGAAAACAATCGAATCGAATCAAATACAAAAGAATCGCTCTGAATAGCATAGAATTGAAAAAAATTGAATCAAGTGAATTGAAAACAATCGAATCGAAAAGAATCGAATCAAAAAAAGTCGAATCGAAACGAAAACAATCGAATCGAATCGAATCTAAAAGAATCGTATTGAATTGAATCGAGTCGAAAAGACTCGAATCAAAAAGACTCGAATCGAATTGAATCAAATCGAAAAGAATCTAATAGAAACCACTCGAACAGAATCAAATCGAAATGATTCAAAATGAATCAAATAGAATAGAATCGAAAAAATTCGAATAGAATCGAAACGAATCGAAACGAATTGAATCGAAGAGAATCGATTAGAATCGAAATGAAAAGAATCGTATTGAATCGAATCGAAAAGAATCAAATCAAATCGAATCGAAAGAATTGAACCAATCGAAAAGAATCCAATCGAATCGAAAAGAATCGAACTGAATGGAATCAAATCGAAAAGAATCGAATTGAATCGAAAAGAATCGAAATGAAACAAATCAGATCAAATGGAAAAGAATCAAATCGAATTGAAAAGAATTGAATCGAATCGAAAAGACTCGAATCGAATTAACAATATCAAATCGAATCGAATTGCAAAGATTCGAATTGACAAGAATCGAATTGAAACGAATCGATTTAAAACGAAAAGAATCGAATCGAATCGAATCGAATTGAAAGAATCGAATTGAATAGAAAAAAATCGAATAGAAAAGCATCGAACCGCAAAGAAAAGAATCAAATTGAATCAGTCGATTAAATTCTAGTCGAATCGAATCAAAAAGAATGAAATCGAGTCGAATCGAATCGAAAAGAATCGAATCGAATCGAAAAGAATCGAATTGTATCTAATCAAAAAGAATCGAATCGTATCGACTCGAATCGAAAAGAATCCAATTGCATCATCGAATGGAAACTAATCGAATTGAATAGAATCGAAAAGAATCGAATCGAATCAAATCGAAAACAATCAAATTGAATTGATCGACAAGAATCGAATTGAATCAAATCGAATCGAAATGAAAAGAATCGAATCGATTCAAATAGAAAAGAATCGAATCGAAAAGAATCAAATCGACACGAAAAGAATCGAATCGAATCAAAAAGTATCGAATTGATTCGAAAACATTCGAATCGAAAAGAATCGAATTGAAATGAATCCGATCGAAATGAAAAGAATCTACTCGATTCGAATCCAAAAGAATCGAATCCAAAAGAATCGAATCGAATCCAAAAGAATCGAATTGAATTGAATCAAAAGAAATGAATTGAATTGAATCAAAAAGGAACTAATCGAATCAAATCGAAAAATCTCGAATAGAATCAAATCGAATCAAAAAGAATCGAATAGATTCGAATAAAAAAGAATCGAATTGAGGGATCCCGGGGTGGCGCAGCGGTTTAGCGCCTGCCTTTGGCCCAGGGCGCGATCCTGGAGACCCGGGATCGAATCGCAAATCGGGCCCCCGGTGCATGGAGCCTCCTTCTCCCTCTGCCTGTGTCTCTGCCTCTCTCACTCTCTCTGTGACTATCATAAAAAAAAGAATCGAATTGAATCGAGTTGAAAAAAATCATAAAGAATCAAATCGAAAAGAATCGAATTCCATGTAACGAAAAGATTCGAATTGAAAAGATTCGAATCGAAACAAAAGAATCGAATCGAATCGACATGAATCAAAAAGAATCGAATCAAAACGAATCGAAAAGAAACAAATCAAGTAGAATCTAAAAGAATCGAATCGAATCCAATCGAAAAAATTCGAATAGAATTGAATCGAAAAGAATCAAAACGAATCGAACCGAAGAGAATCGATTCGAATCAAAATAAAAAGTATCGTATCACATCGAATCGAAAAGAATCATATCAAATAGAATCGAAAGAATGGAATCAAATCTAAAACAATCGAATCGAATCCAAAAGAATCGGATTGAATGGAATCGAATCGAAAAGAATACAATAGAATAGAATCGAAAGAAATCGAATAGAATCAAATCAAATCAAAAAGAATCGAATTGAATTGATCCTAACCAAAATAAGCGAAATGAATCGACTCGAACCGAAAAAAATCAAATCGAAAAGAATCTAATCTCAACGAAAATCATCGAAATGAATAGAATCGAATTGAATCAAATCGAAAAGAATCGAATGGAATCCAATCGAAAAGAATCAAATTGATTCGAATCGAAACAAATTGAATCCAATCGAAAAGAATCTAATTGAATCGAATCGAAAAGAATCGAATTCAATCAAAACGAATCGATTCCAATGGAATAGAAGAGAATAGAATCGAATCGAAAAGAATCAAATCGAATCGAAAAGAATTGAATCGAATCGAAAAGAAACGAATCGAACCGAATCAAAAAGAAAACAATCGAATCGAATCAAATACAAAAGAATCGCTTTGAACAGCATAGAATTGAAAAGATTCGAATCAATCGAATCGAAAAGAATCGAATCAAAAAAAGTCGAATCGAAACGAAAACAATCGAATCGAATCTAAAAGAATCGTATTGAATTGCATCGAGCCGAAAAGACTCGAATCAAAAAGACTCGAATCGAATTGAATCAAATCGAAAAGAATCTAATAGAAACCACTCGAACAGAATCAAATCGAAATGATTCAAAATGAATCGAATAGAATAGAATCGAAAAAAATCGAAACGAATCGAAACGAATCGAAACGAATTGAATCGAAGAGAATCGATTAGAATCGAAATGAAAAGAATCGTATTGAATCGAATCGAAAAGAATCAAATCAAATCGAATCGAAAGAATTGAACAAATCGAAAAGAATCCAATCGAATCGAAAAGAATCGAACTGAATGGAATCAAATCGAAAAGAATCGAATTGAATCGAAAAGAATCGAAATGAAACAAATCAGATCAAATGGAAAAGCATCAAATCGAATTGAAAAGAATTGAATCGAATCGAAAATACTCGAATCGAATTAAAAATATCAAATCGAATCGAATCGAAAAGAATCCAATTGAAAAGACTCGAAGTGAAACGAATCGATTTGAAACGAAAAGAATCGAATCGAATCGAATCGAATCGAATTGAAAGAATCGAATTGAATAGAAAAAATCGAATAGAAAATAATCGAACCGAAAAGAAAAGAATCAAATTGAATCAGTCGATTAAATTCTAGTCGAATCGAATCAAAAAGAATGAAATCGAGTCGAATCGAATCGAAAAGAATCGAATCGAATCGAATAGAATCGAATTGTATCTAATCAAAAAGAATCGAATCGTATCGACTCGAATCGAAAAGAATCCAATTGCATCATCGAATGGAAACTAATCGAATTGAATAGAATCGAAAAGAATCGAATCGAATCAAATCGAAAACAATCAAATTGAATTGATCGACAAGAATCGAATTGAATCAAATCGAATCGAAATGAAAAGAATCGAATCGATTCAAATAGAAAAGAATCGAATCGAAAAGAATCAAATCGACACGAAAAGAATCGAATCGAATCAAAAAGTATCGAATTGATTCGAAAACATTCGAATCGAAAAGAATCGAATTGAAATGAATCCGATCGAAATGAAAAGAATCTACTCGATTCGAATCCAAAAGAATCGAATCCAAAAGAATCGAATCGAATCCAAAAGAATCGAATTGAATTGAATCAAAAGAAATGAATTGAATTGAATCAAAAAGGAACTAATCGAATCAAATCGAACAAAATCGAATAGAATCAAATCGAATCAAAAAGAATCGAATAGATTCGAATAAAAAAGAATCGAATTGAGGGATCCCTGGGTGGCGCAGCGGTTTAGCGCCTGCCTTTGGCCCAGGGCGCGATCCTGGAGACCCGGGATCGAATCCCACATCGGGCTCCTGGTGCATGGAGCCTGCTTCTCCCTCTGCCTGTGTCTCTGCCTCTCTCTCTCTCTGTGACTATCATAAAAAAAAGAATCGAATTGAATCGAGTTGAAAAAAATCATAAAGAATCAAATCGAAAAGAATCGAATTCCATGTAACGAAAAGATTCGAATTGAAAAGATTCGAATCGAAACAAAAGAATCGAATCGACATGAATCAAAAAGAATCGAATCAAAACGAATCGAA
The DNA here is from genome assembly GCF_053574225.1 of Canis aureus. Classification (NCBI taxonomy): domain Eukaryota; kingdom Metazoa; phylum Chordata; class Mammalia; order Carnivora; family Canidae; genus Canis; species Canis aureus. The sequence continues at coordinate 268,744 of NW_027554429.1, forward strand.
AAGAAACAAATCAAGTAGAATCTAAAAGAATCGAATCGAATCAAATCGAAAAAATTCGAATAGAATTGAATCGAAAAGAATCAAAACGAATCGAACCGAAGAGAATCGATTCGAATCAAAATAAAAAGTATCGTATCAAATCGAATCGAAAAGAATCATATCAAATAGAATCGAAAGAATGGAATCAAATCTAAAACAATCGAATCGAATCCAAAAGAATCGGATTGAATGGAATCGAATCGAAAAGAATACAATAGAATAGAATCGAAAGAAATCGAATAGAATCAAATCAAGTCAAAAAGAATAGAATTGAATTGATCCTAACCAAAATAAGCGAAATGAATCGACTCGAACCGAAAAAAATCAAATCGAAAAGAATCTAATCTCAACGAAAATCATCGAAATGAATAGAATCGAATTGAATCAAATCGAAAAGAATCGAATGGAATCCAATCGAAAAGAATCTAATTGAATCGAATCGAAAAGAATCGAATTCAATCAAAACGAATCGATTCCAATGGAATAGAAAAGAATAGAATCGAATCGAAAAGAATCAAATCGAATCGAAAAGAATTGAATCGAATCGAAAAGAAACGAATCGAACCGAATCAAAAAGAAAACAATCGAATCGAATCAAATACAAAAGAATCGCTTTGAATAGCATAGAATTGAAAAGAATTGAATCAATCGAATTGAAAACAATCGAATCGAAAAGAATCGAATCAAAAAAAGTCGAATCGAAACGAAAACAATCGAATCGAATCGAATCTAAAAGAATCGTATTGAATTGAATCGAGTCGAAAAGACTCGAATCAAAAAGACTCGAATCGAATTGAATCAAATCGAAAAGAATCTAATAGAAACCACTCGAACAGAATCAAATCGAAATGATTCAAAATGAATCAAATAGAATAGAATCGAAAAAATTCGAATAGAATCGAAACGAATCGAAACGAATTGAATCGAAGAGAATCGATTAGAATCGAAATGAAAAGAATCGTATTGAATCGAATCGAAAAGAATAAAATCAAATCGAATCGAAAGAATTGAATCAAATCGAAAAGAATCCAATCGAATCGAAAAGAATCGAACTGAATGGAATCAAATCGAAAAGAATCTAATCGAATCAAAAAAATCGAGTCAAATTTAATGGAATCGAAAAGAATCGAATTGAATCGAAAAGAATCGAAATGAAACAGATCAAATGGAAAAGCATCAAATCGAATTGAAAAGAATCGATTCGAATCGAAATGAATCGAATCAAAAAGACTCGAATCGAAAAGAATCGAATTGAAAAGAATCGAATCGAATCGAAAAGACTCGAATCGAATTAAAAATATCAAATCGAATCGAATTGCAAAGATTCGAATTGAAAAGACTCGAATTGAAACGAATCGATTTGAAACGAAAAGAATCGAATCGAATCGAATCGAATTGAAAGAATCGAATTGAATAGAAAAAAATCGAATAGAAAAGCATCGAACCGCAAAGAAAAGAATCAAATTGAATCAGTCGATTAAATTCTAGTCGAATCGAATCAAAAAGAATGAAATCGAGTCGAATCGAATCGAAAAGAATCGAATCGAATCGAAAAGAATCGAATTGTATCTAATCAAAAAGAATCGAATCGTATCGACTCGAATCGAAAAGAATCCAATTGCATCATCGAATGGAAACTAATCGAATTGAATAGAATCGAAAAGAATCGAATCGAATCAAATCGAAAACAATCAAATTGAATTGATCGACAAGAATCGAATTGAATCAAATCGAATCGAAATGAAAAGAATCGAATCGATTCAAATAGAAAAGAATCGAATCGAAAAGAATCAAATCGACACGAAAAGAATCGAATCGAATCAAAAAGTATCGAATTGATTCGAACATTCGAATCGAAAAGAATCGAATTGAAATGAATCCGATCGAAATGAAAAGAATCTACTCGATTCGAATCCAAAAGAATCGAATCCAAAAGAATCGAATCGAATCCAAAAGAATCGAATTGAATTGAATCAAAAGAAATGAATTGAATTGAATCAAAAAGGAACTAATCGCATCAAATCGAAAAAACTCGAATAGAATCAAATCGAATCAAAAAGAATCGAATAGATTCGAATAAAAAAGAATCGAATTGAGGGATCCCTGGGTGGCGCAGCGGTTTAGCGCCTGCCTTTGGCCCAGGGCGCCATCCTGGAGACCCGGGATCGAATCCCACATCGGGCTCCCGGTGCATGGAGCCTGCTTCTCCCTCTGCCAGTGTCTCTGCCTCTCTCACTCTCTCTGTGACTATCATAAAAAAAAGAATCGAATTGAATCGAGTTGAAAAAAATCATAAAGAATCAAATCGAAAAGAATCGAATTCCATGTAACGAAAAGATTCGAATTGAAAAGAATCGAATCGAAACAAAAGAATCGAATCGAATCGACATGAATCAAAAAGAATCGAATCAAAACGAATCGAAAAGAAACAAATCAAGTAGAATCTAAAAGAATCGAATCGAATCAAATCGAAAAAATTCGAATAGAATTGAATCGAAAAGAATCAAAACGAATCGAACCGAAGAGAATCGATTCGAATCAAAATAAAAAGTATCGTATCAACTCGAATCGAAAAGAATCATATCAAATAGAATCGAAAGAATGGAATCAAATCTAAAACAATCGAATCGAATCGAAAAGAATCGGATTGAATGGAATCGAATCGAAAAGAATACAATAGAATAGAATCGAAAGAAATCGAATAGAATCAAATCAAATCAAAAAGAATCGAATTGAATTGATCCTAACCAAAATAAGCGAAATGAATCGACTCGAACCGAAAAAAATCAAATCGAAAAGAATCTAATCTCAACGAAAATCATCGAAATGAATAGAATCGAATTGAATCAAATCGAAAAGAATCGAATGGAATCCAATCGAAAAGAATCAAATTGATTCGAATCGAAACAAATTGAATCCAATCGAAAAGAATCTAATTGAATCGAATCGAAAAGAATCGAATTCAATCAAAACGAATCGATTCGAATGGAATAGAAAAGAATAGAATCGAATCGAAAAGAATCGAATCGAAAAGAATTGAATCGAATCGAAAAGAAACGAATCGAACCGAATCAAAAAGAAAACAATCGAATCGAATCAAATACAAAAGAATCGGTTTGAATAGCATAGAATTGAAAAGAATTGAATCAATCGAATTGAAAACAATCGAATCGAAAAGAATCGAATCAAAAAAAGTCGAATCGAAACGAAAACAATCGAATCGAATCGAATCTAAAAGAATCGTATTGAATTGAATCGAGTCGAAAAGACTCGAATCAAAAAGACTCGAATCGAATTGAATCAAATCGAAAAGAATCTAATAGAAACCACTCGAACAGAATCAAATCGAAATGATTCAAAATGAATCAAATAGAATAGAATCGAAAAAATTCGAATAGAATCGAAACGAATCGAAACGAATTGAATCGAAGAGAATCGATTAGAATCGAAATGAAAAGAATCGTATTGAATCGAATCGAAAAGAATCAAATCAAATCGAATCGAAAGAATTGAACAAATCGAAAAGAATCCAATCGAATCGAAAAGAATCGAACTGAATGGAATCAAATCGAAAAGAATCGAATTGAATCGAAAAGAATCGAAATGAAACAAATCAGATCAAATGGAAAAGCATCAAATCGAATTGAAAAGAATCGATTTGAATCGAAATGAATCGAATCAAAAAGACTCGAATCGAAAAGAATCGAATTGAAAAGAATCGAATCGAATCGAAAAGACTCGAATCGAATTAAAAATATCAAATCGAATCGAATTGCAAAGATTCGAATTGAAAAGACTCGAATTGAAACGAATCGATTTGAAACGAAAAGAATCGAATCGAATCGAATCGAATTGAAAGAATCGAATTGAATAGAAAAAATCGAATAGAAAAGCATCGAACCGCAAAGAAAAGAATCAAATTGAATCAGTCGATTAAATTCTAGTCGAATCGAATCAAAAAGAATGAAATCGAGTCGAATCGAATCGAAAAGAATCGAATCGAATCGAAAAGAATCGAATTGTATCTAATCAAAAAGAATCGAATCGTATCGACTCGAATCGAAAAGAATCCAATTGCATCATCGAATGGAAACTAATCGAATTGAATAGAATCGAATCGAATCAAATCGAAAACAATCAAATTGAATTGATCGACAAGAATCGAATTGAATCAAATCGAATCGAAATGAAAAGAATCGAATCGATTCAAATAGAAAAGAATCGAATCGAAAAGAATCAAATCGACACGAAAAGAATCGAATCGAATCAAAAAGTATCGAATTGATTCGAAAACATTCGAATCGAAAAGAATCGAATTGAAATGAATCCGATCGAAATGAAAAGAATCTACTCGATTCGAATCCAAAAGAATCGAATCCAAAAGAATCGAATCGAATCCAAAAGAATCGAATTGAATTGAATCAAAAGAAATGAATTGAATTGAATCAAAAAGGAACTAATCGCATCAAATCGAAAAAACTCGAATAGAATCAAATCGAATCAAAAAGAATCGAATAGATTCGAATAAAAAAGAATCGAATTGAGGGATCCCTGGGTGGCGCAGCGGTTTAGCGCCTGCCTTTGGCCCAGGGCGCCATCCTGGAGACCCGGGATCGAATCCCACATCGGGCTCCCGGTGCATGGAGCCTGCTTCTCCCTCTGCCAGTGTCTCTGCCTCTCTCACTCTCTCTGTGACTATCATAAAAAAAAGAATCGAATTGAATCGAGTTGAAAAAAATCATAAAGAATCAAATCGAAAAGAATCGAATTCCATGTAACGAAAAGATTCGAATTGAAAAGATTCGAATCGAAACAAAAGAATCGAATCGAATCGACATGAATCAAAAAGAATCGAATCAAAACGAATCGAAAAGAAACAAATCAAGTAGAATCTAAAAGAATCGAATCGAATCAAATCGAAAAAATTCGAATAGAATTGAATCGAAAAGAATCAAAACGAATCGAACCGAAGAGAATCGATTCGAATCAAAATAAAAAGGATCGTATCAAATCGAATCGAAAAGAATCATATCAAATAGAATCGAAAGAATGGAATCAAATCTAAAACAATCGAATCGAATCGAAAAGAATCGGATTGAATGGAATCGAATCGAAAAGAATACAATAGAATAGAATCGAAAGAAATCGAATAGAATCAAATCAAATCAAAAAGAATCGAATTGAATTGATCCTAACCAAAATAAGCGAAATGAATCGACTCGAACCGAAAAAAATCAAATCGAAAAGAATCTAATCTCAACGAAAATCATCGAAATGAATAGAATCGAATTGAATCAAATCGAATGGAATCCAATCGAAAAGAATCAAATTGATTCGAATCGAAACAAATTGAATCCAATCGAAAAGAATCTAATTGAATCGAATCGAAAAGAATCGAATTCAATCAAAACGAATCGATTCGAATGGAATAGAAAAGAATAGAATCGAATCGAAAAGAATCAAATCGAATCGAAAAGAATTGAATCGAATCGAAAAGAAACGAATCGAACCGAATCAAAAATCGAAACCGAATCAAAAAGAAAACAATCGAATCGAATCAAATACAAAAGAATCGCTTTGAATAGCATAGAATTGAAAAGAATTGAATCAATCGAATTGAAAACAATCGAATCGAAAAGAATCGAATCAAAAAAAGTCGAATCGAAACGAAAAAAATCGAATCGAATCGAATCTAAAAGAATCGTATTGAATTGAATCGAGTCGAAAAGACTCGAATCAAAAAGACTCGAATCGAATTGAATCAAATCGAAAAGAATCTAATAGAAACCACTCGAACAGAATCAAATCGAAATGATTCAAAATGAATCAAATAGAATAGAATCGAAAAAATTCGAATAGAATCGAAACGAATCGAAACGAATTGAATCGAAGAGAATCGATTAGAATCGAAATGAAAAGAATCGTACTGAATCGAATCGAAAAGAATCAAATCAAATCGAATCGAAAGAATTGAATCAAATCGAAAAGAATCCAATCGAATCGAAAAGAATCGAACTGAATGGAATCAAATCGAAAAGAATCTAATCGAATCAAAAAAATCGAGTCAAATTTAATGGAATAGAAAAGAATCGAATTGAATCGAAAAGCATCGAAATGAAACAAATCAGATCAAATGGAAAAGCATCAAATCGAATTGAAAAGAATCGATTCGAATCGAAATGAATCGAATCAAAAAGACTCGAATCGAAAAGAATCGAATTGAAAAGAATCGAATCGAATCGAAAAGACTCGAATCGAATTAAAAATATCAAATCGAATCGAATTGCAAAGATTCGAATTGAAAAGACTCGAATTGAAACGAATCGATTTGAAACGAAAAGAATCGAATCGAATCGAATCGAATTGAAAGAATCGAATTGAATAGAAAAAAATCGAATAGAAAAGCATCGAACCGCAAAGAAAAGAATCAAATTGAATCAGTCGATTAAATTCTAGTCGAATCGAATCAAAAAGAATGAAATCGAGTCGAATCGAATCGAAAAGAATCGAATCGAATCGAAAAGAATCGAATTGTATCTAATCAAAAAGAATCGAATCGTATCGACTCGAATCGAAAAGAATCCAATTGCATCATCGAATGGAAACTAATCGAATTGAATAGAATCGAAAAGAATCGAATCGAATCAAATCGAAAACAATCAAATTGAATTGATCGACAAGAATCGAATTGAATCAAATCGAATCGAAATGAAAAGAATCGAATCGATTCAAATAGAAAAGAATCGAATCGAAAAGAATCAAATCGACACGAAAAGAATCGAATCGAATCAAAAAGTATCGAATTGATTCGAAAACATTCGAATCGAAAAGAATCGAATTGAAATGAATCCGATCGAAATGAAAAGAATCTACTCGATTCGAATCCAAAAGAATCGAATCCAAAAGAATCGAATCGAATCCAAAAGAATCGAATTGAATTGAATCAAAAGAAATGAATTGAATTGAATCAAAAAGGAACTAATCGCATCAAATCGAAAAAACTCGAATAGAATCAAATCGAATCAAAAAGAATCGAATAGATTCGAATAAAAAAGAATCGAATTGAGGGATCCCTGGGTGGCGCAGCGGTTTAGCGCCTGCCTTTGGCCCAGGGCGCCATCCTGGAGACCCGGGATCGAATCCCACATCGGGCTCCCGGTGCATGGAGCCTGCTTCTCCCTCTGCCAGTGTCTCTGCCTCTCTCACTCTCTCTGTGACTATCATAAAAAAAAGAATCGAATTGAATCGAGTTGAAAAAAATCATAAAGAATCAAATCGAAAAGAATCGAATTCCATGTAACGAAAAGATTCGAATTGAAAAGATTCGAATCGAAACAAAAGAATCGAATCGAATCGACATGAATCAAAAAGAATCGAATCAAAACGAATCGAAAAGAAACAAATCAAGTAGAATCTAAAAGAATCGAATCGAATCAAATCGAAAAAATTCGAATAGAATTGAATCGAAAAGAATCAAAACGAATCGAACCGAAGAGAATCGATTCGAATCAAAATAAAAAGGATCGTATCAAATCGAATCGAAAAGAATCATATCAAATAGAATCGAAAGAATGGAATCAAATCTAAAACAATCGAATCGAATCGAAAAGAATCGGATTGAATGGAATCGAATCGAAAAGAATACAATAGAATAGAATCGAAAGAAATCGAATAGAATCAAATCAAATCAAAAAGAATCGAATTGAATTGATCCTAACCAAAATAAGCGAAATGAATCGACTCGAACCGAAAAAAATCAAATCGAAAAGAATCTAATCTCAACGAAAATCATCGAAATGAATAGAATCGAATTGAATCAAATCGAATGGAATCCAATCGAAAAGAATCAAATTGATTCGAATCGAAACAAATTGAATCCAATCGAAAAGAATCTAATTGAATAGAATCGAAAAGAATCGAATTCAATCAAAACGAATCGATTCGAATGGAATAGAAAAGAATAGAATCGAATCGAAAAGAATCAAATCGAATCGAAAAGAATTGAATCGAATCGAAAAGAAACGAATCGAACCGAATCAAAAAGAAAACAATCGAATCGAATCAAATACAAAAGAATCGCTTTGAATAGCATAGAATTGAAAAGAATCGAATCAATCGAATCGAAAAGAATCGAATCAAAAAAAGTCGAATCGAAACGAAAACAATCGAATCGAACCTAAAAGAATCGTGTTGAATTGAATCGAGTCGAAAAGACTCGAATCAAAAAGACTCGAATCGAATTGAATCAAATCGAAAAGAATCTAATAGAAACCACTCGAACAGAATCAAATCGAAATGATTCAAAATGAATCAAATAGAATAGAATCGAAAAAATTCGAATAGAATCGAAACGAATCGAAACGAATTGAATCGAAGAGAATCGATTAGAATCGAAATGAAAAGAATCGTATTGAATCGAATCGAAAAGAATCAAATCAAATCGAATCGAAAGAATTGAATCAAATCGAAAAGAATCCAATCGAATCGAAAAGAATCGAACTGAATGGAATCAAATCGAAAAGAATCTAATCGAATCAAAAAAATCGAGTCAAATTTAATGGAATCGAAAAGAATCGAATTGAATCGAAAAGAATCGAAATGAAACAAATCAGATCAAATGGAAAAGCATCAAATCGAATTGAAAAGAATCGATTCGAATCGAAATGAATCGAATCAAAAAGACTCGAATCGAAAAGAATCGAATTGAAAAGAATTGAATCGAATCGAAAAGACTCGAATCGAATTAAAAATATCAAATCGAATCGAATTGCAAAGATTCGAATTGAAAAGACTCGAATTGAAACGAATCGATTTGAAACGAAAAGAATCGAATCGAATCGAATCGAATTGAAAGAATCGAATTGAATAGAAAAAAATCGAATAGAAAAGCATCGAACCGCAAAGAAAAGAATCAAATTGAATCAGTCGATTAAATTCTAGTCGAATCGAATCAAAAAGAATGAAATCGAGTCGAATCGAATCGAAAAGAATCGAATCGAATCGAAAAGAATCGAATTGTATCTAATCAAAAAGAATCGAATCGTATCGACTCGAATCGAAAAGAATCCAATTGCATCATCGAATGGAAACTAATCGAATTGAATAGAATCGAAAAGAATCGAATCGAATCAAATCGAAAACAATCAAATTGAATTGATCGACAAGAATCGAATTGAATCAAATCGAATCGAAATGAAAAGAATCGAATCGATTCAAATAGAAAAGAATCGAATCGAAAAGAATCAAATCGACACGAAAAGAATCGAATCGAATCAAAAAGTATCGAATTGATTCGAAAACATTCGAATCGAAAAGAATCGAATTGAAATGAATCCGATCGAAATGAAAAGAATCTACTCGATTCGAATCCAAAAGAATCGAATCCAAAAGAATCGAATCGAATCCAAAAGAATCGAATTGAATTGAATCAAAAGAAATGAATTGAATTGAATCAAAAAGGAACTAATCGAATCAAATCGAAAAAACTCGAATAGAATCAAATCGAATCAAAAAGAATCGAATAGATTCGAATCAAAAAGAATCGAATTGAGGGATCCCTGGGTGGCGCAGCGGTTTAGCGCCTGCCTTTGGCCCAGGGCGCCATCCTGGAGACCCGGGATCGAATCCCACATAGGGCTCCCGGTGCATGGAGCCTGCTTCTCCCTCTGCCAGTGTCTCTGCCTCTCTCACTCTCTCTGTGACTATCATAAAAAAAAGAATCGAATTGAATCGAGTTGAAAAAAATCATAAAGAATCAAATCGAAAAGAATCGAATTCCATGTAACGAAAAGATTCGAATTGAAAAGATTCGAATCGAAACAAAAGAATCGAATCGAATCGACATGAATCAAAAAGAATCGAATCAAAACGAATCGAAAAGAAACAAATCAAGTAGAATCTAAAAGAATCGAATCGAATCAAATCGAAAAAATTCGAATAGAATTGAATCGAAAAGAATCAAAACGAATCGAACCGAAGAAAATCGATTCGAATCAAAATAAAAAGTATCGTATCAACTCGAATCGAAAAGAATCATATCAAATAGAATCGAAAGAATGGAATCAAATCTAAAACAATCGAATCGAATCGAAAAGAATCGGATTGAATGGAATCGAATCGAAAAGAATACAATAGAATAGAATCGAAAGAAATCGAATAGAATCAAATCAAATCAAAAAGAATCGAATCGAATTGATCCTAACCAAAATAAGCGAAATGAATCGACTCGAACCGAAAAAATTCAAATCGAAAAGAATCTAATCTCAACGAAAATAATCGAAATGAATAGAATCGAATTGAATCAAATCGAAAAGAATCGAATGGAATACAATCGAAAAGAATCAAATTGATTCGAATCGAAACAAATTGAATCCAATCGAAAAGAATCTAATTGAATCGAATCGAAAAGAATCGAATTCAATCAAAACGAATCGATTCGAATGGAATAGAAAAGAATAGAATCGAATCGAACAGAATCAAATCGAATCGAAAAGAATTGAATCGAATCGAAAAGAAACGAATCGAACCGAATCAAAAAGAAAACAATCGAATCGAATCAAATACAAAAGAATCGCTTTGAATAGCATAGAATTGAAAAGAATTGAATCAATCGAATTGAAAACAATCGAATCGAAAAGAATCGAATCAAAAAAAGTCGAATCGAAACGAAAACAATCGAATCGAATCGAATCTAAAAGAATCGTATTGAATTGAATCGAGTCGAAAAGACTCGAATCAAAAAGACTCGAATCGAATTGAATCAAATCGAAAAGAATCTAATAGAAACCACTCGAACAGAATCAAATCGAAATGATTCAAAATGAATCAAATAGAATAGAATCGAAAAAATTCGAATAGAATCGAAATGAATCGAAACGAATTGAATCGAAGAGAATCGACGAGAATCGAAATGAAAAGAATCGTATTGAATCGAATCGAAAAGAATCAAATCAAATCGAATCGAAAGAATTGAATCAAATCGAAAAGAATCCAATCGAATCGAAAAGAATCGAACTGAATGGAATCAAATCGAAAAGAATCTAATCGAATCAAAAAAATCGAGTCAAATTTAATGGAATCGAAAAGAATCGAATTGAATCGAAAAGAATCGAAATGAAACAAATCAGATCAAATGGAAAAGCATCAAATCGAATAGAAAACAATCGAATCGAATCGAAATGAATCGAATCAAAAAGACTCGAATCGAAAAGAATCGAATTGAAAAGAATCGAATCGAATTAAAAATATCAAATCGAATCGAATCGCAAAGATTCGAATTGAAAAGACTCGAATTGAAACGAATCGATTTGAAACGAAAAGAATCGAATCGAATCGAATCGAATTGAAAGAATCGAATTGAATAGAAAAAAATCGAATAGAAAAGCATCGAACCGCAAAGAAAAGAATTAAATTGAATCAGTCGATTAAATTCTAGTCGAATCGAATCAAAAAGAATGAAATCGAGTCGAATCGAATCGAAAAGAATCGAATCGAATCGAAAAGAATCGAATTGTATCTAATCAAAAAGAATCGAATCGTATCGACTCGAATCGAAAAGAATCCAATTGCATCATCGAATGAAAACTAATCGAATTGAATAGAATAGAAAAGAATCGAATCGAATCAAATCGAAAACAATCAAATTGAATTGATCGAAAAGAATCGAATTGAATCAAATCGAATCGAAATGAAAAGAATCGAATCGATTCAAATAGAAAAGAATCGAATCGAAAAGAATCAAATCGACACGAAAAGAATCGAATCGAATCAAAAAGTATCGAATTGATTCGAAAACATTCGAATCGAAAAGAATCGAATTGAAATGAATCCGATCGAAATGAAAAGAATCTATTCGATTCGAATCCAAAAGAATCGAATCCGAAAGAATCGAATCGAATCCAAAAGAATCGAATTGAATTGAATCCAAAGAAATGAAGTGAATCAAAAAGGAACTAATCGAATCAAATAAAAAAAAATCGAATAGAATCAAATCGAATCAAAAAGAATCGAATAGATTCGAATAAAAAAGAATCGAATTGAGGGATCCCTGGGTGGCGCAGCGGTTTAGCGCCTGCCTTTGGCCCAGGGCGCGATCCTGGAGACCCGGGATCGAATCCCACATCGGGCTCCCGGTGCATGGAGCCTGCTTCTCCCTCTGCCAGTGTCTCTGCCTCTCTCACTCACTCTGTGACTATCATATAAAAAAGAATCGAATTGAATCGATTTGAAAAAATCATAAAGAATCAAATCGAAAAGAATCGAATTCCATGTAACGAAAAGATTCGAATTGAAAAGATTCGAATCGAAACAAAAGAATCGAATCGAATCGACATGAATCAAAAAGAATCGAATCAAAACGAATCGAAAAGAAACAAATCAAGTAGAATCTAAAAGAATCGAATCGAATCAAATCGAAAAAATTCGAATAGAATTGAATCGAAAAGAATCAAAACGAATCGAACCGAAGAGAATCGATTCGAATCAAAATAAAAAGTATCGTATCAAATCGAATCGAAAAGAATCATATCAAATAGAATCGAAAGAATGGAATCAAATCTAAAACAATCGAATCGAATCGAAAAGAATCGGATTGAATGGAATCGAATCGAAAAGAATACAATAGAATAGAATCGAAAGAAATCGAATAGAATCAAATCAAATCAAAAAGAATCGAATTGAATTGATCCTAACCAAAATAAGCGAAATGAATCGACTCGAACCGAAAAAAATCAAATCGAAAAGAATCTAATCTCAACGAAAATCATCGAAATGAATAGAATCGAATTGAATCAAATCGAAAAGAATCGAATGGAATCCAATCGAAAAGAATCAAATTGATTCGAATCGAAACAAATTGAATCCAATCGAAAAGAATCTAATTGAATCGAATCGAAAAGAATCGAATTCAATCAAAACGAATCGATTCGAATGGAATAGAAAAGAATAGAATCGAATCGAAAAGAATCAAATCGAATCGAAAAGAATTGAATCGAATCGAAAAGAAACGAATCGAACCGAATCAAAAAGAAAACAATCGAATCGAATCAAATACAAAAGAATCGCTTTGAATAGCATAGAATTGAAAAGAATTGAATCAATCGAATTGAAAACAATCGAATCGAAAAGAATCGAATCAAAAAAGGTCGAATCGAAACGAAAACAATCGAATCGAATCGAATCTAAAAGAATCGTATTGAATTGAATCGAGTCGAAAAGACTCGAATCAAAAAGACTCGAATCGAATTGAATCAAATCGAAAAGAATCTAATAGAAACCACTCGAACAGAATCAAATCGAAATGATTCAAAATGAATCAAATAGAATAGAATCGAAAAAATTCGAATAGAATCGAAACGAATCGAAACGAATTGAATCGAAGAGAATCGATTAGAATCGAAATGAAAAGAATCGTATTGAATCGAATCGAAAAGAATCAAATCAAATCGAATCGAAAGAATTGAATCAAATCGAAAAGAATCCAATCGAATCGAAAAGAATCGAACTGAATGGTATCAAATCGAAAAGAATCTAATCGAATCAAAAAAATCGAGTCAAATTTAATGGAATCGAAAAGAATCGAATTGAAATGAAAAGAATCGAAATGAAACAGATCAAATGGAAAAGCATCAAATCGAATTGAAAAGAATCGAATCGAATCGAAATGAATCGAATCAAAAAGACTCGAATCGAAAAGAATCGAATTGAAAAGAATCGAATCGAATCGAAAAGACTCGAATCGAATTAAAAATATCAAATCGAATCGAATTGCAAAGATTCGAATTGAAAAGACTCGAATTGAAACGAATCGATTTGAAACGAAAAGAATCGAATCGAATCGAATCGAATTGAAAGAATCGAATTGAATAGAAAAAAATCGAATAGAAAAGCATCGAACCGCAAAGAAAAGAATCAAATTGAATCAGTCGATTAAATTCTAGTCGAATCGAATCAAAAAGAATGAAATCGAGTCGAATCGAATCGAAAATAATCGAATCGAATCGAAAAGAATCGAATTGTATCTAATCAAAAAGAATCGAGTCGTATCGACTCGAATCGAAAAGAATCCAATTGCATCATCGAATGGAAACTAATCGAATTGAATAGAATCGAAAAGAATCGAATCGAATCAAATCGAAAACAATCAAATTGAATTGATCGAAAAGAATCGAATTGAATCAAATCGAATTGAAATGAAAAGAATCGAATCGATTCAAATAGAAAAGAATCGAATCGAAAAGAATCAAATCGACACGAAAAGAATCGAATCGAATCAAAAAGTATCGAATTGATTCGAAAACATTCGAATCGAAAAGAATCGAATTGAAATGAATCCGATCGAAATGAAAAGAATCTACTCGATTCGAATCCAAAAGAATCGAATCCGAAAGAATCGAATCGAATCCAAAAGAATCGAATTGAATTGAATCCAAAGAAATGAAGTGAATCAAAAAGGAACTAATCGAATCAAATAAAAAAAACTCGAATAGAATCAAATCGAATCAAAAAGAATCGAATAGATTCGAATAAAAAAGAATCGAATTGAGGGATCCCTGGGTGGCTCAGCGGTTTAGCGCCTGCCTTTGGCCCAGGGCGCCATCCTGGAGACCCGGGATCGAATCCCACATCGGGCTCCCGGTGCATGGAGCCTGCTTCTCCCTCTGCCAGTGTCTCTGCCTCTCTCACTCTCTCTGTGACTATCATAAAAAAAAGAATCAAATTGAATCGAGTTGAAAAAAATCATAAAGAATCAAATCGAAAAGAATCGAATTCCATGTAACGAAAAGATTCGAATTGAAAGGATTCGAATCGAAACAAACGAATCGAATCGAATCGACATGAATCAAAAAGAATCGAATCAAAACGAATCGAAAAGAAACAAATCAAGTAGAATCTAAAAGAATCGAATCGAATCAAATCGAAAAAATTCGAATAGAATTGAATCGAAAAGAATCAAAACGAATCGAACCGAAGAGAATCGATTCGAATCAAAATAAAAAGTATCGTATCAACTCGAATCGAAAAGAATCATATCAAATAGAATCGAAAGAATGGAATCAAATCTAAAACAATCGAATCGAATCGAAAAGAATCGGATTGAATGGAATCGAATCGAAAAGAATACAATAGAATAGAATCGAAAGAAATCGAATAGAATCAAATCAAATCAAAAAGAATCGAATTGAATTGATCCTAACCAAAATAAGCGAAATGAATCGACTCGAACCGAAAAAAATCAAATCGAAAAGAATCTAATCTCAACGAAAATCATCGAAATGAATAGAATCGAATTGAATCAAATCGAAAAGAATCGAATGGAATCCAATCGAAAAGAATCAAATTGATTCGAATCGAAACAAATTGAATCCAATCGAAAAGAATCTAATTGAATCGAATTGAAAAGAATCGAATTCAATCCAAACGAATCGATTCCAATGGAATAGAAAAGAATAGAATCGAATCGAAAAGAATCAAATCGAATCGAAAAGAATTGAATCGAATCGAAAAGAAACGAATCGAACCGAATCAAAAAGAAAACAATCGAATCGAATCAAATACAAAAGAATCGCTTTGAATAGCATAGAATTGAAAAGAATTGAATCAATCGAATTGAAAACAATCGAATCGAAAAGAATCGAATCAAAAAAAGTCGAATCGAAACGAAAACAATCGAATCGAATCGAATCTAAAAGAATCGTATTGAATTGAATCGAGTCGAAAAGACTCGAATCAAAAAGACTCGAATCGAATTGAATCAAATCGAAAAGAATCTAATAGAAACCACTCGAACAGAATCAAATCGAAATGATTCAAAATGAATCAAATAGAATAGAATCGAAAAAATTCGAATAGAATCGAAACGAATCGAAACGAATTGAATCGAAGAGAATCGATTAGAATCGAAATGAAAAGAATCGTATTGAATCGAATCGAAAAGAATCAAATCAAATCGAATCGAAAGAATTGAATCAAATCGAAAAGAATCCAATCGAATCGAAAAGAATCGAACTGAATGGTATCAAATCGAAAAGAATCTAATCGAATCAAAAAAATCGAGTCAAATTTAATGGAATCGAAAAGAATCGAATTGAAATGAAAAGAATCGAAATGAAACAGATCAAATGGAAAAGCATCAAATCGAATTGAAAAGAATCGAATCGAATCGAAATGAATCGAATCAAAAAGACTCGAATCGAAAAGAATCGAATTGAAAAGAATCGAATCGAATCGAAAAGACTCGAATCGAATTAAAAATATCAAATCGAATCGAATTGCAAAGATTCGAATTGAAAAGACTCGAATTGAAACGAATCGATTTGAAACGAAAAGAATCGAATCGAATCGAATCGAATTGAAAGAATCGAATTGAATAGAAAAAAATCGAATAGAAAAGCATCGAACCGCAAAGAAAAGAATCAAATTGAATCAGTCGATTAAATTCTAGTCGAATCGAATCAAAAAGAATGAAATCGAGTCGAATCGAATCGAAAAGAATCGAATCGAATCGAAAAGAATCGAATTGTATCTAATCAAAAAGAATCGAGTCGTATCGACTCGAATCGAAAAGAATCCAATTGCATCATCGAATGGAAACTAATCGAATTGAATAGAATCGAAAAGAATCGAATCGAATCAAATCGAAAACAATCAAATTGAATTGATCGAAAAGAATCGAATTGAATCAAATCGAATTGAAATGAAAAGAATCGAATCGATTCAAATAGAAAAGAATCGAATCGAAAAGAATCAAATAGACACGAAAAGAATCGAATCGAATCAAAAAGTATCGAATTGATTCGAAAACATTCGAATCGAAAAGAATCGAATTGAAATGAATCCGATCGAAATGAAAAGAATCTACTCGATTCGAATCCAAAAGAATCGAATCCGAAAGAATCGAATCGAATCCAAAAGAATCGAATTGAATTGAATCCAAAGAAATGAAGTGAATCAAAAAGGAACTAATCGAATCAAATAAAAAAAACTCGAATAGAATCAAATCGAATCAAAAAGAATCGAATAGATTCGAATAAAAAAGAATCGAATTGAGGGATCCCTGGGTGGCTCAGCGGTTTAGCGCCTGCCTTTGGCCCAGGGCGCCATCCTGGAGACCCGGGATCGAATCCCACATCGGGCTCCCGGTGCATGGAGCCTGCTTCTCCCTCTGCCAGTGTCTCTGCCTCTCTCACTCTCTCTGTGACTATCATAAAAAAAAGAATCAAATTGAATCGAGTTGAAAAAAATCATAAAGAATCAAATCGAAAAGAATCGAATTCCATGTAACGAAAAGATTCGAATTGAAAGGATTCGAATCGAAACAAACGAATCGAATCGAATCGACATGAATCAAAAAGAATCGAATCAAAACGAATCGAAAAGAAACAAATCAAGTAGAATCTAAAAGAATCGAATCGAATCAAATCGAAAAAATTCGAATAGAATTGAATCGAAAAGAATCAAAACGAATCGAACCGAAGAGAATCGATTCGAATCAAAATAAAAAGTATCGTATCAACTCGAATCGAAAAGAATCATATCAAATAGAATCGAAAGAATGGAATCAAATCTAAAACAATCGAATCGAATCGAAAAGAATCGGATTGAATGGAATCGAATCGAAAAGAATACAATAGAATAGAATCGAAAGAAATCGAATAGAATCAAATCAAATCAAAAAGAATCGAATTGAATTGATCCTAACCAAAATAAGCGAAATGAATCGACTCGAACCGAAAAAAATCAAATCGAAAAGAATCTAATCTCAACGAAAATCATCGAAATGAATAGAATCGAATTGAATCAAATCGAAAAGAATCGAATGGAATCCAATCGAAAAGAATCAAATTGATTCGAATCGAAACAAATTGAATCCAATCGAAAAGAATCTAATTGAATCGAATCGAAAAGAATCGAATTCAATCCAAACGAATCGATTCGAATGGAATAGAAAAGAATAGAATCGAATCGAAAAGAATCAAATCGAATCGAAAAGAATTGAATCGAATCGAAAAGAAACGAATCGAACCGAATCAAAAAGAAAACAATCGAATCGAATCAAATACAAAAGAATCGCTTTGAATAGCATAGAATTGAAAAGAATTGAATCAATCGAATTGAAAACAATCGAATCGAAAAGAATCGAATCAAAAAAAGTCGAATCGAAACGAAAACAATCGAATCGAATCGAATCTAAAAGAATCGTATTGAATTGAATCGAGTCGAAAAGACTCGAATCAAAAAGACTCGAATCGAATTGAATCAAATCGAAAAGAATCTAATAGAAACCACTCGAACAGAATCAAATCGAAATGATTCAAAATGAATCAAATAGAATAGAATCGAAAAAATTCGAATAGAATCGAAACGAATCGAAACGAATTGAATCGAAGAGAATCGATTAGAATCGAAATGAAAAGAATCGTATTGAATCGAATCGAAAAGAATCAAATCAAATCGAATCGAAAGAATTGAATCAAATCGAAAAGAATCCAATCGAATCGAAAAGAATCGAACTGAATGGTATCAAATCGAAAAGAATCTAATCGAATCAAAAAAATCGAGTCAAATTTAATGGAATCGAAAAGAATCGAATTGAAATGAAAAGAATCGAAATGAAACAGATCAAATGGAAAAGCATCAAATCGAATTGAAAAGAATCGAATCGAATCGAAATGAATCGAATCAAAAAGACTCGAATCGAAAAGAATCGAATTGAAAAGAATCGAATCGAATTAAAAATATCAAATCGAATCGAATCGCAAAGATTCGAATTGAAAAGACTCGAATTGAAACGAATCGATTTGAAACGAAAAGAATCGAATCGAATCGAATCGAATTGAAAGAATCGAATTGAATAGAAAAAAATCGAATAGAAAAGAATCGAACCGCAAAGAAAAGAATCAAATTGAATCAGTCGATTAAATTCTAGTCGAATCGAATCAAAAAGAATGAAATCGAGTCGAATCGAATCGAAAAGAATCGAATCGAATCGAAAAGAATCGAATTGTATCTAATCAAAAAGAATCGAATCGTATCGACTCGAATCGAAAAGAATCCAATTGCATCATCGAATGGAAACTAATCGAATTGAATAGAATCGAAAAGAATCGAATCGAATCAAATCGAAAACAATCAAATTGAATTGATCGACAAGAATCGAATTGAATCAAATCGAATCGAAATGAAAAGAATCGAATCGATTCAAATAGAAAAGAATCGAATCGAAAAGAATCAAATCGACACGAAAAGAATCGAATCGAATCAAAAAGTATCGAATTGATTCGAAAACATTCGAATCGAAAAGAATCGAATTGAAATGAATCCGATCGAAATGAAAAGAATCTACTCGATTCGAATCCAAAAGAATCGAATCCAAAAGAATCGAATCGAATCCAAAAGAATCGAATTGAATTGAATCAAAAGAAATGAATTGAATTGAATCAAAAAGGAACTAATCGCATCAAATCGAAAAAACTCGAATAGAATCAAATCGAATCAAAAAGAATCGAATAGATTCGAATAAAAAAGAATCGAATTGAGGGATCCCTGGGTGGCGCAGCGGTTTAGCGCCTGCCTTTGTCCCAGGGCGCCATCCTGGAGACCCGGGATCGAATCCCACATCGGGCTCCCGGTGCATGGAGCCTGCTTCTCCCTCTGCCAGTGTCTCTGCCTCTCTCACTCTCTCTGTGACTATCATAAAAAAAAGAATCGAATTGAATCGAGTTGAAAAAAATCATAAAGAATCAAATCGAAAAGAATCGAATTCCATGTAACGAAAAGATTCGAATTGAAAAGATTCGAATCGAAACAAAAGAATCGAATCGAATCGACATGAATCAAAAAGAATCGAATCAAAACGAATCGAAAAGAAACAAATCAAGTAGAATCTAAAAGAATCGAATCGAATCAAATCGAAAAAATTCGAATAGAATTGAATCGAAAAGAATCAAAACGAATCGAACCGAAGAGAATCGATTCGAATCAAAATAAAAAGTATCGTATCAAATCGAATCGAAAAGAATCATATCAAATAGAATCGAAAGAATGGAATCAAATCTAAAACAATCGAATCGAATCGAAAAGAATCGGATTGAATGGAATCGAATCGAAAAGAATACAATAGAATAGAATCGAAAGAAATCGAATAGAATCAAATCAAATCAAAAAGAATCGAATTGAATTGATCCTAACCAAAATAAGCGAAATGAATCGACTCGAACCGAAAAAAATCAAATCGAAAAGAATCTAATCTCAACGAAAATCATCGAAATGAATAGAATCGAATTGAATCAAATCGAAAAGAATCGAATGGAATCCAATCGAAAAGAATCAAATTGATTCGAATCGAAACAAATTGAATCCAATCGAAAAGAATCTAATTGAATCGAATCGAAAAGAATCGAATTCAACAAAACGAATCGATTCGAATGGAATAGAAAAGAATAGAATCGAATCGAAAAGAATCGAATCGAAAAGAATTGAATCGAATCAAAAATAAACGAATCGAACCGAATCAAAAAGAAAACAATCGAATCGAATCAAATACAAAAGAATCGCTTTGAATAGCATAGAATTGAAAAGAATTGAATCAATCGAATTGAAAACAATCGAATCGAAAAGAATCGAATCAAAAAAAGTCGAATCGAAACGAAAACAATCGAATCGAATCGAATCTAAAAGAATCGTATTGAATTGAATCGAGTCGAAAAGACTCGAATCAAAAAGACTCGAATCGAATTGAATCAAATCGAAAAGAATCTAATAGAAACCACTCGAACAGAATCAAATCGAAATGATTCAAAATGAATCAAATAGAATAGAATCGAAAAAATTCGAATAGAATCGAAACGAATCGAAACGAATTGAATCGAAGAGAATCGATTAGAATCGAAATGAAAAGAATCGTATTGAATCGAATCGAAAAGAATCAAATCAAATCGAATCGAAAGAATTGAATCAAATCGAAAAGAATCCAATCGAATCGAAAAGAATCGAACTGAATGGAATCAAATCGAAAAGAATCTAATCGAATCAAAAAAATCGAGTCAAATTTAATGGAATCGAAAAGAATCGAATTGAATCGAAAAGAATCGAAATGAAACAAATCAGATCAAATGGAAAAGCATCAAATCGAATTGAAAACAATCGAATCGAATCGAAATGAATCGAATCAAAAAGACTCGAATCGAAAAGAATCGAATTGAAAAGAATCGAATGGAATCGAAAAGACTCGAATCGAATTAAAAATATCAAATCGAATCGAATTGCAAAGATTCGAATTGAAAAGACTCGAATTGAAACGAATCGATTTGAAACGAAAAGAATCGAATCGAATCGAATCGAATTGAAAGAATCGAATTGAATAGAAAAAAATCGAATAGAAAAGCATCGAACAGCAAAGAAAAGAATCAAATTGAATCAGTCGATTAAATTCTAGTCGAATCGAATCAAAAAGAATGAAATCGAGTCGAATCGAATCGAAAAGAATCGAATCGAATCGAAAAGAATCGAATTGTATCTAATCAAAAAGAATCGAGTCGTATCGACTCGAATCGAAAAGAATCCAATTGCATCATCGAATGGAAACTAATCGAATTGAATAGAATCGAAAAGAATCGAATCGAATCAAATCGAAAACAATCAAATTGAATTGATCGACAAGAATCGAATTGAATCAAATCGAATTGAAATGAAAAGAATCGAATCGATTCAAATAGAAAAGAATCGAATCGAAAAGAATCAAATCGACACGAAAAGAATCGAATCGAATCAAAAAGTATCGAATTGATTCGAAAACATTCGAATCGAAAAGAATCGAATTGAAATGAATCCGATCGAAATGAAAAGAATCTACTCGATTCGAATCCAAAAGAATCGAATCCGAAAGAATCGAATCGAATCCAAAAGAATCGAATTGAATTGAATCCAAAGAAATGAAGTGAATCAAAAAGGAACTAATCGAATCAAATAAAAAAAACTCGAATAGAATCAAATCGAATCAAAAAGAATCGAATAGATTCGAATAAAAAAGAATCGAATTGAGGGATCCCTGGGTGGCTCAGCGGTTTAGCGCCTGCCTTTGGCCCAGGGCGCCATCCTGGAGACCCGGGATCGAATCCCACATCGGGCTCCCGGTGCATGGAGCCTGCTTCTCCCTCTGCCAGTGTCTCTGCCTCTCTCACTCTCTCTGTGACTATCATAAAAAAAAGAATCAAATTGAATCGAGTTGAAAAAAATCATAAAGAATCAAATCGAAAAGAATCGAATTCCATGTAACGAAAAGATTCGAATTGAAAGGATTCGAATCGAAACAAACGAATCGAATCGAATCGACATGAATCAAAAAGAATCGAATCAAAACGAATCGAAAAGAAACAAATCAAGTAGAATCTAAAAGAATCGAATCGAATCAAATCGAAAAAATTCGAATAGAATTGAATCGAAAAGAATCAAAACGAATCGAACCGAAGAGAATCGATTCGAATCAAAATAAAAAGTATCGTATCAACTCGAATCGAAAAGAATCATATCAAATAGAATCGAAAGAATGGAATCAAATCTAAAACAATCGAATCGAATCGAAAAGAATCGGATTGAATGGAATCGAATCGAAAAGAATACAATAGAATAGAATCGAAAGAAATCGAATAGAATCAAATCAAATCAAAAAGAATCGAATTGAATTGATCCTAACCAAAATAAGCGAAATGAATCGACTCGAACCGAAAAAAATCAAATCGAAAAGAATCTAATCTCAACGAAAATAATCGAAATGAATAGAATCGAATTGAATCAAATCGAATGGAATCCAATCGAAAAGAATCAAATTGATTCGAATCGAAACAAATTGAATCCAATCGAAAAGAATCTAATTGAATCGAATCGAAAAGAATCGAATTCAATCAAAACGAATCGATTCGAATGGAATAGAAAAGAATAGAATCGAATCGAAAAGAATCAAATCGAATCGAAAAGAATTGAATCGAATCGAAAAGAAACGAATCGAACCGAATCAAAAATCGAAACCGAATCAAAAAGAAAACAATCGAATCGAATCAAATACAAAAGAATCGCTTTGAATAGCATAGAATAGAAAAGAATTGAATCAATCGAATTGAAAACAATCGAATCGAAAAGAATCGAATCAAAAAAAGTCGAATCGAAACGAAAACAATCGAATCGAATCGAATCTAAAAGAATCGTATTGAATTGAATCGAGTCCAAAAGACTCGAATCAAAAAGACTCGCATCGAATTGAATCAAATCGAAAAGAATCTAATAGAAACCACTCGAACAGAATCAAATCGAAATGATTCAAAATGAATCAAATAGAATAGAATCGAAAAAATTCGAATAGAATCGAAACGAATCGAAACGAATTGAATCGAAGAGAATCGATTAGAATCGAAATGAAAAGAATCGTATTGAATCGAATCGAAAAGAATCAAATCAAATCGAATCGAAAGAATTGAATCAAATCGAAAAGAATCCAATCGAATCGAAAAGAATCGAACTGAATGGAATCAAATCGAAAAGAATCTAATCGAATCAAAAAAATCGAGTCAAATTTAATGGAATCGAAAAGAATCGAATTGTTCGAAAAGAATCGAAATGAAACAAATCAGATCAAATGGAAAAGCATCAAATCGAATTGAAAACAATCGAATCGAATCGAAATGAATCGAATCAAAAAGACTCGAATCGAAAAGAATCGAATTGAAAAGAATCGAATGGAATCGAAAAGACTCGAATCGAATTAAAAATATCAAATCGAATCGAATTGCAAAGATTCGAATTGAAAAGACTCGAATTGAAACGAATCGATTTGAAACGAAAAGAATCGAATCGAATCGAATCGAATTGAAAGAATCGAATTGAATAGAAAAAAATCGAATAGAAAAGCATCGAACCGCAAAGAAAAGAATCAAATTGAATCAGTCGATTAAATTCTAGTCGAATCGAATCAAAAAGAATGAAATCGAGTCGAATCGAATCGAAAAGAATCGAATCGAATCGAAAAGAATCGAATTGTATCTAATCAAAAAGAATCGAATCGTATCGACTCGAATCGAAAAGAATCCAATTGCATCATCGAATGGAAACTAATCGAATTGAATAGAATAGAAAAGAATCGAATCGAATCAAATCGAAAAAATTCAAATTGAATTGATCGACAAGAATCGAATTGAATCAAATCGAATCGAAATGAAAAGAATCGAATCGATTCAAATAGAAAAGAATCGAATCGAAAAGAATCAAATCGACACGAAAAGAATCGAATCGAATCAAAAAGTATCGAATTGATTCGAAAACATTCGAATCGAAAAGAATCGAATTGAAATGAATCCGATCGAAATGAAAAGAATCTACTCGATTCGAATCCAAAAGAATCGAATCCGAAAGAATCGAATCGAATCCAAAAGAATCGAATTGAATTGAATCAAAAGAAATGAATTGAATCAAAAAGGAACTAATCGAATCAAATAAAAAAAATCGAATAGAATCAAATCGAATAAAAAAGAATCGAATAGATTCGAATAAAAAAGAATCGAATTGAGGGATCCCTGGGTGGCGCAGCGGTTTAGCGCCTGCCTTTGGCCCAGGGCGCCATCCTGGAGACCCGGGATCGAATCCCACATCGGGCTCCCGGTGCATGGAGCCTGCTTCTCCCTCTGCCAGTGTCTCTGCCTCTCTCACTCTCTCTGTGACTATCATAAAAAAAAGAATCAAATTGAATCGAGTTGAAAAAAATCATAAAGAATCAAATCGAAAAGAATCGAATTCCATGTAACGAAAAGATTCGAATTGAAAGGATTCGAATCGAAACAAACGAATCGAATCGAATCGACATGAATCAAAAAGAATCGAATCAAAACGAATCGAAAAGAAACAAATCAAGTAGAATCTAAAAGAATCGAATCGAATCAAATCGAAAAAATTCGAATAGAATTGAATCGAAAAGAATCAAAACGAATCGAACCGAAGAGAATCGATTCGAATCAAAATAAAAAGTATCGTATCAACTCGAATCGAAAAGAATCATATCAAATAGAATCGAAAGAATGGAATCAAATCTAAAACAATCGAATCGAATCGAAAAGAATCGGATTGAATGGAATCGAATCGAAAAGAATACAATAGAATAGAATTGAAAGAAATCGAATAGAATCAAATCAAATCAAAAAGAATCGAATTGAATTGATCCTAACCAAAATAAGCGAAATGAATCGACTCGAACCGAAAAAAATCAAATCGAAAAGAATCTAATCTCAACGAAAATAATCGAAATGAATAGAATCGAATTGAATCAAATCGAATGGAATCCAATCGAAAAGAATCAAATTGATTCGAATCGAAACAAATTGAATCCAATCGAAAAGAATCTAATTGAATCGAATCGAAAAGAATCGAATTCAATCAAAACGAATCGATTCGAATGGAATAGAAAAGAATAGAATCGAATCGAAAAGAATCAAATCGAATCGAAAAGAATTGAATCGAATCGAAAAGAAACGAATCGAACCGAATCAAAAAGAAAACAATCGAATCGAATCAAATACAAAAGAATCGCTTTGAATAGCATAGAATTGAAAAGAATTGAATCAATCGAATTGAAAACAATCGAATCGAAAAGAATCGAATCAAAAAAAGTCGAATCGAAACGAAAACAATCGAATCGAATCGAATCTAAAAGAATCGTATTGAATGGAATCGAGTCGAAAAGACTCGAATCAAAAAGACTCGAATCGAATTGAATCAAATCGAAAAGAATCTAATAGAAACCACTCGAACAGAATCAAATCGAAATGATTCAAAATGAATCAAATAGAATAGAATCGAAAAAATTCGAATAGAATCGAAACGAATCGAAACGAATTGAATCGAAGAGAATCGATTAGAATCGAAATGAAAAGAATCGTATTGAATCGAATCGAAAAGAATCAAATCAAATCGAATCGAAAGAATTGAATCAAATCGAAAAGAATCCAATCGAATCGAAAAGAATCGAACTGAATGGAATCAAATCGAAAAGAATCTAATCGAATCAAAAAAATCGAGTCAAATTTAATGGAATCGAAAAGAATCGAATTGAATCGAAAAGAATCGAAATGAAACAAATCAGATCAAATGGAAAAGCATCAAATCGAATAGAAAACAATCGAATCGAATCGAAATGAATCGAATCAAAAAGACTCGAATCGAAAAGAATCGAATTGAAAAGAATCGAATCGAATCGAAAAGACTCGAATCGAATTAAAAATATCAAATCGAATCGAATTGCAAAGATTCGAATTGAAAAGACTCGAATTGAAACGAATCGATTTGAAACGAAAAGAATCGAATCGAATCGAATCGAATTGAAAGAATCGAATTGAATAGAAAAAAATCGAATAGAAAAGCATCGAACCGCAAAGAAAAGAATCAAATTGAATCAGTCGATTAAATTCTAGTCGAATCGAATCAAAAAGAATGAAATCGAGTCGAATCGAATCGAAAAGAATCGAATCGAATCGAAAAGAATCGAATTGTATCTAATCAAAAAGAATCGATTCGTATCGACTCGAATCGAAAAGAATCCAATTGCATCATCGAATGGAAACTAATCGAATTGAATAGAATCGAAAAGAATCGAATCGAATCAAATCGAAAACAATCAAATTGAATTGATCGACAAGAATCGAATTGAATCAAATCGAATCGAAATGAAAAGAATCGAATCGATTCAAATAGAAAAGAATCGAATCGAAAAGAATCAAATCGACACGAAAAGAATCGAATCGAATCAAAAAGTATCGAATTGATTCGAAAACATTCGAATCGAAAAGAATCGAATTGAAATGAATCCGATCGAAATGAAAAGAATCTACTCGATTCGAATCCAAAAGAATCGAATCCAAAAGAATCGAATCGAATCCAAAAGAATCGAATTGAATTGAATCAAAAGAAATGAATTGAATTGAATCAAAAAGGAACTAATCGAATCAAATCGAAAAAAATCGAATAGAATCAAATCGAATCAAAAAGAATCGAATAGATTCGAATAAAACAGAATCGAATTGAGGGATCCCTGGGTGGCGCAGCGGTTTAGCGCCTGCCTTTGGCCCAGGGAGCGATGTTGGATACCCGGGATCGAATCCCACATCGGGCTCCTGGTGCATGGAGCCTGCTTCTCCCTCTGCCAGTGTCTCTGCCTCTCTCTCTCTCTGTGACTATCATAAAAAAAAGAATCGAATTGAATCGAGTTGAAAAAAATCATAAAGAATCAAATCGAAAAGAATCGAATTCCATGTAACGAAAAGATTCGAATTGAAAAGATTCGAATCGAAACAAAAGAGTCGAATCGACATAAATCAAAAAGAATCGAATCAAAACGAATCGAAAAGAAACAAATCAAGTAGAATCTAAAAGAATCAAATCGAATCAAATTGAAAAAATTCGAATAGAATTGAATCGAAAAGAATCAAAACGAATCGAACCGAAGAGAATCGATTCGAATCAAAATAAAAAGTATCGTATCAAATCGAATCGAAAAGAATCATATCAAATAGAATCGAAAGAATGGAATCAAATCTAAAACAATCGAATCGAATCGAAAATAATCGTTTTGAACGGAATCGAATCGAAAAGAATACAATAGAATAGAATCGAAAGAAATCGAATAGAGTCAAATCAAATCAAAAAGAATCGAATTGAATTGATCCTAACCAAAATAAGCGAAATGAATCGACTCGAACCGAAAAAAATCAAATCGAAAAGAATCTAATCTCAACGAAAATAATCGAAATGAATAGAATCGAATTGAATCAAATCGAAAAGAATCGAATGGAATCCAATCGAAAAGAATCAAAGTGATTCGAATCGAAACAAATTGAATCCAATCGAAAAGAATCTAATTGAATCGAATCGAAAAGAATCGAATTCAATCCAAACGAATCGATTCGAATGGAATAGAAAAGAATAGAATAGAATAGAATCGAAAAGAATCAAATCGAATCGAAAAGAATTGAATCGAATCGAAAAGAAACGAATCGAACCGAATCAAAAAGAAAACAATCGAATCGAATCAAATACAAAAGAATCGCTTCGAATAGCATAGAATTGAAAAGAATCGAATCAATCGAATTGAAAACAATCGAATCGAAATGAATCGAATCAAATTTAATGGAATCGATAAGAATCGAATTGAATCGAAAAGAATCGAAATGAAACAAATCAGATCAAATGGAAAAGCATCAAATCGAATTGAAAAGAATCGAATCGAATCGAAAAGACTGGAATCGAATTAAAAATATCAAATCGAATCGAATCGAAAAGAATCGAATTGAAAAGACTCGAATTGAATCGAATCGATTTGAAACGAAAAGAATCGAATCGAATCGAAAGAATCGAATTGAATAGAAAATAATCGAATAGAAAAGCATCGAACCGAAAAGAAAAGAATCAAATTGAATCAGTCGATTAAATTCTAGTCGAATCGAATCAAAAGGAATGAAATCAAGTCGAATCGAATCGAAAAGAATCGAATCGAATCCAAAAGAATCGAATTGTATCTAATCAAAAAGAATCGAATCATATCGACTCGAATCGAAAAGAATCCAATTGCATCATCGAATGGAAACTAATCGAATTGAATAGAATCGAAAAGAATCGAATCGAATCAAATCGAAAAAAATCAAATTCAATTGATCGAAAAGAATCGAATTGAATCAAATCGAATCGAAATGAAAAGAATCGAATCGATTCAAATAGAAAAGAATCGAATCGAAAAGAATCAAATCGACACGAAAAGAATCGAATCGAATCAAAAAGCATCGAATTGATTCGAAAACATTCGAATCGAAAAGAATCGAATTGAAATGAATCCGATCGAAATGAAAAGAATCTACTCGATTCGAATCCGAAAGAATCGAATCGAATCCAAAAGAATCGAATTGAATTGAATCAAAAGAAATGAATTGAATTGAATCAAAAAGGAACTAATCGAATCAAATCGAAAAAACTCGAATAGAATCAAATCGAATCAAAAAGAATCGAATAGATTCGAATAAAAAAGAATCGAATTGAGGGATCCCTGGGTGGCGCAGCGGTTTAGCGCCTGCCTTTGGCCCAGGGCGCCATCCTGGAGACCCGGGATCGAATCCCACATCGGGCTCCCGGTGCATGGAGCCTGCTTCTCCCTCTGCCAGTGTCTCTGCCTCTCTCACTCTCTCTGTGACTATCATAAAAAAAAGAATCGAATTGAATCGAGTTGAAAAAAATCATAAAGAATCAAATCGAAAAGAATCGAATTCCATGTAACGAAAAGATTCGAATTGAAAAGATTCGAATCGAAACAAAAGAATCAAATCGAATCGACATGAATCAAAAAGAATCGAATCAAAACGAATCGAAAAGAAACAAATCAAGTAGAATCTAAAAGAATCGAATCGAATCAAATCGAAAAAATTCGAATAGAATTGAATCGAAAAGAATCAAAACGAATCGAACCGAAGAGAATCGATTCGAATCAAAATAAAAAGTATCGTATCAAATCGAATCGAAAAGAATCATATCAAATAGAATCGAAAGAATGGAATCAAATCTAAAACAATCGAATCGAATCGAAAAGAATCGGATTGAATGGAATCGAATCGAAAAGAATACAATAGAATAGAATCGAAAGAAATCGAATAGAATCAAATCAAATCAAAAAGAATCGAATTGAATTGATCCTAACCAAAATAAGCGAAAAGAATCGACTCGAACCGAAAAACATCAAATCGAAAAGAATCTAATCTCAACGAAAATAATCGAAATGAATAGAATCGAAAAGAATCGAATTGTATCAAATCGAAAAGAATCGAATGGAATCCAATCGGAAAGAGTCTAATTGATTCGAATCGAAACAAATTGAATCCAATCGAAAAGAATCTAATTGAATCGAATCGAAAAGAATCGAATTCAATCCAAACGAATCGATTCGAATGGAATAGAAAAGAATAGAATAGAATCGAATCGAAAAGAATCGAATCGAAAAGAATTGAATCGAATCGAAAAGAAACGAATCGAACCGAATCAAAAAGAAAACAATCGAATCGAATCAAATACAAAAGAATCGCTTTGAATAGCATAGAATTGAAAAGAATCGAATCAATCGAATTGAAAACAATCGAATCGAAAAGAATCGAATCAAAAAAGTCGAATCGAAACGAAAACAATCGAATCGAATCGAATCTAAAAGAATCGTATTGAATTGAATCGAGTCGAAAAGACTCGAATCAAAAAGACTCGAATCGAATTGAATCAAATCGAAAAGAATCTAATAGAAACCACTCGAACAGAATCAAATCGAAATGATTCAAAATGAATCGAATAGAATAGAATCGAAAAAATCGAAACGAATCGAAACGAATCGAAACGAATTGAATCGAAGAGAATCGATTAGATTCGAAATGAAAAGAATCGTATTGAATCGAATCGAAAAGAATCAAATCAAATCGAATCGAAAGACTTGAATCAAATCGAAAAGAATCCAATCGAATCGAAAAGAATCGAACTGAATGGAATCAAATCAAAAAGAATCTAATCGAATCGAAAAGAATCGAATCAAATTTAATAGAATCGAAAAGAATCGAATTGAATCGAAAAGAATCGAAATGAAACAAATCAGTCAACTGGAAAAGCATCAAATCGAATTGAAAAGAATCGAATCGAATCGAAAAGACTGGAATCGAATTAAAAATATCAAATCGAATCGAATCGAAAAGAATCGAATTGAAAAGACTCGAATTGAATCGAATCGATTTGAAACGAAAAGAATCGAATCGAATCGAATCGAATTGAAAGAATCGAATTGAATAGAAAAAAATCGAATAGAAAAGCATCGAACCGCAAAGAAAAGAATCAAATTGAATCAGTCGATTAAATTCTAGTCGAATCGAATCAAAAAGAATGAAATCGAGTCGAATCGAATCGAAAAGAATCGAATCGAATCGAAAAGAATCGAATTGTATCTAATCAAAAAGAATCGAATCGTATCGACTCGAATCGAAAAGAATCCAATTGCATCATCGAATGGAAACTAATCGAATTGAATAGAATCGAAAAGAATCGAATCGAATCAAATCGAAAACAATCAAATTGAATTGATCGACAAGAATCGAATTGAATCAAATCGAATCGAAATGAAAAGAATCGAATCGATTCAAATAGAAAAGAATCGAATCGAAAAGAATCAAATCGACACGAAAAGAATCGAATCGAATCAAAAAGTATCGAATTGATTCGAAAATATTCGAATCGAAAAGAATCGAATTGAAATGAATCCGATCGAAATGAAAAGAATCTACTCGATTCGAATCCAAAAGAATCGAATCCAAAAGAATCGAATCGAATCCAAAAGAATCGAATTGAATTGAATCAAAAGAAATGAATTGAATCAAAAAGGAACTAATCGAATCAAATCGAATAGAATCAAATCGAATCAAAAAGAATCGAATAGATTCGAATAAAAAAGAATCGAATTGAGGGATCCCTGGGTGGTGCAGCGGTTTAGGGCCTGCCTTTGGCCCAGGGCGCGATCCTGGAGACCCGGGATCGAATCCCACATCGGGCTCCCGGTGCATGGAGCCTGCTTCTCCCTCTGCCAGTGTCTCTGCCTCTCTCACTCTCTCTGTGACTATCATAAAAAAAAGAATCGAATTGAATCGAGTTGAAAAAAATCATAAAGAATCAAATCGAAAAGAATCGAATTCCATGTAACGAAAAGATTCGAATTGAAAAGATTCGAATCGAAACAAAAAAATCGAATCGAATCGACATGAATCTAAAAGAATCGAATCAAAACGAATCGAAAAGAAACAAATCAAGTAGAATCTAAAAGAATCGAATCGAATCAAATCGAAAAAATTCGAATAGAATTGAATCGAAAAGAATCAAAACGAATCGAACCGAAGAGAATCGATTCGAATCAAAATAAAAAGTATCGTATCAAATCGAATCGAAAAGAATCATATCAAATAGAATCGAAAGAATGGAATCAAATCTAAAACAATCGAATCGAATCGAAAAGAATCGGATTGAATGGAATCGAATCGAAAAGAGTACAATAGAATAGAATCGAAAGAAATCGAATAGAATCAAATCAAATCAAAAAGAATCGAATCGAATTGATCCTAACCAAAATAAGCGAAATGAATCGACTCGAACCGAAAAAAATCAAATCGAAAAGAATCTAATCTCAACGAAAATCATCGAAATGAATAGAATCGAATTGAATCAAATCGAAAAGAATCGAATGGAATCCAATCGAAAAGAATCAAAGTGATTCGAATCGAAACAAATTGAATCCAATCGAAAAGAATCTAATTGAATCGAATTGAAAAGAATCGAATTCAATCAAAACGAATCGATTCGAATGGAATAGAAAAGAATAGAATCGAATCGAAAAGAATCAAATCGAATCGAAAAGAATCGAATCGAAAAGAATTGAATCGAATCGAAAAGAAACGAATCGAACCGAATCAAAAAGAAAACAATCGAATCGAATCAAATACAAAAGAATCGCTTTGAATAGCATAGAATTGAAAAGAATAGAATCAATCGAATTGAAAACAATCGAATCGAAAAGAATCGAATCAAAAAAAGTCGAATCGAAACGAAAACAATCGAATCGAAACGAATCTAAAAGAATCGTATTGAATTGAATCGAGTCGAAAAGACTCGAATCAAAAAGACTCGAATCGAATTGAATCAAATCGAAAAGAATCTAATAGAAACCACTCGAACAGAATCAAATCGAAATGATTCAAAATGAATCGAATAGAATAGAATCGAAAAAAATCGAGACGAATCGAAACGAATCGAAACGAATTGAATCAAAGAGAATCGATTAGAATCGAAATGAAAAGAATCGTATTGAATCGAAAAGAATCAAATCAAATCGAATCGAAAGAATTGAATCAAATCGAAAAGAATCCAATCGAATCGAAAAGAATCGAACTGAATGGAATCAAATCGAAAAGAATCTAATGGAATCGAAAAGAATCGAATCAAATTTAATGGAATCGAAAAGAATCGAATTGAATCGAAAAGCATCGAAATGAAACAAATCAGATCAAATGGAAAAGCATCAAATCGAATTGAAAAGAATCGAATCGAATCGAAATGAATCGAATCAAAAAGACTCGAATCGAAAAGAATCGAATTGAAAAGAATCCAATCGAATCGAAAAGACTCGAATCGAATTAAAAATATCAAATCGAATCGAATCGCAAAGATTCGAATTGAAAAGACTCGAATTGAAACGAATCGATTTGAAACGAAAAGAATCGAATCGAATCGAATCGAATCGAATTGAAAGAATCGAATTGAATAGAAAAAAATCGAATAGAAAAGCATCGAACCGCAAAGAAAAGAATCAAATTGAATCAGTCGATTAAATTCTACTCGAATCGAATCAAAAAGAATGAAATCGAGTCGAATCGAATCGAAAAGAATCGAATCGAATCGAAAAGAATCGAATTGTATCTAATCAAAAAGAATCAAATCGTATCGACTCGAATCGAAAAGAATCCAATTGCATCATCGAATGGAAACTAATCTAATTGAATAGAATCGAAAAGAATCGAATCGAATCAAATCGAAAACAATCAAATTGAATTGATCGACAAGAATCGAATTGAATCAAATCGAATCGAAATGAAAAGAATCGAATCGATTCAAATAGAAAAGAATCGAATCGAAAAGAATCAAATCGACACGAAAAGAATCGAATCGAATCAAAAAGTATCGAATTGATTCGAAAACATTCGAATCGAAAAGAATCGAATTGAAATGAATCCGATCGAAATGAAAAGAATCTACTCGATTCGAATCCAAAAGAATCGAATCCAAAAGAATCGAATCGAATCCAAAAGAATCGAATTGAATTGAATCAAAAGAAATGAATTGAATCAAAAAGGAACTAATCGAATCAAATCGAATAGAATCAAATCGAATCAAAAAGAATCGAATAGATTCGAATAAAAAAGAATCGAATTGAGGGATCCCTGGGTGGCGCAGCGGTTTAGCGCCTGCCTTTGGCCCAGGGCGCGATCCTGGAGACCCGGGATCGAATCCCACATCGGGCTCCCGGTGCATGGAGCCTGCTTCTCCCTCTGCCAGTGTCTCTGCCTCTCTCACTCTCTCTGTGACTATCATAAAAAAAAGAATCGAATTGAATCGAGTTGAAAAAAATCATAAAGAATCAAATCGAAAAGAATCGAATTCCATGTAACGAAAAGATTCGAATTGAAAAGATTCGAATCGAAACAAAAAAATCGAATCGAATCGACATGAATCAAAAAGAATCGAATCAAAACGAATCGAAAAGAAACAAATCAAGTAGAATCTAAAAGAATCGAATCGAATCAAATCGAAAAAATTCGAATAGAATTGAATCGAAAAGAATCAAAACGAATCGAACCGAAGAGAATCGATTCGAATCAAAATAAAAAGTATCGTATCAAATCGAATCGAAAAGAATCATATCAAATAGAATCGAAAGAATGGAATCAAATCTAAAACAATCGAATCGAATCGAAAAGAATCGGATTGAATGGAATCGAATCGAAAAGAGTACAATAGAATAGAATCGAAAGAAATCGAATAGAATCAAATCAAATCAAAAAGAATCGAATCGAATTGATCCTAACCAAAATAAGCGAAATGAATCGACTCGAACCGAAAAAAATCAAATCGAAAAGAATCTAATCTCAACGAAAATAATCGAAATGAATAGAATCGAATTGAATCAAATCGAAAAGAATCGAATGGAATCCAATCGAAAAGAATCAAAGTGATTCGAATCGAAACAAATTGAATCCAATCGAAAAGAATCTAATTGAATCGAATCGAAAAGAATCGAATTCAATCAAAACGAATCGATTCGAATGGAATAGAAAAGAATAGAATCGAATCGAAAAGAATCAAATCGAATCGAAAAGAATCGAATCGAAAAGAATTGAATCGAATCGAAAAGAAACGAATCGAACCGAATCAAAAAGAAAACAATCGAATGGAATCAAATACAAAAGAATCGCTTTGAATAGCATAGAATTGAAAAGAATCGAATCAATCGAATTGAAAACAATCGAATCGAAAAGAATCGAATCAAAAAAGTCGAATCGAAACGAAAACAATCGAATCGAAACGAATCTAAAAGAATCGTATTGAATTGAATCGAGTCGAAAAGACTCGAATCAAAAAGACTCGAATCGAATTGAATCAAATCGAAAAGAATCTAATAGAAACCACTCGAACAGAATCAAATCGAAATGATTCAAAATGAATCGAATAGAATAGAATCGAAAAAAATCGAGACGAATCGAAACGAATCGAAACGAATTGAATCAAAGAGAATCGATTAGAATCGAAATGAAAAGAATCGTATTGAATCGAAAAGAATCAAATCAAATCGAATCGAAAGAATTGAATCAAATCGAAAAGAATCCAATCGAATCGAAAAGAATCGAACTGAATGGAATCAAATCGAAAAGAATCTAATGGAATCGAAAAGAATCGAATCAAATTTAATGGAATCGAAAAGAATCGAATTGAATCGAAAAGAATCGAAATGAAACAAATCAGATCAAATGGAAAAGCATCAAATCGAATTGAAAAGAATCGAATCGAATCGAAATGAATCGAATCAAAAAGACTCGAATCGAAAAGAATCGAATTGAAAAGAATCCAATCGAATCGAAAAGACTCGAATCGAATTAAAAATATCAAATCGAATCGAATCGCAAAGATTCGAATTGAAAAGACTCGAATTGAAACGAATCGATTTGAAACGAAAAGAATCGAATCGAATCGAATCGAATCGAATTGAAAGAATCGAATTGAATAGAAAAAAATCGAATACAAAAGCATCGAACCGAAAAGAAAAGAATCAAATTGAATCAGTCGATTAAATTCTAGTCGAATCGAATCAAAAAGAATGAAATCGAGTCGAATCGAATCGAAAAGAATCGAATCGAATCGAAAAGAATCGAATTGTATCTAATCAAAAAGAATCGAGTCGTATCGACTCGAATCAAAAAGAATCCAATTGCATCATCGAATGGAAACTAATCGAATTGAATAGAATAGAAAAGAATCGAATCGAATCAAATCGAAAACAATCAAATTGAATTGATCGACAAGAATCGAATTGAATCAAATCGAATCGAAATGAAAAGAATCGAATCGATTCAAATAGAAAAGAATCGAATCGAAAAGAATCAAATCGACACGAAAAGAATCGAATCGAATCAAAAAGTATCGAATTGATTCGAAAACATTCGAATCGAAAAGAATCGAATTGAAATGAATCCGATCGAAATGAAAAGAATCTACTCGATTCGAATCCAAAAGAATCGAATCCAAAAGAATCGAATCGAATCCAAAAGAATCGAATTGAATTGAATCAAAAGAAATGAATTGAATCAAAAAGGAACTAATCGAATCAAATCGGAAAAACTCGAATAGAATCAAATCGAATCAAAAAGAATCGAATAGATTCGAATAAAAAAGAATCGAATTGAGGGATCCCTGGGTGGCGCAGCGGTTTAGCGCCTGCCTTTGGCCCAGGGCGCGATCCTGGAGACCCGGGATCAAATCCCACATCGGGCTCCCGGTGCATGGAGCCTGCTTCTCCCTCTGCCTGTGTCTCTGCCTCTCTCACTCTCTCTGTGACTATCATAAAAAAAAGAATCGAATTGAATCGAGTTGAAAAAAATCATAAAGAATCAAATCGAAAAGAATCGAATTCCATGTAACGAAAAGATTCGAATTGAAAAGATTCGAATCGAAACAAAAGAATCGAATCGAATCGACATGAATCAAAAAGAATCGAATCAAAACGAATCGAAAAGAAACAAATCAAGTAGAATCTAAAAGAATCGAATCGAATCAAATCGAAAAAATTCGAATAGAATTGAATCGAAAAGAATCAAAACGAATCGAACCGAAGAGAATCGATTCGAATCAAAATAAAAAGTATCGTATCAAATCGAATCGAAAAGAATCATATCAAATAGAATCGAAAGAATGGAATCAAATCTAAAACAATCGAATCGAATCGAAAAGAATCGGATTGAATGGAATCGAATCGAAAAGAATACAATAGAATAGAATCGAAAGAAATCGAGTAGAATCAAATCAAATCAAAAAGAATCGAATCGAATTGATCCTAACCAAAATAAGCGAAATGAATCGACTCGAACCGAAAAAAATCAAATCGAAAAGAATCTAATCTCAACGAAAATCATCGAAATGAATAGAATCGAATTGAATCAAATCGAAAAGAATCGAATGGAATCCAATCGAAAAGAATCAAATTGATTCGAATCGAAACAAATTGAATCCAATCGAAAAGAATCTAATTGAATCGAATCGAAAAGAATCGAATTCAATCAAAACGAATCGATTCGAATGGAATAGAAAAGAATAGAATCGAATCGAAAAGAATCAAATCGAATCGAAAAGAATCGAATCGAAAAGAATTGAATCGAATCGAAAAGAAACGAATCGAACCGAATCAAAAAGAAAACAATCGAATCGAATCAAATACAAAAGAATCGCTTTGAATAGCATAGAATTGAAAAGAATCGAATCAATCGAATTGAAAACAATCGAATCGAAAAGAATCGAATCAAAAAAGTCGAATCGAAACGAAAACAATCGAATCGAAACGAATCCAAAAGAATCGTATTGAATTGAATCGAGTCGAAAAGACTCGAATCAAAAAGACTCAAATCGAATTGAATCAAATCGAAAAGAATCTAATAGAAACCACTCGAACAGAATCAAATCGAAATGATTCAAAATGAATCGAATAGAATAGAATCGAAAAAAGTCGAAACGAATCGAAACGAATCGAAACGAATTGAATCGAAGAGAATCGATTAGAATCGAAATGAAAAGAATCGTATTGAATCGAATTGAAAAGAATCAAATCAAATCGAATCGAAAGAATTGAATCAAATCGAAAGGAATCCAATCGAATCGAAAAGAATCGAACTGAATGGAATCAAATCAAAAAGAATCTAATCGAATCGAAAAGAATCGAATCAAATTTAATGGAATCGAAAAGAATCGAATTGAATCGAAAAGAATCGAAATGAAACAAATCAGATCAAATGGAAAAGCATCAAATCGGATTGAAAAGAATCGAATCGAATCGAAATGAATCGAATCAAAAAGACTCGAATCGAAAAGAATCGAATTGAAAAGAATCCAATCGAATCGAAAAGACTCGAATCGAATTAAAAATATCAAATCGAATCGAATCGCAAAGATTCGAATTGAAAAGACTCGAATTGAAACGAATCGATTTGAAACGAAAAGAATCGAATCGAATCGAATCGAATTGAAAGAATCGAATTGAATAGAAAAAAATCGAATAGAAAAGCATCGAACCGAAAAGAAAAGAATCAAATTGAATCAGTCGATTAAATTCTAGTCGAATCGAATCAAAAAGAATGAAATCGAGTCAAATCGAATCGAAAAGAATCGAATCGAATCGAAAAGAATCGAATTGTATCTAATCAAAAAGAATCGAGTCGTATCGACTCGAATCAAAAAGAATCCAATTGCATCATCGAATGGAAACTAATCGAATTGAATAGAATCGAAAAGAATCGAATCGAATCAAATCGAAAACAATCAAATTGAATTGATCGACAAGAATCGAATTGAATCAAATCGAATCGAAATGAAAAGAATCGAATCGATTCAAATAGAAAAGAATCGAATCGAAAAGAATCAAATCGAATCGAAAAGAATCGAATCGAATCAAAAAGTATCGAATTGATTCGAAAACATTCGAATAGAAAAGAATCGAATTGAAATGAATCCGATCGAAATGAAAAGAATCTACTCGATTCGAATCCAAAAGAATCGAATCCAAAAGAATCGAATCGAATCCAAAAGAATCGAATTGAATTGAATCAAAAGAAATGAATTGAATCAAAAAGGAACTAATCGAATCAAATCGAAAAAACTCGAATAGAATCAAATCGAATCAAAAAGAATCGAATAGATTCGAATAAAAAAAAATCGAATTGAAGGATCCCTGGGTGGCGCAGCGGTTTAGCGCCTGCCTTTGGCCCAGGGCGCGATCCTGGAGACCCGGGATCGAATCCCACATCGGGCTCCCGGTGCATGGAGCCTGCTTCTCCCTCTGCCTGTGTCTCTGCCTCTCTCACTCTCTCTGTGACTATCATAAATAAAAGAATCGAATTGAATCGAGTTGAAAAAAATCATAAAGAATCAAATCGAAAAGAATCGAATTCCATGTAACGAAAAGATTCGAATTGAAAAGATTCGAATCGAAACAAAAGAATCGAATCGAATCGACATGAATCAAAAAGAATCGAATCAAAACGAATCGAAAAGAAACAAATCAAGTAGAATCTAAAAGAATCGAATCAAATCAAATCGAAAAAATTCGAATAGAATTGAATCGAAAAGAATCAAAACGAATCGAACCGAAGAGAATCGATTCGAATCAAAATAAAAAGTATCGTATCAAATCGAATCGAAAAGAATCATATCAAATAGAATCGAAAGAATGGAATCAAATCTAAAACAATCGAATCGAATCGAAAAGAATCGGATTGAATGGAATCGAATCGAAAAGAATACAATAGAATAGAATCGAAAGAAATCGAGTAGAATCAAATCAAATCAAAAAGAATCGAATCGAATTGATCCTAACCAAAATAAGCGAAATGAATCGACTCGAACCGAAAAAAATCAAATCGAAAAGAATCTAATCTCAACGAAAATCATCGAAATGAATAGAATCGAATTGAATCAAATCGAAAAGAATCGAATGGAATCCAATCGAAAAGAATCAAAGTGATTCGAATCGAAACAAATTGAATCCAATCGAAAAGAATCTAATTGAATCGAATCGAAAAGAATCGAATTCAATCAAAACGAATCGATTCGAATGGAATAGAAAAGAATAGAATCGAATCGAAAAGAATCAAATCGAATCGAAAAGAATCGAATCGAAAAGAATTGAATCGAATCGAAAAGAAACGAATCGAACCGAATCAAAAAGAAAACAATCGAATCGAATCAAATACAAAAGAATCGCTTTGAATAGCATAGAATTGAAAAGAATCGAATCAATCGAATTGAAAACAATCGAATCGAAAAGAATCGAATCAAAAAAGTCGAATCGAAACGAAAACAATCGAATCGAAACGAATCCAAAAGAATCGTATTGAATTGAATCGAGTCGAAAAGACTCGAATCAAAAAGACTCGAATCGAATAGAATCAAATCGAAAAGAATCTAATAGAAACCACTCGAACAGAATCAAATCGAAATGATTCAAAATGAATCGAATAGAATAGAATCGAAAAAATTCGAATAGAATCGAAACGAATCGAAACGAATTGAATCGAAGAGAATCGATTAGAATCGAAATGAAAAGAATCGTATTGAATCGAATCGAAAAGAATCAAATCAAATCGAATCGAAAGAATTGAATCAAATCGAAAAGAATCCAATCGAATCGAAAAGAATCGAACTGAATGGAATCAAATCGAAAAGAATCTAATCGAATCGAAAAGAATCGAATCAAATTTAATGGAATCGAAAAGAATCGAATTGAATCGAAAAGAATCGAAATGAAACAAATCAGATCAAATGGAAAAGCGTCAAATCGGATTGAAAAGAATCGAATCGAATCGAAATGAATCGAATCAAAAAGACTCGAATCGAAAAGAATCGAATTGAAAAGAATCGAATCGAATCGAAAAGACTCGAATCGAATTAAAAATATCAAATCGAATTGAATCGCAAAGATTCGAATTGAAAAGACTCGAATTGAAACGAATCGATTTGAAACGAAAAGAATCGAATCGAATCGAATCGAATTGAAAGAATCGAATTGAAAAGAAAAAAATCGAATAGAAAAGCATCGAACCGAAAAGAAAAGAATCAAATTGAATCAGTCGATTAAATTCTAGTCGAATCGAATCAAAAAGAATGAAATCGAGTCAAATCGAATCGAAAAGAATCGAATCGAATCGAAAAGAATCGAATTGTATCTAATCAAAAAGAATCGAGTCGTATCGACTCGAATCAAAAAGAATCCAATTGCATCATCGAATGGAAACTAATCGAATTGAATAGAATCGAAAAGAATCGAATCGAATCAAATCGAAAAAAATCAAATTGAATTGATCCACAAGAATCGAATTGAATCAAATCGAATCGAAATGAAAAGAATCGAATCGATTCAAATAGAAAAGAATCGAATCGAAAAGAATCAAATCGACACGAAAAGAATCGAATCGAATCAAAAAGTATCGAATTGATTCGAAAACATTCGAATCGAAAAGAATCGAATTGAAATGAATCCGATCGAAATGAAAAGAATCTACTCGATTCGAATCCAAAAGAATCGAATCCAAAAGAATCGAATCGAATCCAAAAGAATCGAATTGAATTTAATCAAAAGAAATGAATTGAATCAAAAAGGAACTAATCGCATCAAATCGAAAAAACTCGAATAGAATCAAATCGAATCAAAAAGAATCGAATAGATTCGAATAAAAAAGAATCGAATTGAGGGATCCCT
The DNA here is from genome assembly GCF_053574225.1 of Canis aureus. Taxonomy (NCBI): domain Eukaryota; kingdom Metazoa; phylum Chordata; class Mammalia; order Carnivora; family Canidae; genus Canis; species Canis aureus. The sequence goes on from NW_027554429.1 coordinate 310,382, forward strand.
GGGTGGCGCAGCGGTTTAGCGCCTGCCTTTGGCCCAGGGCGCGATCCTGGAGACCCGGGATCGAATCCCACATCGGGCTCCCGGTGCATGGAGCCTGCTTCTCCCTCTGCCTGTGTCTCTGCCTCTGTCACTCTCTCTGTGACTATCATAAAAAAAAGAATCGAATTGAATCGAGTTGAAAAAAATCATAAAGAATCAAATCGAAAAGAATCGAATTCCATGTAACGAAAAGATTCGAATTGAAAAGATTCGAATCGAAACAAAAGAATCGAATCGAATCGACATGAATCAAAAAGAATCGAATCAAAACGAATCGAAAAGAAACAAATCAAGTAGAATCTAAAAGAATCGAATCGAATCCAATCGAAAAAATTCGAATAGAATTGAATCGAAAAGAATCAAAACGAATCAAACCGAAGAGAATCGATTCGAATCAAAATAAAAAGTATCGTATCAAATCGAATCGAAAAGAATCATATCAAATAGAATCGAAAGAATGGAATCAAATCTAAAACAATCGAATCGAATCGAAAAGACTCGGATTGAATGGAATCGAATCGAAAAGAATACAATAGAATAGAATCGAAAGAAATCGAATAGAATCAAATCAAATCAAAAAGAATCGAATCGAATTGATCCTAACCAAAATAAGCGAAATGAATCGACTCGAACCGAAAAAAATCAAATCGAAAAGAATCTAATCTCAACGAAAATCATCGAAATGAATAGAATCGAATTGAATCAAATCGAAAAGAATCGAATGGAATCCAATCGAAAAGAATCAAAGTGATTCGAATCGAAACAAATTGAATCCAATCGAAAAGAATCTAATTGAATCGAATCGAAAAGAATCGAATTCAATCAAAACGAATCGATTCGAATGGAATAGAAAAGAATAGAATCGAATCGAAAAGAATCAAATCGAATCGAAAAGAATCGAATCGAAAAGAATTGAATCGAATCGAAAAGAAACGAATCGAACCGAATCAAAAAGAAAACAATTGAATCGAATCAAATACAAAAGAATCGCTTTGAATACCATAGAATTGAAAAGAATCGAATCAATCGAATTGAAAACAATCGAATCGAAAAGAATCGAATCAAAAAAAGTCGAATCGAAACGAAAACAATCGAATCGAATCGAATCTAAAAGAATCGTATTGAATTGAATCGAGTCGAAAAGGCTCGAATCAAAAAGACTCGAATCGAATTGAATCAAATCGAAAAGAATCTAATAGAAACCACTCGAACAGAATCAAATCGAAATGATTCAAAATGAATCGAATAGAATAGAATCGAAAAAAATCGAAACGAATCGAAACGAATCGAAACGAATTGAATCGAAGAGAATCGATTAGAATCGAAATGAAAAGAATCGTATTGAATCGAAAAGAATCAAATCAAATCGAATCGAAAGAATTGAATCAAATCGAAAAGAATCGAATCGAATCGAAAAGAATCGAATTGTATCTAATCAAAAAGAATCGAGTCGTATCGACTCGAATCAAAAAGAATCCAATTGCATCATCGAATGGAAACTAATCGAATTGAATAGAATCGAAAAGAATCGAATCGAATCAAATCGAAAACAATCAAATTGAATTGATCGACAAGAATCGAATTGAATCAAATCGAATCGAAATGAAAAGAATCGAATCGATTCAAATAGAAAAGAATCGAATCGAAAAGAATCAAATCGACACGAAAAGAATCGAATCGAATCAAAAAGTATCGAATTGATTCGAAAACATTCGAATCGAAAAGAATCGAATTGAAATGAATCCGATCGAAATGAAAAGAATCTACTCGATTCGAATCCAAAAGAATCGAATCCAAAAGAATCGAATCGAATCCAAAAGAATCGAATTGAATTGAATCAAAAGAAATGAATTGAATCAAAAAGGAACTAATCGAATCAAATCGAAAAAACTCGAATAGAATCAACTCGAATCAAAAAGAATCGAATAGATTCGAATAAAAAAGAATCGAATTGAGGGATCCCTGGGTGGCGCAGCGGTTTAGCGCCTGCCTTTGGCCCAGGGCGCGATCCTGGAGACCCGGGATCGAATCCCACATCGGGCTCCCGGTGCATGGAGCCTGCTTCTCCCTCTGCCTGTGTCTCTGCCTCTCTCACTCTCTCTGTGACTATCATAAATAAAAGAATCGAATTGAATCGAGTTGAAAAAAATCATAAAGAATCAAATCGAAAAGAATCGAATTCCATGTAACGAAAAGATTCGAATTGAAAAGATTCGAATCGAAACAAAAGAATCGAATCGAATCGACATGAATCAAAAAGAATCGAATCAAAACGAATCGAAAAGAAACAAATCAAGTAGAATCTAAAAGAATCGAATCGAATCCAATCGAAAAAATTCGAATAGAATTGAATCGAAAAGAATCAAAACGAATCGAACCGAAGAGAATCGATTCGAATCAAAATAAAAAGTATCGTATCAAATCGAATCGAAAAGAATCATATCAAATAGAATCGAAAGAATGGAATCAAATCTAAAACAATCGAATCGAATCGAAAAGAATCGGATTGAATGGAATCGAATCGAAAAGAATACAATAGAATAGAATCGAAAGAAATCGAATAGAATCAAATCAAATCAAAAAGAATCGAATCGAATTGATCCTAACCAAAATAAGCGAAATGAATCGACTCGAACCGAAAAAAATCAAATCGAAAAGAATCTAATCTCAACGAAAATCATCGAAATGAATAGAATCGAATTGAATCAAATCGAAAAGAATCGAATGGAATCCAATCGAAAAGAATCAAATTGATTCGAATCGAAACAAATTGAATCCAATCGAAAAGAATCTAATTGAATCGAATCGAAAAGAATCGAATTCAATCAAAACGAATCGATTCGAATGGAATAGAAAAGAATAGAATCGAATCGAAAAGAATCAAATCGAATCGAAAAGAATCGAATCGAAAAGAATTGAATCGAATCGAAAAGAAACGAATCGAACCGAATCAAAAAGAAAACAATCGAATCGAATCAAATACAAAAGAATCGCTTTGAATAGCATAGAATTGAAAAGAATCGAATCAATCGAATTGAAAACAATTGAATCGAAAAGAATCGAATCAAAAAAGTCGAATCGAAACGAAAACAATCGAATCGAATCGAATCTAAAAGAATCGTATTGAATTGAATCGAGTCGAAAAGACTCGAATCAAAAAGACTCGAATCGAATTGAATCAAATCGAAAAGAATCTAATAGAAACCACTCGAACAGAATCAAATCGAAATGATTCAAAATGAATCGAATAGAATAGAATCGAAAAAAACCGAAATGAATCGAAACGAATCGAAACGAATTGAATCGAAGAGAATCGATTAGAATCGAAATGAAAAGAATCGTATTGAATCGAAAAGAATCAAATCAAATCGAATCGAAAGAATTGAATCAAATCGAAAAGAATCCAATCGAATCGAAAAGAATCGAACTGAATGGAATCATATCGAAAAGAATCTAATCGAATCGAAAAGAATCGAATCAAATTTAATGGAATCGAAAAGAATCGAATTGAATCGAAAAGAATCGAAATGAAACAAATCAGATCAAATGGAAAAGCATCAAATCGAATTGAAAAGAATCGAATCGAATCGAAATGAATCGAATCAAAAAGACTCGAATTGAAAAGAATCGAATTGAAAAGAATCCAATCGAATCGAAAAGACTCGAATCGAATTAAAAATATCAAATCGAATCGAATCGCAAAGATTCGAATTGAAAAGACTCGAATTGAAACGAATCGATTTGAAACGAAAAGAATCGAATCGAATCGAATCGAATTGAAAGAATCGAATTGAATAGAAAAAAATCGAATAGAAAAGAATCGAACCGAAAAGAAAAGAATCAAATTGAATCAGTCGATTAAATTCTAGTCGAATCGAATCAAAAAGAATGAAATCGAGTCGAATCGAATCGAAAAGAATCGAATCGAATCGAAAAGAATCGAATTGTATCTAATCAAAAAGAATCGAGTCGTATCGACTCGAATCGAAAAGAATCCAATTGCATCATCGAATGGAAACTAATCGAATTGAATAGAATCGAAAAGAATCGAATCGAATCAAATCGAAAACAATCAAATTGAATTGATCGAAAAGAATCGAATTGAATCAAATCGAATCGAAATGAAAAGAATCGAATCGATTCAAATAGAAAAGAATCGAATCGAAAAGAATCAAATCGACACGAAAAGAATCGAATCGAATCAAAAAGTATCGAATTGATTCGAAAACATTCGAATCGAAAAGAATCGAATTGAAATGAATCCGATCGAAATGAAAAGAATCTACTCGATTCGAATCCAAAAGAATCGAATCCAAAAGAATCGAATCGAATCCAAAAGAATCGAATTGAATTGAATCAAAAGAAATGAATTGAATCAAAAAGGAACTAATCGAATCAAATCGGAAAAACTCGAATAGAATCAAATCGAATCAAAAAGAATCGAATAGATTCGAATAAAAAAGAATCGAATTGAGGGATCCCTGGGTGGCGCAGCGGTTTAGCGCCTGCCTTTGGCCCAGGGCGCGATCCTGGAGACCCGGGATCGAATCCCACATCGGGCTCCCGGTGCATGGAGCCTGCTTCTCCCTCTGCCTGTGTCTCTGCCTCTCTCACTCTCTCTGTGACTATCATAAAAAAAAGAATCGAATTGAATCGAGTTGAAAAAAATCATAAAGAATCAAATCGAAAAGAATCGAATTCCATGTAACGAAAAGATTCGAATTGAAAAGATTCGAATCGAAACAAAAGAATCGAATCGAATCGACATGAATCAAAAAGAATCGAATCAAAACGAATCGAAAAGAAACAAATCAAGTAGAATCTAAAAGAATCGAATCGAATCCAATCGAAAAAATTCGAATAGAATTGAATCGAAAAGAATCAAAACGAATCAAACCGAAGAGAATCGATTCGAATCAAAATAAAAAGTATCGTATCAAATCGAATCGAAAAGAATCATATCAAATAGAATCGAAAGAATGGAATCAAATCTAAAACAATCGAATCGAATCGAAAAGAATCGGATTGAATGGAATCGAATCGAAAAGAATACAATAGAATAGAATCGAAAGAAATCGAATAGAATCAAATCAAATCAAAAAGAATCGAATTGAATTGATCCTAACCAAAATAAGCGAAATGAATCGACTCGAACCGAAAAAAATCAAATCGAAAAGAATCTAATCTCAACGAAAATAATCGAAATGAATAGAATCGAATTGAATCAAATCGAAAAGAATCGAATGGAATCCAATCGAAAAGAATCAAAGTGATTCGAATCGAAACAAATTGAATCCAATCGAAAAGAATCTAATTGAATCGAATCGAAAAGAATCGAATTCAATCAAAACGAATCGATTCGAATGGAATAGAAAAGAATAGAATCGAATCGAAAAGAATCAAATCGAATCGAAAAGAATCGAATCGAAAAGAATTGAATCGAATCGAAAAGAAACGAATCGAACCGAATCAAAAAGAAAACAATCGAATCGAATCAAATACAATAGAATCGCTTTGAATACCATAGAATTGAAAAGAATCGAATCAATCGAATTGAAAACAATCGAATCGAAAAGAATCGAATCAAAAAAAGTCGAATCGAAACGAAAACAATCGAATCGAATCGAATCTAAAAGAATCGTATTGAATTGAATCGAGTCGAAAAGACTCGAATCAAAAAGACTCGAATCGAATTGAATCAAATCGAAAAGAATCTAATAGAAACCACTCGAACAGAATCAAATCGAAATGATTCAAAATGAATCGAATAGAATAGAATCGAAAAAATCGAAACGAATCGAAACGAATCGAAACGAATTGAATCGAAGAGAATCGATTAGAATCGAAATGAAAAGAATCGTATTGAATCGAAAAGAATCAAATCAAATCGAATCGAAAGAATTGAATCAAATCGAAAAGAATCGAATCGAATCGAAAAGAATCGAATTGTATCTAATCAAAAAGAATCGAGTCGTATCGACTCGAATCAAAAAGAATCCAATTGCATCATCGAATGGAAACTAATCGAATTGAATAGAATCGAAAAGAATCGAATCGAATCAAATCGAAAACAATCAAATTGAATTGATCGACAAGAATCGAATTGAATCAAATCGAATCGAAATGAAAAGAATCGAATCGATTCAAATAGAAAAGAATCGAATCGAAAAGAATCAAATCGACACGAAAAGAATCGAATCGAATCAAAAAGTATCGAATTGATTCGAAAACATTCGAATCGAAAAGAATCGAATTGAAATGAATCCGATCGAAATGAAAAGAATCTACTCGATTCGAATCCAAAAGAATCGAATCCAAAAGAATCGAATCGAATCCAAAAGAATCGAATTGAATTGAATCAAAAGAAATGAATTGAATCAAAAAGGAACTAATCGAATCAAATCGGAAAAACTCGAATAGAATCAACTCGAATCAAAAAGAATCGAATAGATTCGAATAAAAAAGAATCGAATTGAGGGATCCCTGGGTGGCGCAGCGGTTTAGCGCCTGCCTTTGGCCCAGGGCGCGATCCTGGAGACCCGGGATCGAATCCCACATCGGGCTCCCGGTGCATGGAGCCTGCTTCTCCCTCTGCCAGTGTCTCTGCCTCTCTCACTCTCTCTGTGACTATCATAAAAAAAAGAATCGAATTGAATCGAGTTGAAAAAAATCATAAAGAATCAAATCGAAAAGAATCGAATTCCATGTAACGAAAAGATTCGAATTGAAAAGATTCGAATCGAAACAAAAGAATCGAATCGAATCGACATGAATCAAAAAGAATCGAATCAAAACGAATCGAAAAGAAACAAATCAAGTAGAATCTAAAAGAATCGAATCGAATCCAATCGAAAAAATTCGAATAGAATTGAATCGAAAAGAATCAAAACGAATCGAACCGAAGAGAATCGATTCGAATCAAAATAAAAAGTATCGTATCAAATCGAATCGAAAAGAATCATATCAAATAGAATCGAAAGAATGGAATCAAATCTAAAACAATCGAATCGAATCGAAAGAATCGGATTGAATGGAATCGAATCGAAAAGAATACAATAGAATAGAATCGAAAGAAATCGAATAGAATCAAATCAAATCAAAAAGAATCGAATCGAATTGATCCTAACCAAAATAAGCGAAATGAATCGACTCGAACCGAAAAAAATCAAATCGAAAAGAATCTAATCTCAACGAAAATAATCGAAATGAATAGAATCGAATTGAATCAAATCGAAAAGAATCGAATGGAATCCAATCGAAAAGAATCAAAGTGATTCGAATCGAAACAAATTGAATCCAATCGAAAAGAATCTAATTGAATCGAATCGAAAAGAATCGAATTCAATCAAAACGAATCGATTCGAATGGAATAGAAAAGAATAGAATCGAATCGAAAAGAATCAAATCGAATCGAAAAGAATCGAATCGAAAAGAATTGAATCGAATCGAAAAGAAACGAATCGAACCGAATCAAAAAGAAAACAATCGAATCGAATCAAATACAATAGAATCGCTTTGAATAGCATAGAATTGAAAAGAATCGAATCAATCGAATTGAAAACAATCGAATCGAAAAGAATCGAATCAAAAAAAGTCGAATCGAAACGAAAACAATCGAATCGAAACGAATCCAAAAGAATCGTATTGAATTGAATCGAGTCGAAAAGACTCGAATCAAAAAGACTCGAATCGAATTGAATCAAATCGAAAAGAATCTAATAGAAACCACTCGAACAGAATCAAATCGAAATGATTCAAAATGAATCGAATAGAATAGAATCGAAAAAAGTCGAAACGAATCGGAACGAATCGAAACGAATTGAATCGAAGAGAATCGATTAGAATCGAAATGAAAAGAATCGTATTGAATCGAATCGAAAAGAATCAAATCAAATCGAATCGAAAGAATTGAATCAAATCGAAAAGAATCCAATCGAATCGAAAAGAATCGAACTGAATGGAATCAAATCAAAAAGAATCTAATCGAATCGAAAAGAATCGAATCAAATTTAATGGAATCGAAAAGAATCGAATTGAATCGAAAAGAATCGAAATGAAACAAATCAGATCAAATGGAAAAGCATCAAATCAGATTGAAAAGAATCGAATCGAATCGAAATGAATCGAATCAAAAAGACTCGAATCGAAAAGAATCGAATTGAAAAGAATCCAATCGAATCGAAAAGACTCGAATCGAATTAAAAATATCAAATCGAATCGAATCGCAAAGATTCGAATTGAAAAGACTCGAATTGAAACGAATCGATTTGAAACGAAAAGAATCGAATCGAATCGAATCGAATCGAATTGAAAGAATCGAATTGAATAGAAAAAAATCGAATACAAAAGCATCGAACCGAAAAGAAAAGAATCAAATTGAATCAGTCGATTAAATTCTAGTCGAATCGAATCAAAAAGAATGAAATCGAGTCGAATCGAATCGAAAAGAATCGAATCGAATCGAAAAGAATCGAATTGTATCTAATCAAAAAGAATCGAGTCGTATCGACTCGAATCAAAAAGAATCCAATTGCATCATCGAATGGAAACTAATCGAATTGAATAGAATAGAAAAGAATCGAATCGAATCAAATCGAAAACAATCAAATTGAATTGATCGACAAGAATCGAATTGAATCAAATCGAATCGAAATGAAAAGAATCGAATCGATTCAAATAGAAAAGAATCGAATCGAAAAGAATCAAATCGACACGAAAAGAATCGAATCGAATCAAAAAGTATCGAATTGATTCGAAAACATTCGAATCGAAAAGAATCGAATTGAAATGAATCCGATCGAAATGAAAAGAATCTACTCGATTCGAATCCAAAAGAATCGAATCCAAAAGAATCGAATCGAATCCAAAAGAATCGAATTGAATTGAATCAAAAGAAATGAATTGAATCAAAAAGGAACTAATCGAATCAAATCGAAAAAACTCGAATAGAATCAAATCGAATCAAAAAGAATCGAATAGATTCGAATAAAAAAGAATCGAATTGAGGGATCCCTGGGTGGCGCAGCGGTTTAGCGCCTGCCTTTGGCCCAGGGCGCGATCCTGGAGACCCGGGATCGAATCCCACATCGGGCTCCCGGTGCATGGAGCCTGCTTCTCCCTCTGCCAGTGTCTCTGCCTCTCTCACTCTCTCTGTGACTATCATAAAAAAAAGAATCGAATTGAATCGAGTTGAAAAAAATCATAAAGAATCAAATCGAAAAGAATCGAATTCCATGTAACGAAAAGATTCGAATTGGAAAGATTCGAATCGAAACAAAAGAATCGAATCGAATCGACATGAATCAAAAAGAATCGAATCAAAACGAATCGAAAAGAAACAAATCAAGTAGAATCTAAAAGAATCGAATCGAATCAAATCGAAAAAATTCGAATAGAATTGAATCGAAAAGAATCAAAACGAATCGAACCGAAGAGAATCGATTCGAATCAAAATAAAAAGTATCGTATCAAATCGAATCGAAAAGAATCATATCAAATAGAATCGAAAGAATGGAATCAAATCTAAAACAATCGAATCGAATCGAAAAGAATCGGATTGAATGGAATCGAATCGAAAAGAATACAATAGAATAGAATCGAAAGAAATCGAATAGAATCAAATCAAATCAAAAAGAATCGAATCGAATTGATCCTAACCAAAATAAGCGAAATGAATCGACTCGAACCGAAAAAAATCAAATCGAAAAGAATCTAATCTCAACGAAAATCATCGAAATGAATAGAATCGAATTGAATCAAATCGAAAAGAATCGAATGGAATCCAATCGAAAAGAATCAAAGTGATTCGAATCGAAACAAATTGAATCCAATCGAAAAGAATCTAATTGAATCGAATCGAAAAGAATCGAATTCAATCAAAACGAATCGATTCGAATGGAATAGAAAAGAATAGAATCGAATCGAAAAGAATCAAATCGAATCGAAAAGAATCGAATCGAATCGAAAAGAAACGAATCGAACCGAATCAAAAAGAAAACAATCGAATCGAATCAAATACAAAAGAATCGCTTTGAATAGCATAGAATTGAAAAGAATCGAATCAATCGAATTGAAAACAATCGAATCGAAAAGAATCGAATCAAAAAAAGTCGAATCGAAACGAAAACAATCGAATCGAAACGAATCCAAAAGAATCGTATTGAATTGATTCGAGTCGAAAAGACTCGAATCAAAAAGACTCGAATCGAACTGAATCAAATCGAAAAGAATCTAATAGAAACCACTCGAACAGAATCAAATCGAAATGATTCAAAATGAATCGAATAGAATAGAATCGAAAAAAGTCGAAACGAATCGGAACGAATCGAAACGAATTGAATCGAAGAGAATCGATTAGAATCGAAATGAAAAGAATCGTATTGAATCGAATCGAAAAGAATCAAATCAAATCGAATCGAAAGAATTGAATCAAATCGAAAAGAATCCAATCGAATCGAAAAGAATCGAACTGAATGGAATCAAATCAAAAAGAATCTAATCGAATCGAAAAGAATCGAATCAAATTTAATGGAATCGAAAAGAATCGAATTGAATCGAAAAGAATCGAAATGAAACAAATCAGATCAAATGGAAAAGCATCAAATCGGATTGAAAAGAATCGAATCGAATCGAAATGAATCGAATCAAAAGACTCGAATCGAAAAGAATCGAATTGAAAAGAATCGAATCGAATCGAAAAGACTCGAATCGAATTAGAAATATCAAATCGAATCGAATCGCAAAGATTCGAATTGAAAAGACTCGAATTGAAACGAATCGATTTGAAACGAAAAGAATTGAATCGAATCAAATTGAAAGAATCGAATTGAATAGAAAAAAATCGAATAGAAAAGCATCGAACCGCAAAGAAAAGAATCAAATTGAATCAGTCGATTAAATTCTAGTCGAATCGAATCAAAAAGAATGAAATCGAGTCAAATCGAATCGAAAAGAATCGAATCGAATCGAAAAGAATCGAATTGTATCTAATCAAAAAGAATCGAGTCGTATCGACTCGAATCGAAAAGAATCCAATTGCATCATCGAATGGAAACTAATCGAATTGAATAGAATCGAAAAGAATCGAATCGAATCAAATCGAAAACAATCAAATTGAATTGATCGACAAGAATCGAATTGAATCAAATCGAATCGAAATGAAAAGAATCGAATCGATTCAAATAGAAAAGAATCGAATCGAAAAGAATCAAATCGACACGAAAAGAATCGAATCGAATCAAAAAGTATCGAATTGATTCGAAAACATTCGAATCGAAAAGAATCGAATTGAAATGAATCCGATCGAAATGAAAAGAATCTACTCGATTCGAATCCAAAAGAATCGAATCCAAAAGAATCGAATCGAATCCAAAAGAATCGAATTGAATTGAATCAAAAGAAATGAATTGAATCAAAAAGGAACTAATCGAATCAAATCGAAAAAACTCGAATAGAATCAACTCGAATCAAAAAGAATCGAATAGATTCGAATAAAAAAGAATCGAATTGAGGGATCCCTGGGTGGCGCAGCGGTTTAGCGCCTGCCTTTGGCCCAGGGCGCGATCCTGGAGACCCGGGATCGAATCCCACATCGGGCTCCCGGTGCATGGAGCCTGCTTCTCCCTCTGCCTGTGTCTCTGCCTCTCTCACTCTCTCTGTGACTATCATAAATAAAAGAATCGAATTGAATCGAGTTGAAAAAAATCATAAAGAATCAAATCGAAAAGAATCGAATTCCATGTAACGAAAAGATTCGAATTGAAAAGATTCGAATCGAAACAAAAGAATCGAATCGAATCGACATGAATCAAAAAGAATCGAATCAAAACGAATCGAAAAGAAACAAATCAAGTAGAATCTAAAAGAATCGAATCGAATCCAATCGAAAAAATTCGAATAGAATTGAATCGAAAAGAATCAAAACGAATCGAACCGAAGAGAATCGATTCGAATCAAAATAAAAAGTATCGTATCAAATCGAATCGAAAAGAATCATATCAAATAGAATCAAAGAATGGAATCAAATCTAAAACAATCGAATCGAATCGAAAAGAATCGGATTGAATGGAATCGAATCGAAAAGAATACAATAGAATAGAATCGAAAGAAATCGAATAGAATCAAATCAAATAAAAAAGAATCGAATCGAATTGATCCTAACCAAAATAAGCGAAATGAATCGACTCGAACCGAAAAAAATCAAATCGAAAAGAATCTAATCTCAACGAAAATCATCGAAATGAATAGAATCGAATTGAATCAAATCGAAAAGAATCGAATGGAATCCAATCGAAAAGAATCAAAGTGATTCGAATCGAAACAAATTGAATCCAATCGAAAAGAATCTAATTGAATCGAATCGAAAAGAATCGAATTCAATCAAAACGAATCGATTCGAATGGAATAGAAAAGAATAGAATCGAATCGAAAAGAATCAAATCGAATCGAAAAGAATTGAATCGAATCGAAAAGAAACGAATCGAACCGAATCAAAAAGAAAACAATCGAATCGAATCAAATACAAAAGAATCGCTTTGAATAGCATAGAATTGAAAAGAATCGAATCAATCGAATTGAAAACAATCGAATCGAAAAGAATCGAATCAAAAAAAGTCGAATCGAAACGAAAACAATCGAATCGAAACGAATCCAAAAGAATCGTATTGAATTGAATCGAGTCGAAAAGACTCGAATCAAAAAGACTCGAATCGAACTGAATCAAATCGAAAAGAATCTAATAGAAACCACTCGAACAGAATCAAATCGAAATGATTCAAAATGAATCGAATAGAATAGAATCGAAAAAAGTCGAAACGAATCGGAACGAATCGAAACGAATTGAATCGAAGAGAATCGATTAGAATCGAAATGAAAAGAATCGTATTGAATCGAATCGAAAAGAATCAAATCAAATCGAATCGAAAGAATTGAATCAAATCGAAAAGAATCCAATCGAATCGAAAAGAATCGAACTGAATGGAATCAAATCAAAAAGAATCTAATCGAATCGAAAAGAATCGAATCAAATTTAATGGAATCGAAAAGAATCGAATTGAATCGAAAAGAATCGAAATGAAACAAATCAGATCAAATGGAAAAGCATCAAATCGGATTGAAAAGAATCGAATCGAATCGAAATGAATCGAATCAAAAGACTCGAATCGAAAAGAATCGAATTGAAAAGAATGGAATCGAATCGAAAAGACTCGAATCGAATTAGAAATATCAAATCGAATCGAATCGCAAAGATTCGAATTGAAAAGACTCGAATTGAAACGAATCGATTTGAAACGAAAAGAATTGAATCGAATCAAATTGAAAGAATCGAATTGAATAGAAAAAAATCGAATAGAAAAGCATCGAACCGCAAAGAAAAGAATCAAATTGAATCAGTCGATTAAATTCTAGTCGAATCGAATCAAAAAGAATGAAATCGAGTCAAATCGAATCGAAAAGAATCGAATCGAATCGAAAAGAATCGAATTGTATCTAATCAAAAAGAATCGAGTCGTATCGACTCGAATCGAAAAGAATCCAATTGCATCATCGAATGGAAACTAATCGAATTGAATAGAATCGAAAAGAATCGAATCGAATCAAATCGAAAACAATCAAATTGAATTGATCGACAAGAATCGAATTGAATCAAATCGAATCGAAATGAAAAGAATCGAATCGATTCAAATAGAAAAGAATCGAATCGAAAAGAATCAAATCGACACGAAAAGAATCGAATCGAATCAAAAAGTATCGAATTGATTCGAAAACATTCGAATTGAAAAGAATCGAATTGAAATGAATCCGATCGAAATGAAAAGAATCTACTCGATTCGAATCCAAAAGAATCGAATCCAAAAGAATCGAATCGAATCCAAAAGAATCCAATTGAATTGAATCAAAAGAAATGAATTGAATTGAATCAAAAAGGAACTAATCGAATCAAATCGAAAAAACTCGAATAGAATCAAATCGAATCAAAAAGAATCGAATAGATTCGAATAAAAAAGAATCGAATTGAGGGATCCCTGGGTGGCGCAGCAGTTTAGCGCCTGCCTTTGGCCCAGGGCGCGATCCTGGAGACCCGGGATCGAATCCCACATCGGGCTCCCGGTGCATGGAGCCTGCTTCTCCCTCTGCCAGTGTCTCTGCCTCTCTCACTCTCTCTGTGACTATCATAAAAAAAAGAATCGAATTGAATCGAGTTGAAAAAAATCATAAAGAATCAAATCGAAAAGAATCGAATTCCATGTAACGAAAAGATTCGAATTGAAAAGATTCGAATCGAAACAAAAAAATCGAATCGAATCGACATGAATCAAAAAGAATCGAATCAAAACGAATCGCAAAGAAACAAATCAAGTAGAATCTAAAAGAATCGAATCGAATCAAATCGAAAAAATTCGAATAGAATTGAATCGAAAAGAATCAAAACGAATCGAACCGAAGAGAATCGATTCGAATCAAAATAAAAAGTATCGTATCAAATCGAATCGAGAAGAATCATATCAAATAGAATCGAAAGAATGGAATCAAATCTAAAACAATCGAATCGAATCGAAAAGAATCGGATTGAATGGAATCGAATCGAAAAGAATACAATAGAATAGAATCGAAAGAAATCGAGTAGAATCAAATCAAATCAAAAAGAATCGAATCGAATTGATCCTAACCAAAATAAGCGAAATGAATCGACTCGAACCGAAAAAAATCAAATCGAAAAGAATCTAATCTCAACGAAAATAATCGAAATGAATAGAATCGAATTGAATCAAATCGAAAAGAATCGAATGGAATCCAATCGAAAAGAATCAAAGTGATTCGAATCGAAACAAATTGAATCCAATCGAAAAGATTCTAATTGAATCGAATCGAAAAGAATCGAATTCAATCAAAACGAATCGATTCGAATGGAATAGAAAAGAATAGAATCGAATCGAAAAGAATCAAATCGAATCGAAAAGAATCGAATCGAAAAGAATTGAATCGAATCGAAAAGAAACGAATCGAACCGAATCAAAAAGAAAACAATCGAATCGAATCAAATACAAAAGAATCGCTTTGAATAGCATAGAATTGAAAAGAATCGAATCAATCGAATTGAAAACAATCGAATCGAAAAGAATCGAATCAAAAAAGTCGAATCGAAACGAAAACAATCGAATCGAAACGAATCCAAAAGAATCGTATTGAATTGAATCGAGTCGAAAAGACTCGAATCAAAAAGACTCGAATCGAATAGAATCAAATCGAAAAGTATCTAATAGAAACCACTCGAACAGAATCAAATCGAAATGATTCAAAATGAATCGAATAGAATAGAATCGAAAAAATTCGAATAGAATCGAAACGAATCGAAACGAATTGAATCGAAGAGAATCGATTAGAATCGAAATGAAAAGAATCGTATTGAATCGAATCGAAAAGAATCAAATCAAATCGAATCGAAAGAATTGAATCAAATCGAAAAGAATCCAATCGAATCGAAAAGAATCGAACTGAATGGAATCAAATCGAAAAGAATCTAATTGAATCGAAAAGAATCGAATCAAATTTAATGGAATCGAAAAGAATCGAATTGAATCGAAAAGAATCGAAATGAAACAAATCAGATCAAATGGAAAAGCGTCAAATCGGATTGAAAAGAATCGAATCGAATCGAAATGAATCGAATCAAAAAGACTCGAATCGAAAAGAATCGAATTGAAAAGAATCGAATCGAATCGAAAAGACTCGAATCGAATTAAAAATATCAAATCGAATTGAATCGCAAAGATTCGAATTGAAAAGACTCGAATTGAAACGAATCGATTTGAAACGAAAAGAATCGAATCGAATCGAATCGAATTGAAAGAATCGAATTGAAAAGAAAAAAATCGAATAGAAAAGCATCGAACCGCAAAGAAAAGAATCAAATTGAATCAGTCGATTAAATTCTAGTCGAATCGAATCAAAAAGAATGAAATCGAGTCGAATTCAATCGAAAAGAATCGAATCGAATCGAAAAGAATCGAATTGTATCTAATCAAAATAATCGAATCGTATCGACTCGAATCGAAAAGAATCCAATTGCATCATCGAATGGAAACTAATCGAATTGAATAGAATCGAAAAGAATCGAATCGAATCAAATCGAAAACAATCAAATTGAATTGATCGACAAGAATCGAATTGAATCAAATCGAATCGAAATGAAAAGAATCGAATCGATTCAAATAGAAAAGAATCGAATCGAAAAGAATCAAATCGACACGAAAAGAATCGAATCGAATCAAAAAGTATCGAATTGATTCGAAAACATTCGAATTGAAAAGAATCGAATTGAAATGAATCCGATCGAAATGAAAAGAATCTACTCGATTCGAATCCAAAAGAATCGAATCCAAAAGAATCGAATCGAATCCAAAAGAATCGAATTGAATTGAATCAAAAGAAATGAATTGAATTGAATCAAAAAGGAACTAATCGAATCAAATCGGAAAAACTCGAATAGAATCAAATCGAATCAAAAAGAATCGAATAGATTCGAATAAAAAAGAATCGAATTGAGGGATCCCTGGGTGGCGCAGCGGTTTAGCGCCTGCCTTTGGCCCAGGGCGCGATCCTGGAGACCCGGGATCGAATCCCACATCGGGCTCCCGGTGCATGGAGCCTGCTTCTCCCTCTGCCTGTGTCTCTGCCTCTCTCACTCTCTCTGTGACTATCATAAAAAAAAGAATCGAATTGAATCGAGTTGAAAAAAATCATAAAGAATCAAATCGAAAAGAATCGAATTCCATGTAACGAAAAGATTCGAATTGAAAAGATTCGAATCGAAACAAAAGAATCGAATCGAATCGACATGAATCAAAAAGAATCGAATCAAAACGAATCGAAAAGAAACAAATCAAGTAGAATCTAAAAGAATCGAATCGAATCTAATCGAAAAAATTCGAATAGAATTGAATCGAAAAGAATCAAAACGAATCGAACCGAAGAGAATCGATTCGAATCAAAATAAAAAGTATCGTATCAAATCGAATCGAAAAGAATCATATCAAATAGAATCGAAAGAATGGAATCAAATCTAAAACAATCGAATCGAATCGAAAAGAATCGGATTGAATGGAATCGAATCGAAAAGAATACAATAGAATAGAATCGAAAGAAATCGAGTAGAATCAAATCAAATCAAAAAGAATCGAATCGAATTGATCCTAACCAAAATAAGCGAAATGAATCGACTCGAACCGAAAAAAATCAAATCGAAAAGAATCTAATCTCAACGAAAATAATCGAAATGAATAGAATCGAATTGAATCAAATCGAAAAGAATCGAATGGAATCCAATCGAAAAGAATCAAAGTGATTCGAATCGAAACAAATTGAATCCAATCGAAAAGATTCTAATTGAATCGAATCGAAAAGAATCGAATTCAATCAAAACGAATCGATTCGAATGGAATAGAAAAGAATAGAATAGAATCGAAAAGAATCAAATCGAATCGAAAAGAATCGAATCGAAAAGAATTGAATCGAATCGAAAAGAAACGAATCGAACCGAATCAAAAAGAAAACAATCGAATCGAATCAAATACAATAGAATCGCTTTGAATAGCATAGAATTGAAAAGAATCGAATCAATCGAATTGAAAACAATTGAATCGAAAAGAATCGAATCAAAAAAGTCGAATCGAAACGAAAACAATCGAATCGAATCGAATCTAAAAGAATCGTATTGAATTGAATCGAGTCGAAAAGACTCGAATCAAAAAGACTCGAATCGAATTGAATCAAATCGAAAAGAATCTAATAGAAACCACTCGAACAGAATCAAATCGAAATTATTCAAAATGAATCGAATAGAATAGAATCGAAAAAATCGAAACGAATCGAAACGAATCGAAACGAATTGAATCGAAGAGAATCGATTAGAATCGAAATGAAAAGAATCGTATTGAATCGAAAAGAATCAAATCAAATCGAATCGAAAGAATTGAATCAAATCGAAAAGAATCCAATCGAATCGAAAAGAATCGAACTGAATGGAATCAAATCGAAAAGAATCTAATCGAATCGAAAAGAATCGAATCAAATTTAATGGAATCGAAAAGAATCGAATTGAATCGAAAAGAATCGAAATGAAACAAATCAGATCAAATGTAAAAGCATCAAATCGGATTGAAAAGAATCGAATCGAATCGAAATGAATCGAATCAAAAAGACTCGAATCGAAAAGAATCGAATTGAAAAGAATCCAATCGAATCGAAAAGACTCGAATCGAATTAAAAATATCAAATCGAATCGAATCGCAAAGATTCGAATTGAAAAGACTCGAATTGAAACGAATCGATTTGAAACGAAAAGAATCGAATCGAATCGAATCGAATTGAAAGAATCGAATTGAATAGAAAAAAATCGAATAGAAAAGCATCGAACCGCAAAGAAAAGAATCAAATTGAATCAGTCGATTAAATTCTAGTCGAATCGAATCAAAAAGAATGAAATCGAGTCGAATCGAATCGAAAAGAATCGAATCGAATCGAAAAGAATCGAATTGTATCTAATCAAAAAGTATCGAATCGTATCGACTCGAATCGAAAAGAATCCAATTGCATCATCGAATGGAAACTAATCGAATTGAATAGAATCGAAAAGAATCGAATCGAATCAAATCGAAAACAATCAAATTGAATTGATCGACAAGAATCGAATTGAATCAAATCGAATCGAAATGAAAAGAATCGAATCGATTCAAATAGAAAAGAATCGAATCGAAAAGAATCAAATCGACACGAAAAGAATCGAAACGAATCAAAAAGTATCGAATTGATTCGAAAACATTCGAATCGAAAAGAATCGAATTGAAATGAATCCGATCGAAATGAAAAGAATCTACTCGATTCGAATCCAAAAGAATCGAATCCAAAAGAATCGAATCGAATCCAAAAGAATCGAATTGAATCGAATCAAAAGAAATGAATTGAATCAAAAAGGAACTAATCGAATCAAATCGAAAAAAATCGAATAGAATCAAATCGAATCAAAAAGAATCGAATAGATTCGAATAAAAAAGAATCGAATTGAGGGATCCCTGGGTGGCGCAGCGGTTTAGCGCCTGCCTTTGGCCCAGGGCGCGATCCTGGAGACCCGGGATCGAATCCCACATCGGGCTCCCGGTGCATGGAGCCTGCTTCTCCCTCTGCCTGTGTCTCTGCCTCTCTCACTCTCTCTGTGACTATCATAAAAAAAAGAATCGAATTGAATCGAGTTGAAAAAAATCATAAAGAATCAAATCGAAAAGAATCGAATTCCATGTAACGAAAAGATTCGAATTGAAAAGATTCGAATCGAAACAAAAGAATCGAATCGAATCGACATGAATCAAAAAGAATCGAATCAAAACGAATCGAAAAGAAACAAATCAAGTAGAATCTAAAAGAATCGAATCGAATCAAATCGAAAAAATTCGAATAGAATTGAATCGAAAAGAATCAAAACGAATCGAACCGAAGAGAATCGATTCGAATCAAAATAAAAAGTATCGTATCAAATCGAATCAAAAAGAATCATATCAAATAGAATCGAAAGAATGGAATCAAATCTAAAACAATCGAATCGAATCGAAAAGAATCGGATTGAATGGAATCGAATCGAAAAGAATACAATAGAATAGAATCGAAAGAAATCGAGTAGAATCAAATCAAATCAAAAAGAATCGAATCGAATTGATCCTAAACAAAATAAGCGAAATGAATCGACTCGAACCGAAAAAAATCAAATCGAAAAGAATCTAATCTCAACGAAAATAATCGAAATGAATAGAATCGAATTGAATCAAATCGAAAAGAATCGAATGGAATCCAATCGAAAAGAATCAAAGTGATTCGAATCGAAACAAATTGAATCCAATCGAAAAGATTCTAATTGAATCGAATCGAAAAGAATCGAATTCAATCAAAACGAATCGATTCGAATGGAATAGAAAAGAATAGAATAGAATCGAAAAGAATCAAATCGAATCGAAAAGAATCGAATCGAAAAGAATTGAATCGAATCGAAAAGAAACGAATCGAACCGAATCAAAAAGAAAACAATCGAATGGAATCAAATACAAAAGAATCGCTTTGAATAGCATAGAATTGAAAAGAATCGAATCAATCGAATTGAAAACAATCGAATCGAAAAGAATCGAATCAAAAAAGTCGAATCGAAACGAAAACAATCGAATCGAATCGAATCTAAAAGAATCGTATTGAATTGAATCGAGTCGAAAAGACTCGAATCAAAAAGACTCGAATCGAATTGAATCAAATCGAAAAGAATCTAATAGAAACCACTCGAACAGAATCAAATCGAAATTATTCAAAATGAATCGAATAGAATAGAATCGAAAAAATCGAAACGAATCGAAACGAATCGAAACGAATTGAATCGAAGAGAATCGATTAGAATCGAAATGAAAAGAATCGTATTGAATCGAAAAGAATCAAATCAAATCGAATCGAAAGAATTGAATCAAATCGAAAAGAATCCAATCGAATCGAAAAGAATCGAACTGAATGGAATCAAATCGAAAAGAATCTAATCGAATCGAAAAGAATCGAATCAAATTTAATGGAATCGAAAAGAATCGAATTGAATCGAAAAGAATCGAAATGAAACAAATCAGATCAAATGGAAAAGCATCAAATCGGATTGAAAAGAATCGAATCGAATCGAAATGAATCGAATCAAAAAGACTCGAATCGAAAAGAATCGAATTGAAAAGAATCGAATCGAATCGAAAAGACTCGAATCGAATTAAAAATATCAAATCGAATCGAATCGCAAAGATTCGAATTGAAAAGACTCGAATTGAAACGAATCGATTTGAAACGAAAAGAATCGAATCGAATCGAATCGAATTGAAAGAATCGAATTGAATAGAAAAAAATCGAATAGAAAAGCATCGAACCGCAAAGAAAAGAATCAAATTGAATCAGTCGATTAAATTCTAGTCGAATCGAATCAAAAAGAATGAAATCGAGTCGAATCGAATCGAAAAGAATCGAATCGAATCGAAAAGAATCGAATTGTATCTAATCAAAATAATCGAATCGTATCGACTCCAATCGAAAAGAATCCAATTGCATCATCGAATGGAAACTAATCGAATTGAATAGAATCGAAAAGAATCGAATCGAATCAAATCGAAAACAATCAAATTGAATTGATCGACAAGAATCGAATTGAATCAAATCGAATCGAAATGAAAAGAATCGAATCGATTCAAATAGAAAAGAATCGAATCGAAAAGAATCAAATCGACACGAAAAGAATCGAATCGAATCAAAAAGTATCGAATTGATTCGAAAACATTCGAATCGAAAAGAATCGAATTGAAATGAATCCGATCGAAATGAAAAGAATCTACTCGATTCGAATCCAAAAGAATCGAATCCAAAAGAATCGAATCGAATCCAAAAGAATCGAATTGAATTGAATCAAAAGAAATGAATTGAATTGAATCAAAAAGGAACTAATCGAATCAAATCGGAAAAACTCGAATAGAATCAAATCGAATCAAAAAGAATCGAATAGATTCGAATAAAAAAGAATCGAATTGAGGGATCCCTGGGTGGCGCAGCGGTTTAGCGCCTGCCTTTGGCCCAGGGCGCGATCCTGGAGACCCGGGATCGAATCCCACATCGGGCTCCCGGTGCATGGAGCCTGCTTCTCCCTCTGCCTGTGTCTCTGCCTCTCTCACTCTCTCTGTGACTATCATAAAAAAAAGAATCGAATTGAATCGAGTTGAAAAAAATCATAAAGAATCAAATCGAAAAGAATCGAATTCCATGTAACGAAAAGATTCGAATTGAAAAGATTCGAATCGAAACAAAAGAATCGAATCGAACCGACATGAATCAAAAAGAATCGAATCAAAACGAATCGAAAAGAAACAAATCAAGTAGAATCTAAAAGAATCGAATCGAATCAAATCGAAAAAATTCGAATAGAATTGAATCGAAAAGAATCAAAACGAATCGAACCGAAGAGAATCGATTCGAATCAAAATAAAAAGTATCGTATCAAATCGAATCGAAAAGAATCATATCAAATAGAATCGAAAGAATGGAATCAAATCTAAAACAATCGAATCGAATCGAAAAGAATCGGATTGAATGGAATCGAATCGAAAAGAATACAATAGAATAGAATCGAAAGAAATCGAATAGAATCAAATCAAATCAAAAAGAATCGAATCGAATTGATCCTAAACAAAATAAGCGAAATGAATCGACTCGAACCGAAAAAAATCAAATCGAAAAGAATCTAATCTCAACGAAAATAATCGAAATGAATAGAATCGAATTGAATCAAATCGAAAAGAATCGAATGGAATCCAATCGAAAAGAATCAAAGTGATTCGAATCGAAACAAATTGAATCCAATCGAAAAGAATCTAATTCAATCGAATCGAAAAGAATCGAATTCAATCAAAACGAATCGATTCGAATGGAATAGAAAAGAATAGAATCGAATCGAAAAGAATCAAATCGAATCGAAAAGAATCGAATCGAAAAGAATTGAATCGAATCGAAAAGAAACGAATCGAACCGAATCAAAAAGAAAACAATCGAATCGAATCAAATACAAAAGAATCGCTTTGAATAGCATAGAATTGAAAAGAATTGAATCAATCGAATTGAAAACAATCGAATCGAAAAGAATCGAATCAAAAAAGTTGAATCGAAACGAAAACAATCGAATCGAATCGAATCTAAAAGAATCGTATTGAATTGAATCGAGTCGAAAAGACTCGAATCAAAAAGACTCGAATCGAATTGAATCAAATCGAAAAGAATCTAATAGAAACCACTCGAACAGAATCAAATCGAAATGATTCAAAATGAATCGAATAGAATAGAATCGAAAAAAATCGAAACGAATCGAAACGAATCGAAACGAATTGAATCGAAGAGAATCGATTAGAATCGAAATGAAAAGAATCGTATTGAATCGAAAAGAAACAAATCAAATCAAATCGAAAGAAATGAATCAAATCAAAAAGAATCCAATCGAATCGAAAAGAATCGAACTGAATGGAATCAAATCGAAAAGAATCTAATCGAATCGAAAAGAATCGAATCAAATTTAATGGAATCGAAAAGAATCGAATTGAATCGAAAAGAATCGAAATGAAACAAATCAGATCAAATGGAAAAGCATCAAATCGAATTGAAAAGAATCGAATCGAATCGAAATGAATCGAATCAAAAAGACTCGAATCGAAAAGAATCGAATTGAAAAGAATCCAATCGAATCGAAAAGACTCGAATCGAATTAAAAATATCAAATCGAATCGAATCGCAAAGATTCGAATTGAAAAGACTCGAATTGAAACGAATCGATTTGAAACGAAAAGAATCGAATCGAATCGAATCGAATTGAAAGAATCGAATTGAATAGAAAAAAATCGAATAGAAAAGAATCGAACCGAAAAGAAAAGAATCAAATTGAATCAGTCGATTAAATTCTAGTCGAATCGAATCAAAAAGAATGAAATGGAGTCGAATCGAATCGAAAAGAATCGAATCGAATCGAAAAGAATCGAATTGTATCTAATCAAAAAGAATCGAGTCGTATCGACTCGAATCGAAAAGAATCCAATTGCATCATCGAATGGAAACTAATCGAATTGAATAGAATCGAAAAGAATCGAATCGAATCAAATCGAAAACAATCAAATTGAATTGATCGAAAAGAATCGAATTGAATCAAATCGAATCGAAATGAAAAGAATCGAATCGATTCAAATAGAAAAGAATCGAATCGAAAAGAATCAAATCGACACGAAAAGAATCGAATCGAATCAAAAAGTATCGAATTGATTCGAAAACATTCGAATCGAAAAGAATCGAATTGAAATGAATCCGATCGAAATGAAAAGAATCTACTCGATTCGAATCCAAAAGAATCGAATCCAAAAGAATCGAATCGAATCCAAAAGAATCGAATTGAATTGAATCAAAAGAAATGAATTGAATCAAAAAGAACTAATCGAATCAAATCGAAAAAAATCGAATAGAATCAAATCGAATCAAAAAGAATCGAATAGATTCGAATAAAAAAGAATCGAATTGAGGGATCCCTGGGTGGCGCAGCGGTTTAGCGCCTGCCTTTGGCCCAGGGCGCGATCCTGGAGACCCGGGATCGAATCCCACATCGGGCTCCCGGTGCATGGAGCCTGCTTCTCCCTCTGCCTGTGTCTCTGCCTCTCTCACTCTCTCTGTGACTATCATAAAAAAAAGAATCGAATTGAATCGAGTTGAAAAAAATCATAAAGAATCAAATCGAAAAGAATCGAATTCCATGTAACGAAAAGATTCGAATTGAAAAGATTCGAATCGAAACAAAAGAATCGAATCGAATCGACATGAATAAAAAAGAATCGAATCAAAACGAATCGAAAAGAAACAAATCAAGTAGAATCTAAAAGAATCGAATCGAATCAAATCGAAAAAATTCGAATAGAATTGAATCGAAAAGAATCAAAACGAATCGAACCGAAGAGAATCGATTCGAATCAAAATAAAAAGTATCGTATCAAATCGAATCGAAAAGAATCATATCAAATAGAATCGAAAGAATGGAATCAAATCTAAAACAATCGAATCGAATCGAAAAGAATCGGATTGAATGGAATCGAATCGAAAAGAATACAATAGAATAGAATCGAAAGAAATCGAATAGAATCAAATCAAATCAAAAAGAATCGAATCGAATTGATCCTAACCAAAATAAGCGAAATGAATCGACTCGAACCGAAAAAAATCAAATCGAAAAGAATCTAATCTCAACGAAAATCATCGAAATGAATAGAATCGACTTGAATCAAATCGAAAAGAATCGAATGGAATCCAATCGAAAAGAATCAAAGTGATTCGAATCGAAACAAATTGAATCCAATCGAAAAGAATCTAATTGAATCGAATCGAAAAGAATCGAATTCAATCAAAACGAATCGATTCGAATGGAATAGAAAAGAATAGAATCGAATCGAAAAGAATCAAATCGAATCGAAAAGAATCGAATCGAAAAGAATTGAATCGAATCGAAAAGAAACGAATCGAACCGAATCAAAAAGAAAACAATCGAATCGAATCAAATACAAAAGAATCGCTTTGAATAGCATAGAATTGAAAAGAATCGAATCAATCGAATTGAAAACAATCGAATCGAAAAGAATCGAATCAAAAAAGTCGAATCGAAACGAAAACAATCGAATCGAAACGAATCTAAAAGAATCGTATTGAATTGAATCGAGTCGAAAGACTCGAATCAAAAAGACTCGAATCGAATTGAATCAAATCGAAAAGAATCTAATAGAAACCATTCGAACAGAATCAAATCGAAATGATTCAAAATGAATCGAATAGAATAGAATCGAAAAAAATCGAAACGAATCGAAACGAATCGAAACGAATTGAATCGAAGAGAATCGATTAGAATCGAAATGAAAAGAATCGTATTGAATCGAATCGAAAAGAATCAAATCAAATCGAAAGAAATGAATCAAATCAAAAAGAATCCAATCGAATCGAAAAGATTCGAACTGAATGGAATCAAATCGAAAAGAATCTAATCGAATCGAAAAGAATCGAATCAAATTTAATGGAATCGAAAAGAATCGAATTGAATCCAAAAGAATCGAAATGAAACAAATCAGATCAAATGGAAAAGCATCAAATCGAATTGAAAAGAATCGAATCGAATCGAAATGAATCGAATCAAAAAGACTCGAATCGAAAAGAATCGAATTGAAAAGAATCCAATCGAATCGAAAAGACTCGAATCGAATTAAAAATATCAAATCGAATCGAATCGCAAAGATTCGAATTGAAAAGACTCGAATTGAAACGAATCGATTTGAAACGAAAAGAATCGAATCGAATCGAATCGAATTGAAAGAATCGAATTGAATAGAAAAAAATCGAATAGAAAAGAATCGAACCGAAAAGAAAAGAATCAAATTGAATCAGTCGATTAAATTCTAGTCGAATCGAATCAAAAAGAATGAAATGGAGTCGAATCGAATCGAAAAGAATCGAATCGAATCGAAAAGAATCGAATTGTATCTAATCAAAAAGAATCGAGTCGTATCGACTCGAATCGAAAAGAATCCAATTGCATCATCGAATGGAAACTAATCGAATTGAATAGAATCGAAAAGAATCGAATCGAATCAAATCGAAAACAATCAAATTGAATTGATCGAAAAGAATCGAATTGAATCAAATCGAATCGAAATGAAAAGAATCGAATCGATTCAAATAGAAAAGAATCGAATCGAAAAGAATCAAATCGACACGAAAAGAATCGAATCGAATCAAAAAGTATCGAATTGATTCGAAAACATTCGAATCGAAAAGAATCGAATTGAAATGAATCCGATCGAAATGAAAAGAATCTACTCGATTCGAATCCAAAAGAATCGAATCCAAAAGAATCGAATCGAATCCAAAAGAATCGAATTGAATTGAATCAAAAGAAATGAATTGAATCAAAAAGAACTAATCGAATCAAATCGAAAAAAATCGAATAGAATCAAATCGAATCAAAAAGAATCGAATAGATTCGAATAAAAAAGAATCGAATTGAGGGATCCCTGGGTGGCGCAGCGGTTTAGCGCCTGCCTTTGGCCCAGGGCGCGATCCTGGAGACCCGGGATCGAATCCCACATCGGGCTCCCGGTGCATGGAGCCTGCTTCTCCCTCTGCCTGTGTCTCTGCCTCTCTCACTCTCTCTGTGACTATCATAAAAAAAAGAATCGAATTGAATCGAGTTGAAAAAAATCATAAAGAATCAAATCGAAAAGAATCGAATTCCATGTAACGAAAAGATTCGAATTGAAAAGATTCGAATCGAAACAAAAGAATCGAATCGAATCGACATGAATAAAAAAGAATCGAATCAAAACGAATCGAAAAGAAACAAATCAAGTAGAATCTAAAAGAATCGAATCGAATCAAATCGAAAAAATTCGAATAGAATTGAATCGAAAAGAATCAAAACGAATCGAACCGAAGAGAATCGATTCGAATCAAAATAAAAAGTATCGTATCAAATCGAATCGAAAAGAATCATATCAAATAGAATCAAAGAATGGAATCAAATCTAAAACAATCGAATCGAATCGAAAAGAATCGGATTGAATGGAATCGAATCGAAAAGAATACAATAGAATAGAATCGAAAGAAATCGAATAGAATCAAATCAAATAAAAAAGAATCGAATCGAATTGATCCTAACCAAAATAAGCGAAATGAATCGACTCGAACCGAAAAAAATCAAATCGAAAAGAATCTAATCTCAACGAAAATAATCGAAATGAATAGAATCGAATTGAATCAAATCGAAAAGAATCGAATGGAATCCAATCGAAAAGAATCAAAGTGATTCGAATCGAAACAAATTGAATCCAATCGAAAAGAATCTAATTCAATCGAATCGAAAAGAATCGAATTCAATCAAAACGAATCGATTCGAATGGAATAGAAAAGAATAGAATCGAATCGAAAAGAATCAAATCGAATCGAAAAGAATCGAATCGAAAAGAATTGAATCGAATCGAAAAGAAACGAATCGAACCGAATCAAAAAGAAAACAATCGAATCGAATCAAATACAAAAGAATCGCTTTGAATAGCATAGAATTGAAAAGAATTGAATCAATCGAATTGAAAACAATCGAATCGAAAAGAATCGAATCAAAAAAGTCGAATCGAAACGAAAACAATCGAATCGAATCGAATCTAAAAGAATCGTATTGAATTGAATCGAGTCGAAAAGACTCGAATCAAAAAGACTCGAATCGAATTGAATCAAATCGAAAAGAATCTAATAGAAACCACTCGAACAGAATCAAATCGAAATGATTCAAAATGAATCGAATAGAATAGAATCGAAAAAAATCGAAACGAATCGAAACGAATCGAAACGAATTGAATCGAAGAGAATCGATTAGAATCGAAATGAAAAGAATCGTATTGAATCGAAAAGAAACAAATCAAATCAAATCGAAAGAAATGAATCAAATCAAAAAGAATCCAATCGAATCGAAAAGAATCGAACTGAATGGAATCAAATCGAAAAGAATCTAATCGAATCGAAAAGAATCGAATCAAATTTAATGGAATCGAAAAGAATCGAATTGAATCGAAAAGAATCGAAATGAAACAAATCAGATCAAATGGAAAAGCATCAAATCGAATTGAAAAGAATCGAATCGAATCGAAATGAATCGAATCAAAAAGACTCGAATCGAAAAGAATCGAATTGAAAAGAATCCAATCGAATCGAAAAGACTCGAATCGAATTAAAAATATCAAATCGAATCGAATCGCAAAGATTCGAATTGAAAAGACTCGAATTGAAACGAATCGATTTGAAACGAAAAGAATCGAATCGAATCGAATCGAATTGAAAGAATCGAATTGAATAGAAAAAAATCGAATAGAAAAGAATCGAACCGAAAAGAAAAGAATCAAATTGAATCAGTCGATTAAATTCTAGTCGAATCGAATCAAAAAGAATGAAATGGAGTCGAATCGAATCGAAAAGAATCGAATCGAATCGAAAAGAATCGAATTGTATCTAATCAAAAAGAATCGAGTCGTATCGACTCGAATCGAAAAGAATCCAATTGCATCATCGAATGGAAACTAATCGAATTGAATAGAATCGAAAAGAATCGAATCGAATCAAATCGAAAACAATCAAATTGAATTGATCGAAAAGAATCGAATTGAATCAAATCGAATCGAAATGAAAAGAATCGAATCGATTCAAATAGAAAAGAATCGAATCGAAAAGAATCAAATCGACACGAAAAGAATCGAATCGAATCAAAAAGTATCGAATTGATTCGAAAACATTCGAATCGAAAAGAATCGAATTGAAATGAATCCGATCGAAATGAAAAGAATCTACTCGATTCGAATCCAAAAGAATCGAATCCAAAAGAATCGAATCGAATCCAAAAGAATCGAATTGAATTGAATCAAAAGAAATGAATTGAATCAAAAAGAACTAATCGAATCAAATCGAAAAAAATCGAATAGAATCAAATCGAATCAAAAAGAATCGAATAGATTCGAATAAAAAAGAATCGAATTGAGGGATCCCTGGGTGGCGCAGCGGTTTAGCGCCTGCCTTTGGCCCAGGGCGCGATCCTGGAGACCCGGGATCGAATCCCACATCGGGCTCCCGGTGCATGGAGCCTGCTTCTCCCTCTGCCTGTGTCTCTGCCTCTCTCACTCTCTCTGTGACTATCATAAAAAAAAGAATCGAATTGAATCGAGTTGAAAAAAATCATAAAGAATCAAATCGAAAAGAATCGAATTCCATGTAACGAAAAGATTCGAATTGAAAAGATTCGAATCGAAACAAAAGAATCGAATCGAATCGACATGAATAAAAAAGAATCGAATCAAAACGAATCGAAAAGAAACAAATCAAGTAGAATCTAAAAGAATCGAATCGAATCAAATCGAAAAAATTCGAATAGAATTGAATCGAAAAGAATCAAAACGAATCGAACCGAAGAGAATCGATTCGAATCAAAATAAAAAGTATCGTATCAAATCGAATCGAAAAGAATCATATCAAATAGAATCGAAAGAATGGAATCAAATCTAAAACAATCGAATCGAATCGAAAAGAATCGGATTGAATGGAATCGAATCGAAAAGAATACAATAGAATAGAATCGAAAGAAATCGAATAGAATCAAATCAAATCAAAAAGAATCGAATCGAATTGATCCTAACCAAAATAAGCGAAATGAATCGACTCGAACCGAAAAAAATCAAATCGAAAAGAATCTAATCTCAACGAAAATCATCGAAATGAATAGAATCGACTTGAATCAAATCGAAAAGAATCGAATGGAATCCAATCGAAAAGAATCAAAGTGATTCGAATCGAAACAAATTGAATCCAATCGAAAAGAATCTAATTGAATCGAATCGAAAAGAATCGAATTCAATCAAAACGAATCGATTCGAATGGAATAGAAAAGAATAGAATCGAATCGAAAAGAATCAAATCGCATCGAAAAGAATCGAATCGAAAAGAATTGAATCGAATCGAAAAGAAACGAATCGAACCGAATCAAAAAGAAAACAATCGAATCGAATCAAATACAAAAGAATCGCTTTGAATAGCATAGAATTGAAAAGAATCGAATCAATCGAATTGAAAACAATCGAATCGAAAAGAATCGAATCAAAAAAGTCGAATCGAAACGAAAACAATCGAATCGAAACGAATCTAAAAGAATCGTATTGAATTGAATCGAGTCGAAAGACTCGAATCAAAAAGACTCGAATCGAATTGAATCAAATCGAAAAGAATCTAATAGAAACCATTCGAACAGAATCAAATCGAAATGATTCAAAATGAATCGAATAGAATAGAATCGAAAAAAATCGAAACGAATCGAAACGAATCGAAACGAATTGAATCGAAGAGAATCGATTAGAATCGAAATGAAAAGAATCGTATTGAATCGAATCGAAAAGAATCAAATCAAATCGAAAGAAATGAATCAAATCAAAAAGAATCCAATCGAATCGAAAAGATTCGAACTGAATGGAATCAAATCGAAAAGAATCTAATCGAATCGAAAAGAATCGAATCAAATTTAATGGAATCGAAAAGAATCGAATTGAATCCAAAAGAATCGAAATGAAACAAATCAGATCAAATGGAAAAGCATCAAATCGAATTGAAAAGAATCGAATCGAATCGAAATGAATCGAATCAAAAAGACTCGAATCGAAAAGAATCGAATTGAAAAGAATCCAATCGAATCGAAAAGACTCGAATCGAATTAAAAATATCAAATCGAATCGAATCGCAAAGATTCGAACTGAAAAGACTCGAATTGAAACGAATCGATTTGAAACGAAAAGAATCGAATCGAATCGAATCGAATTGAAAGAATCGAATTGAATAGAAAAAAATCGAATAGAAAATAATCGAACCGAAAAGAAAAGAATCAAATTGAATCAGTCGATTAAATTCTAGTCGAATCGAATCAAAAAGAATGAAATCGAGTCGAATCGAATCGAAAAGAATCGAATCGAATCGAAAAGAATCGAATTGTATCTAATCAAAAAGAATCGAGTCGTATCGACTCGAATCGAAAAGAATCCAATTGCATCATCGAATGGAAACTAATCGAATTGAATAGAATCGAAAAGAATCGAATCGAATCAAATCGAAAACAATCAAATTGAATTGATCGACAAGAATCGAATTGAATCAAATCGAATCGAAATGAAAAGAATCGAATCGATTCAAATAGAAAAGAATCGAATCGAAAAGAATCAAATCGACACGAAAAGAATCGAATCGAATCAAAAAGTATCGAATTGATTCGAAAACATTCGAATCGAAAAGAATCGAATTGAAATGAATCCGATCGAAATGAAAAGAATCTACTCGATTCGAATCCAAAAGAATCGAATCCAAAAGAATCGAATCGAATCCAAAAGAATCGAATTGAATTGAATCAAAAGAAATGAATTGAATCAAAAAGGAACTAATCGAATCAAATCGAAAAAACTCGAATAGAATCAAATCGAATCAAAAAGAATCGAATAGATTCGAATAAAAAAGAATCGAATTGAGGGATCCCTGGGTGGCGCAGCGGTTTAGCGCCTGCCTTTGGCCCAGGGCGCGATCCTGGAGACCCGGGATCGAATCCCACATCGGGCTCCCGGTGCATGGAGCCTGCTTCTCCCTCTGCCTGTGTCTCTGCCTTTCTCACTCTCTCTGTGACTATCATAAATAAAAGAATCGAATTGAATCGAGTTGAAAAAAATCATAAAGAATCAAATCGAAAAGAATCGAATTCCATGTAACGAAAAGATTCGAATTGAAAAGATTCGAATCGAAACAAAAGAATCGAATCGAATCGACATGAATCAAAAAGAATCGAATCAAAACGAATCGCAAAGAAACAAATCAAGTAGAATCTAAAAGAATCGAATCGAATCAAATCGAAAAAATTCGAATAGAATTGAATCGAAAAGAATCAAAACGAATCGAACCGAAGAGAATCGATTCGAATCAAAATAAAAAGTATCGTATCAAATCGAATCGAAAAGAATCATATCAAATAGAATCGAAAGAATGGAATCAAATCTAAAACAATCGAATCGAATCGAAAAGAATCGGATTGAATGGAATCGAATCGAAAAGAATACAATAGAATAGAATCGAAAGAAATCGAATAGAATCAAATCAAATCAAAAAGAATCGAATCGAATTGATCCTAACCAAAATAAGCGAAATGAATCGACTCGAACCGAAAAAAATCAAATCGAAAAGAATCTAATCTCAACGAAAATCATCGAAATGAATAGAATCGACTTGAATCAAATCGAAAAGAATCGAATGGAATCCAATCGAAAAGAATCAAAGTGATTCGAATCGAAACAAATTGAATCCAATCGAAAAGAATCTAATTGAATCGAATCGAAAAGAATCGAATTCAATCAAAACGAATCGATTCGAATGGAATAGAAAAGAATAGAATCGAATCGAAAAGAATCAAATCGAATCGAAAAGAATCGAATCGAAAAGAATTGAATCGAATCGAAAAGAAACGAATCGAACCGAATCAAAAAGAAAACAATCGAATCGAATCAAATACAAAAGAATCGCTTTGAATAGCATAGAATTGAAAAGAATCGAATCAATCGAATTGAAAACAATCGAATCGAAAAGAATCGAATCAAAAAAGTCGAATCGAAACGAAAACAATCGAATCGAAACGAATCTAAAAGAATCGTATTGAATTGAATCGAGTCGAAAGACTCGAATCAAAAAGACTCGAATCGAATTGAATCAAATCGAAAAGAATCTAATAGAAACCATTCGAACAGAATCAAATCGAAATGATTCAAAATGAATCGAATAGAATAGAATCGAAAAAAATCGAAACGAATCGAAACGAATAGAAACGAATTGAATCGAAGAGAATCGATTAGAATCGAAATGAAAAGAATCGTATTGAATCGTATCGAAAAGAATCAAATCAAATCGAAAGAAATGAATCAAATCAAAAAGAATCCAATCGAATCGAAAAGATTCGAACTGAATGGAATCAAATCGAAAAGAATCTAATCAAATCGAAAAGAATCGAATCAAATTTAATGGAATCGAAAAGAATCGAATTGAATCCAAAAGAATCGAAATGAAACAAATCAGATCAAATGGAAAAGCATCAAATCGAATTGAAAAGAATCGAATCGAATCGAAATGAATCGA